>NW_026586173.1:1911496-2004100 GCF_907164565.1 Psammomys obesus | reverse complement strand
TTTGGCCCCCCCCCCCCCCCCCGGGGAGGAGCAGTCTGTTAGGCCACAGAGGAGGACTTTGCAGCCAGCCCTGAAGATACCTGATAAAACAGGGTCAGATGAAAGGGGAGGAGGTCCTCCCCTATCAGTGGACTTGGAAAGGGGCAGGGAGGAGACCAGGGAGGGAGTGTGGGGTTGGGGAGGGAATGAAGGAGCGGGATACAGCTGGGACACAGAGTTAACAAAATGTAACTAAAAAGAAAAAAATAATAAAAAAAAAGCCAAAAAAAAAAAATAAGAAAAGACCTTTTTCCAATTTCATTGGAAAAACCGCATTCCCCAGTTGCCCTTAGTTCTTTGTCTAGGGTCCTATGAAACTTCTGTGTTAGCTCATCTGTCAGTGTTGTCATTCAGGTCTTGTGTTGGCAACTGTTCAGGCAAGACTTCAGGAGTGCTTCCTCTCTGACATTTCTAGGAGACACAATGCATTGCAAGCTCCCTGATCCTCCAGCTCTTATGTTCTTCCTGCTCCTCTTCTTGAATGACCCTGGGTGCAGGCCTTGTGTTAGAGATACATCAGTTGGGAATGGGCAACACAGGTCCTCTTGTCTCTTATTTTGATCACTTGTGGTTTTCTGCAATGACCCTTTCCATTGCAAGAAGTGCATTTGATGAGGGTGGGAACTATACTTCTCTGTGGGTATAAGGAGGAATTTTTAGAATGTAGTTAGTATTTATGCTTGTTTATTAAAGTGATAGTCAGAGGTTCACCTCCATTGTGCATATAGGAAATAGGTAATAAGCTGGATTCCACTGATTGAAGGTTGTCGCTTCAAAAAATATGTGAAGCTAGAGGACAAGTTTTAGATAGGCAAAAACATTTGCCTAAAGCCCACTTCATGGAGGGCAGCCCTCCAAAGTGTACGGTGTACTCTCAACACCCAACAATAAAATACCAAATAACTTAATTTACAGTTGAGCAAAACACCTTCTTAGGAACAAACTCTTCACCAAAGAATACAATCATATGATAAATAAGCGTGCAAAAGTTGCTTAACATATCATAAAAAATTCTAAGTGTAAAGAACAAAAGGTGTCATATAGTCATGTCTTCAGAATTTAAATATCTCCCACCCCCAATAGAGGAGAGGGAGGCGCCTACAATTTACCAGGCCAAGAAGAGTCAGAACACTGTGAGTTTCCCAAGACTCCTCTCTGATATTATGTAAACAGCAACAGTTGCTTGGGAGAAAAGATGCTCTAACCAGCTGCGCAGTCGGCAGGTAGCACATGGAGTCCCAGGGTTGCTGCTTCCGTGACTCTGCGGGAAAGAGGCGATTTCTTAGTGAAGTGGCTGCTTTGGGTCGCCATGCTACTTCAAGTACAAAGAGCAGAGTGGTTCACTAGGCTACATTTGGTAGAATTGTTTTATTGATTCATATCTCCCCAAAAGCTACACAACAGTGAGACAACGCTGTGAACCCTTTAAAATAGCCAAATTTCAGACACTGGTCACAACAAGAATGTGGAATAAAATAAATTTTAATTGACTAGTATGAACACACACACACAAAAACACAGCCACGTTTAAGTAATTTTGGCAATTTCTCATAAAACTAAAAATGTTCTTCCTGTATGCCCCAGCAATTGTATTCTCTAGAATCTATTCATGCAAATTAAGAACATGTCTACACAAGAAACCTGCACCCAGATGTTGATAATGGTCTTGTTCATAATGGCTGACACTAGAGTGGAACTAAAGTAAGCTTCTATAAAGGATTATATAAACAAGATGGTAATCCAGACTATGGGCTATTATCCAGTGCTATAAAGAAATGAACTGCCAGTCATGAAAAAACATTGGGGAAACTTTACCTGTCACCAAGCAAAAGAAGCCCACACAAAAAGACTATGTACTAACACTGTACATAGTCTTTTTCAACTGTATGGCATTGTAAAAAAAATGGTGGTACAAAGACTAGTACTGAGAAAAAGGGGAGGGAGAAAGGAGATGAAAAATAGGTAGGATTGTGAGAGGATGAGGGAGGGGGGCTACAAGGACATAAAGTGAATAAAATAAATAAGAAAAAGAAGATAAGTTCTGTCAAGTGTTAGTATGAATGGCTAGGTGGCTAGGTAAGAGAGAAGACTAAGGGAAGCACAGAGGGTTCCTGGGCCAGGGAATTATAAAGGTAGGTACATGCCATTATTCCATTAGATGTGCGGCACCAAGAGTGCTCCCTAATGCAGACTCTAGAATTTCATAATGTTGACTTGCACGTGTAGGTTAGTTAATTGTTACAAATACACCACTACAGGACGTGCCGCTTTTGATGGGAAATAAGTACGTGTCGATAAGGGAGAAGGGTGTGCAAATCTCTGCCTTTCTAAGCAATTTGTTTTTGAAAATTTGTGTCTAAAACAACTGAAATGTGAGACAAATGTTTTGCAACCAACATGCAATAAAAATGACAGTGGTAAAGGAGAGAGAGGGAGAGAGAGAGAGGGAGAGAGAGGGAGAGGGCCAGAGAAATATTTTAGAAAATACTGGTTAAATCTATGGGCATTTGATGATAAACATTAACCTACACATACCACCCAAGAAGCTAAAAATTCCCCGCACAGGATAATTGCAGAGATTCACACCCACTCAACACAAAACGAAGAGAGCCAAGGATAAAAAGAACATCTTGAAGGCTGTAAGAGAAAAGTGACTCATTATACACAACTGACTCCAACAAGACTAACAGCTAACTTCTCATCAAAAACAAAGAAAAAAAAAAGAAAGAAAGAAAAGAGGAGAAAGAGAAAAGCAAAGTAAAAAGAGGCCAGAAGGTGCTGAGTTGACAAACATAACACTGAAAGTATAAACCTTTCAACAATGAACTTTATTTTTGGTAAAACTATCTTTCTTGAAAAGAAAACACAATTAGTAGAGCCATTGTGGAAAATGGTATGGAGGCTCAAAAATTAAAAATGAAACTGCCTTATGACTAGCCTAGAGTCCCCACTAGATATACATTCATAGAAAGTACAGTCTGTGTGAAGAAATGTTTGTGCTTCGATAGCTATGGCGTTGGTCTTTGAAAAAGCTAAAGAATGGAAACAACCAGTGTGTCCACAAGTGGATGAAAGGATAGAGCATGTACAGTATCTGTAGACAAAGAAATACTGCATATCCTTTTAAACGATGAAATCCTGTTATTTGCAACACTGTGACTTGGTCAAGAAATCAATTTGATTAATGAACGAATTCAGGCACAGGAAGGAAACACCATGTAATCTCATTATACATGGAACTGAAACAAGTAAGTGGTTGAATCATGTTTGTTGAGGTAAGCAGCAGCCCATGTTGGGAGAAGCTGGTCAGCATGTGGTAAGTTACGGACGAGAGAGAAATTTACTACTGTTCTAATGTGGAGTGAACACAGAAAAGGAAGGATGTGTATGTGTGTGTGTGCATGTGTACATAAGTGTATATTTCTAGACATTGAAATTATATTGAACTCTTGTGTATCCTAGATGGCATCTTTATGACTGAGCTGTCTTAATCAAATGAGGATATTGACACTTTTTACCTTAAAGATGTGATGAATGTCTGGGAAGGCAGCTATGTTTACCCTCACGTTGTATACTTGAATTGAAGCATCACTTAGAAACTTTACACATAAGTATGATTGTTATGGGTTGGCTGAAAATTTAAATGTAAGCACACTCTCAGATGAAAGTAAGTTAAGTCAGTAAGGAGAGACTACCTTACAAGAAATATGAAAGGAAATTCTTAAACAATAGAGTGAAGTTACCTGTCTGCAACATACAAAATAAAACAGACAGGCCCAGTAACTGTGCAGAGAATTAGTAAAGACAACAAAACAGTCAATTTCTTTTCCTTTTAAACTTTGACTGGTTTAAAAATTAGTTAATTGTACTATTCTGTGTTGATTGTCTTCTGTAAGGTGCTCAGAAACAACATTCAAAGGAAACAAGTGAGTGCAATGTTGAGGATTCATAGGAGGAAATGAAGACCGTCAGAGGATGGAAGTGCTCATATCATAAACTGTTTGAATTGACACTTGTTCTCTTTTTTTACAGTTGTTTCCTATAGGAAAAATGACTTCATAAATTTGTGCCCATCATACATACACAATACATACATCAAAAATAGGGAGAAAAGGTGGCGAAGGGCAATAAATGAGACTATAATCTTTGTATATACTGGGACCAAAAATAAAACTGAAATCAACTGCAACAATTTAAGATACATTCTGTATAAATGTGGGAATCATTAAGACAATACCTCTGAAATACCAATAGAATGTTTAAAGTTTATATATATATATATATATATATATATATATATAAAATATGTAAGCTAAAAAGAAAAAAAATATAAAAACACAAAAGCAAGTTCAATGGCAGCTATAAATAAAGATCAAATTTCAACATTAGAATCGAATAATTGAGTCATTCACTATGGTAAGATTAAATATTTGAGTCAAAAGATGGAGATCTTCAGGGTGTGGCTTTTAAAAACAATCTCCAATTGTATGTTACATATTGGAACTCAAAGTTAGAGAGAGAAAAATAAAAGAATGGGAAAAATAAATACAAATATCAATCAGAAATGAAGAAAATAACAGATGGGGTGGCTAAGACCATATAGATTAAGTTATAAAATAAAAACTTTTAACCATAAATTAGAAAAATTAGACTTTTATGATAAAAGAGTCTATTCTTTTATTAATTTTTATTAATATTCTAACTTGTTAATTTATTACTTATTAATGTATTCTTTTTTTGCCCTATAATATTTATTTTTTCTTTATTAATTACACTTTATTCACTTTGTGTCCCCCCTATGGTTCTCTCCCTCCTCCCATCCTAATCCCTCCTTTCCTCCACCCTCTGCATTCATGCTCCTCCCCAAGTCCACTGATAGTGGAGGACTTCTTTTCCTTCTTTCTGATCCTAGTCAATTAGGTCTCATCAGGAGTGGCTGCATTGTCTTCTTCTGTGGCCTAGTAATGCTGCTTCCCCCTCAGGGGGAGGAAATTAACAAGCAGGCCAATCAGTTCATGTCAGAGACAGTCCCTGTTCCTATTACAATAGAATCCACTTGGACACTGAACTGCCATGGGCTACATCTGTGCAGGGGTCTTAGGTTATCTCCATGCATAGTCCTTGGTTGGAATATCAATCTCAGGAAAGACCCCTGTGCTCAGACTTTTTGGTTCTGTTGCTCTCCTTGTAGAGTTCCTGTCCTCTCCAGATCTTACTGTTTCCCACTTCTTCATAAGATTCCCTGCACTTTTCCCAAAGGTTGCCAATAAGTCTTAGCATCTACATTGATAGTATTCAGGGCAGAACTTTTCAGAGGTCCTTTGTGTCAGGCTCCTGACTTGTTCCCTCTTTTCTCCTTCTTCTGATGTCCAGCCTCTTTCTCTTTCTGGATAGGGGAATGTAAACTTGTACAACCACTCTGCTAAGCAATCTGGCGCTTTCTCAGATAACTAGGAATAGCGCTTCCTCAAGATCCAGCTATACCACTCCTAGGCATATATCCAAATGATTCTCAAGTACACAATAAGGACATTTGCTCAACCATGTTTCTAGCAGCTTTATTTGTAATAGCCAGAAGCTGGAAACAGCACAGATTCCCCTCAGTGGAGGAATGGATGCACAAATTGTGGTATATCTGCACAATGGAATATTAATCAGCAATAAAAAACAAGGAAATCATGAAATTTGCAGGTAAATAGTGGGATCTAGAAAAGATCATCCTGAGAGAGCTATCCCAGAAGCATAAAGATGCACACGGTATATACTCACTCATATAGACATATAATATAGGCTAAACCTAAACCTAAAGAAACTAATCAAGAGGGAGGACTCTTGCTAAAATGCTCAATTCCTATTAATGTATTCTTAATATTTACAAAGTTTGACAAAAATTTCCTCGGATGAAGTTAAGGTAAGAATATCAAAATTAAAGACAGAACCAGAAGCTGTATGAATTGAAGAATTAATGTTTTATTAAATAAAACACCAAAAATATGGGTAGAGAAGCTAGCCCTAAAATGTACAAGGAAAATATAAAAGTGAATACTGTGAAAAATAAGCTAGGCACCTCTGCCCTGTTCCTCTTAATAGTAGCAGATCACATTTTTCCTTACAGCAGACATGGGACAGGGCCTGCTTACACCATATGTTAGGCAAGAAAAATTAAGCTTTACTATATTTTAAAAATTGAAATCACAGAAATATTTTCTGATTATAATTTAATTTAATAGATTAAATTAGAAAGCAGTAATTCATATCTTTGAAATAATGTGTGTGGAAATTAAACACCATGTTCCTGAATAACCAATGAACTAAAAAAAGATAAAATGAATGAAATTTTCAAATAGCTTAAGATGAAAGAACCAACAGATCATGCACACACAAGAAAATGTGTGCCCACTTGCCAGGCGTGGTGGAGCACACTTTTACTCAGAGCACTGGGGAGGCAGCAGCAAGCCGGTCTTTATGAGTTCGAGGTTAGTCGGGTCTGAACTGTTCTTTACAGGTCACCCTGGGCTGCACAGGTCACACCTGTACTAACAAACAAACAAGCAAAACGAAATAAAAAACCACAAAAATCACCAAACATCTGTAGGTATAAAACCCTTACACAAGAAAGAAAAGTTTGGGTGCTTAGATATAGCTCAATTGGCAGAGCACACACCTAACATGCATAGGATGCTGGGCCCAGTGCCCAGACTTTCAAGACCATCCTCGGCAAAGTTTGAAGATACTGTCTGAAAAGAGAAGAATTCAAACACCAATACTACAAGAAGACCAACCAAAAACCCAAATAGAATATAGACAGGGAAAAATGACTTGGGTGAAAACAATTTTTAAAGGCTATAGATAAAAACCAGTAAAATTCAAGGATTTATTCTCTAAAGTTTGAAAAGCAAATGGATAATCTGTGTGCAGAATGTTCTGAGACTGATACTCTAACCACTATGGAGATAATCTAGAACCCCTGCACAGATGTAGCCCATGACAGCTCAGTCTCCAAGAGGGATTTCCTAGTAAGTGGAACAGGGACTGTCTCTGACATAAACTCAGTGTCAGGCTCTTTGATCACCTCTCCCTTGCAGGGGTCGGGGCAGCCTTACCAGGACACAGAGGAAGGCAATCCAGCCAGTCCTGATGAGACCTGGTAGGGTAGGGTCAAATGGAAAGGAAGGAGAACCTCCTCTATCAGTGGACTTGGGGAGGGGCATAGGAGGAAAAGAGGGAGAGATTGAAGGGGACAAAGGAGGGCACTACAGCTGAGATACAAAGTGAATAAAGTGTAATTAATAAAAAAAAACTTAATTTAAAAAAGTAAGAGCCAAAGGTAGTATATTACTGTATTAAAATAATGTTTCCCGAAAATGAGGAAGACAGGCGGGGCAAGATGGCAGCACCGGGAGGACTCTCATTCTGAGGAGCAGCAGAGCAGGATTGGCACAGTGACCAGCAATCAGAACTCATGGCCATAAAACACAAGTGATTATGTTTCACAGGTGAGAGGATACCCCACGGTGGAGGATTCAATCAGCTTTAACTCACCCGGCTAAACCACGGAAGAGATCCCGGTTCCGCCAGGCACTTGGTCGCCAGCCCAGAGCTACACGCCAGTGCGATCTGGTCACGGTCCCAGAATGAACTGTGGGCCCACAACACCACAGACTGGATTTTCCAGTCGAGAGATAACCCCACAGAGCAGGAAAAATTGGGACCGACCTCAGGTTACCCAGACATCCCCTGGAAAAGACTCGGGTTCCTCGGGTGCCCCAAGAGCCAGCCAGGACCCAGAGCCGGGACACAGGCGCCTGCACGGAGTCCTGCCTGCGCGCATGATTCGCCACCTCAGATAGAACTGTGGGCACCAGGGCACCAGGGCACCAGACTGCGTGTCTCTGGCAGGAGGAAACCCCCAGTGGAGGGGGTCAGCAGCTCTAACGCTTAGGACACCCAGCACCAAAACACTTCCTAGACTCACGCAGCCTCTAGTGCAGGCAGGAGCACTGTGCTCTGCCACCATTATTGAGTTCCCCTAGGGCACTGGGACACACAGCTGCATCCTCAGACCTACAAAAGCCAGAGAGCCATTACAGCAGCCCTCAGATACTGTGCCAAGGATCAACCAGTTATCCCTAGCTAGACTGTCAAAACTGTGGGAATCCCTGGTCCTTCAAGAGGGCTGCACCCACAGCATCTGGACCAGAGCAGTGCCTGCAGCCGCCATCCCAGACAGGGACACACAGCTTCTGGTCCAGAGTGAGGCACCCAGCCTCCAGACCAGAGCAGTGCCCCCAGGTGCCAACTCAACCTAGGTGCACATTCTCTAGGTCCAGAGCGGAGCAATCAGCCTCTGGCCCAGAGACTTGCTGAGTGCACCTCCCACTTTCCAGGACAGAACTGTGCGCCCCAGGATAACAGACTGAGTTTCCCTGTTGGGAGAAAACCCCACAGCTAGGGAATCAGCAATTTCTTCAAGAGGACTGTACCTGGAAATTTAGTGAGCAGCAGCACACTAAATTTATAACAAGAAACCCAGCAGTGGGGCAGCTGTCTTGAGAAATTCTATGGGTAAGAGGAGATCCCCCCCTGCCTAACATAGACCACAGCTACTACTCAGGGCTATAAACCTGAGGTGAGCAGTGGCAACTCCTGAGAAACACTGGCTATACCGTGACCATAACCAAAAAGCAGAGAAGGACTCCTTCAGGAAAAATCATCTTCCGGCCAAGAGGATACTCCCTACCTCAGGACTCCAGGAATCACAGAAACTAACAGCCAACACCTAAATCAGCCCAGTGGGTAGAGGTCAGTGTAAAGGCTCAACCAACAAAAGACAGAGCAATATGGCATCTCTAGAACCCAGCCATCCAGGGGCAAACAGCCCTGAACAATGCAGCATAATAGAAAATCAAGAAGATGACCTTACATCTATGTTGACAAAGAGGATAATAGAGGAAACAAATAAAATACGTAAAGAATTAGAGGAAGATAAAACCAAACAGATCATGGCTATCCATAAAAAAATGGAGGAAGATAAAGACAAGCAGATTAGGGCCATCCGTGAAGAAATACGAGAAGATGCAGCCAAAGAGCTTGTGGCCTTCAGAGAAGAAATAATTAAATCACTGAAAGAAATAAAAGAGACAGAGTTGAAGGAACTAAAAGAAAAAGAAGAAAATACAAGCAGACAGGTGAAGGAAGTAAACAAAACAACTCAAGACCTGAAGATAGAACTAGAAAAATTAAAGAAAACACAAATGGAGGAAATAATGGAGAGGAATTTAGGGAAGAAAACAGGAACTACAGAGGTAAGCATAACCAACAGAATACAAGAAATGGAAGAAAGAATGTCAGGTGTAGAAGATACAATGGAAGAAATCGATGTATCTGTCAAAGAAAATATTAAATCCAAAAAATTCCTGACACAGACCGTCCAAGAAATCCAAGACAATATGAAAAGACAAAACCTAAGAATAATAGGAATAGAGGAAAAAGAAGACTCCCTTCTCCAAGGCCCAGAAAATATTTTCAACAAAATCATTGAAGAAAATTTCCCCAAGTTAAAGGAGAAGCCAATAAGGATACATGGGGCCTACAGAACACCCAACAAATTTGACCAGAAAAGAAAATCCTCCCGCCACATAATAATCAAAACAGTAAGTATACAGAACAAAGAAAAAATACTAAAAGCTGCAAGGGAAAAAGGCCAAGTAACATATAATGGCAAACCCATTAGTATCACACCTGACTTTTCAACAGAAACTATGAAAGCCAGAAGGGCCTGGACAGATATCAGGCAGACCCTAAGAGAACAGATGTCAACCCAGGCTACTATACCCTGCAAAACTCTCAGTCCTTTCTCAGACAGAGAAAACAAGATATTCAATGACAAAAACAAATTTCAACAATACCTACACACAAATCCAGCATTACAGAAGACACTGGAAGGGAAAATACAACCCAAGAAAATTAGCTCCTGTCAAGAAAACACAGGAAATAATTAACCTTACTACAGTAAAACAAAAAGCAACCAAGCACACAACCTTATGAACACAGCCAACATCAAAATCAAAGGATCTAACAGCCACTGAACATTAATCTCTCTCAACATCAATGGACTCAACTCTCCAATAAAAAGACACAGATTAACAGAATGGATACATAAACAAAACCCAGCAATCTGTTGCATACAAGAAACACACCTAAGGCACAAAGATAGACATTACCTGAGGGTAAAAGGTTGGAAGATGACTTTCCAAGCAAATGGACCCAAGAAACAAGCAGGAGTAGCCATTCTAATATCTGATAAAATAGACTTTCAACCAAAATTAATAAAAAGAGATGGGAAAGGACACTTCATACTCATCAAGGGAAAATAACACCAGGAAGACATCACAATTCTGAACATCTATGCCCCAAATACAAGAGCACCCACATTTGTAAAAGAAACATTGATAAAATTTAAGCCACATATAGATCCCCACACATTAATAGTGGGAGACTTCAACACCCCACTCTCAACAAAGGACAGGTCAACAAAACAGAAATTAAACAAAGAAACAATATCTCTGACAGAGGTCATGAATCAAATGGACCTCACAGACATTTACAGAACTTTACACCCAAACACAAAAGAATTTACCTTCTTCTCAGCACCTCATGGAACCTTCTCCAAAATAGACCATATAGTTGGTCACAAAGCAAGCCTCAACAGATACAAGAAGACTGAAATAATCCCTTGTATCTTGTCTGATCACCATGGAATAAAGCTGGACTTCAACAACAAAAGAAATAGCAAAAAGCCTACACACTCATGGAAACTGAACAACTTGTTACTAAATGACAGCTGGGTCAGGGAAGAAATAAAGAAAGAAATTAAAGTCTTCCTAGAACTCAATGAAAATGGAGACACAACATACCCAAACTTGTGGGACACAATGAAAGAAGTGCTAAGAGGAAAGTTCATAGCACTAAGTGACTTCAAGAAAAAATTCGAGATGGCTCATTCAAGCAACTTAATGGCCCACTTAAAAACCCTAGAAAAAGAAGAAGCAGACACACCAAATAGGAGTAGATGGCTGGAAATAATCAAACTCAGGGCTGAAATCAATCAATTAGAAACAAATAAAACAATTCAAAGAATCAATGAAACCAAGAGCTAGTTCTTTGAGAAAATCAACAAGATCGACAAACCCTTAGCCAAGCTAACTAAAAGGCAGAGAGACACCACCCAAATCAACAAAATCAGAAAAGAAAAGGGGGACATAACTACAGATACTGGGGAAATCCAAACAATCATTAGGACTTACTTCAAAAGTCCATCCTCAACAAAATTTGAAAACCTAAATGAAATGGACAATTTTCTTGATTGATTTGAATTACCAAAGCTGAATCAGGACCAGGTAAATCAACTAAATAGTCCTATATCGTCCAAAGAAATAGAAGCAGTCATCAAAAGTCTCCCATCCAAAAAAAGCCCAGGACCAGATGGCTTCAGCACAGAATTCTACCAGACCTTCAAAGAAGAGCTAACTCCAATTCTCTTCAAACTATTCCAAAAAATAGAAACAGAAGGAATATTACCAAACTCATTCTATGAAGCCACAATCACCTTGGTACCTAAACCTCACAAAGACTCAACAAAGAAAGAGAATTTCAGGCCATTCTCCCTTATGAACATTGATGCAAAAATACTTAACAAAATACTTGCAAACCGAATCCAAGAACACATCAAAGATATTATCCACTATGACCAAGTAGGCTTCTTGCCAGTTATGCAGGGGTGGTTCAATATACGGAAATCCATCAATGTGATCCACCGTATTAACAAACTGAAAGAAAAAACCACATGATAATCTCCCTAGATGCTGAAAAAGCATTTGACAAAATCCAACATCCATTCCTGTTTAAAGTACTGGAGAGATCAGGGAATAAGACACATATCTAAACATAGAAAAGGCGATATACAGCAAGCCTATAGCTAACATCAAACTGAACGGAGAGAAACTTGAAGCAACCCCACTGAAATCAGGGACAAGACAAGGCTACCCACTCTCTCCATATCTCTTCATAGTGCTGGAAGTCTTGCTAGAGCAATAAGACAGTTGAAGGAGATCAAGGGGATACAGATGGGAAAGGAAGAAGTCAAATTATCACTATTTGCAGATGATATGATGGTATATATGAGTGACCCCAAAAACTCTACCAGGGAACTCCTACAGCTGATAAACACCTTCAGCAAAGTGGCCGGATACAAAATAAACTCAAAAAAAAAAATCAGTAGCACTCCTGTATACAAAAGACAAAAGGGCTGAGAAAGAAATTAGAGAAACAACACCCTTCACAATAGCCACAAATGACATAAAGTACCTTGGTGTAACCCTAACCAAGCAAGTCAAAGACTTGTATGAAAAAAATTTCAAGTCTCTGAAGAAAGAATTAGAGGAAGATATGAGAAGATGGAAAGATCTCCCATGCTCATGGCTTGGCAGGATTAACATAGTGAAAATGACCATCTTACCAAAAGCAATCTACAGATTTAATGCAATTCCCATCAAATTGCCAACACAATTCTTTATAGACCTGGAAAGAAAAATTCTCAACTTCGTATGGAATAACAAGAAACCGAGAATTGCTAAAACAATCCTCTACAATAAAAGATCTTCTGAAGGTATCTCCATCCCTGATCTCAAGCTGTACTATAGAGCAACAGTTATAAAAACTGTATGGTACTGGCATAGAAACAGAATGGTGGATCAATGGAATCGAACAGAAGACCCAGAAATAAACCCACACACTTACGGACACCTGATTTTTGACAAAGATGCCAAAACCATACAATGGAAAAAAGATAGCATCTTCAACAAATGGTGCTGGTCCAACTGGATGTCTACATGTAGAAAAATGAAAATAGATCCATACTTATCACCCTGCACAAAACTGAAGTCCAAGTGGATCAAAGACCTCAACATAAAACCAGACACATTAAATCGGCTAGAAAAAAAAGTGGGGAATACCCTAGAACTCATTGGTACAGGAGAAAACTTCCTGAACAGAACACCAACAGCACAGGCTCTAAGAGCAACAATCAATAAATGGGACCTCATGAAACTGAAAAGCTTCTGTAAAGCAAAGGACACCGTCATCAAAACAAAGTGACTGCCTACAGATTGGGAAAGAATCATCACCAACCCTTTATCTGACAGAGGACTCATTTCCAATATATATAAAGAACTAAATAAGCTGAAAAGCAATAAACAAAGTAATCCACTTAAAAAATGGGGACAGAGCTAAAGAGAGAATTCTCTGTAGAGGAATATCGAATGGCAGAGAAGCACTTAAAGAAATGCTCAACCTCATTAGCCATTAGGGAAATGCAAATCAAAACAACCCTGAGATTTCACCTTACACCCATCAGAATGGCCAAGATGAAAAACTCAAGGAACAACACATGCTGGAGAGGTTCTGGTGAAAGGGGAACACTTCTCCACTGCTGGTGGGAATGTAAACTGGTACAACCACTCTGGAAATCAATCTGGCGCTTTCTCAGACAACTAGGAATAGCGCTTCCTCAAGATCCAGCCATACCACTCCTAAGCATATACCCAAAAGTGGCACAAGTACACAAAAAGGACATTTGCTCAACCATGTTTGTAGCAGCTTTATTTGTAATAGCCAGAAGCTGGAAACAACCCAGATGCCCCTCAACTGAAGAATGGATGCAGAAACTGTGGTAAATCTATACAATGGAGTATTACTCAGCAATGAAAAATAAGGAAATCATGAAATTTTCAGGTAAATGGTGGGACCTGGAAAGGATCATCCTGAGTGAGTTGTCCCAGAAGCAAAAAGACACGCATGGTATATACTCACTCATATAAACATACAATATAGAATAAACCCACTAAAATCTGTACATCTAAACAAACTAAGCAAAAGAGAGGACCCTAACTAAAATGTTCAATCCCCATCCTGAAAGGCAAAGAGGATGGACATCAGAAGAAAAAGAAAATAGGACACAACCTTGGAACCTGCTACAGAGGGCCTCTGAAAGCCAGAAGAAAACAGGAAACAACCTTGAAACCTGCCAGAGAGGGTTAGGCCTGATGGCCAACTGATGGGCAGAGTGAATGGAATTTTATGTAAGAAGTGGGAAATAATAAGAGCTGGAGGGGACAGGAACTCCACAAGAAGAGCAACAGAACACGATAATTTGAACACAGGTAACTTCCCAGAAAATCATACTCCAACCAAGGACTATTCGTGGAGATGACCTGGAACCCCTGCACAGGTGTAGCCCATGGCAGTTCAGTGTCCAAGTGGGTTACATAGTAATGGGAAGAGGGACTGCCTCTGACATAATCTGATTGGCCTGCTCTTTGATCACCTCCCCCTGAGGGGGGAGCAGCCTTACCAGGCCACAGTAGAAGACAATGCAGCCACTTTTGATGAGAACTGATAGACTAAGATCAGAAAGAAGAGGAGAACCTCCCCTATCAGTGGACTTGGGGAGTGGCATGCATGCAGAAAGGGGAGGTAGGGTGGGATCGGGAGGGGAGGAGGGAGGGGCTTATGGGGGTTACAAAATGAATAAAGTGTAATTAATAAAAAAATTAAAAAAGAAAATGAGGAAGAAAGAAATTGAGGCAGAGAGCAATGAAAGAAAGAAAAACAATTAAAATACCCTTCTTATTTTATGAAGCCATCATAATTGTGATGTTGAAAGGTCAATGTGACAAAAACAATTAAAACCCAATTGCAGTCATGACTATAGATACAAAATATCAAGAAATATTAACAAAATAAGCCAATAGCATATGGGAAGGTGAACACAGCATTGGAGCTTGAGGCATCTCTCTATAAAGCAAGGTTGGTTTGACTTAAAAAAATTAATTTATGTAAATTATCTCGTCATTGGATTAAAGAAGAAAAACCGTATGGTCTCTCAACAGAAACAACAACAACAACAACAACAACAACCAAAACCAATGTTTCCCATGCATCAGAAGGGTCATTGCACACATGAACTCCCAGTGGCTAAGAATGCATGCACAGGACCTCCAGGAGTTCAAGTTAGCATGGCCTGGTGGTGGGGCAGCTCAGGAAGCTCCACTCCTAGCCAAGGAGCTATAAGGGCATTTGATGGCTGCTGGGAAAGGAGAGTCATTTCCTTCAGGGCCACAGAGCTTGAAAGTACGCTACAGTATGTAGGCGTTCACCTATGTAGATGCTGGCAACACCAAGTGGGCTCAGTGGGGTTTTACAAAAAGAAAACCTTGTGTTTGGAGAGATGGATCAAGGGTTAAGAGTGAGCATTCCTCTGTAAGTTCATCTAAGTTAGACTCTCACTTTCACATCAAAAAGTGAGACGAATCCAACACCTCTGGCCTCGATGGGTATCTGCACTCAACTGCACACATCTTCATGCATACAAATACACATATGATCAAAATAAAATAAAAACAAAAAGGAGCACATGATGTAGGGAAGGGGAATGTGGTAGTAGAGGATTGGGAAGGATTGTGGAGTTGGAAAGGAGGCTATATTAGCTCAAAACACATTATAGGCATATATTAAAGCTTAAACAATAAATCTTAGGTAATCTTTGTGCCAGGAATGCAAGGTTGGTTTGACCTTTAAAAAAATCAATGCATGTTCTATGCTAATGGAATAAAGAACAAACACTGTGTGATCATCTTAATAGATAAAAGACTTTAAAAAAGTGTTTAACTCATGATTAAAATGTTCAGCTAACAAGCAGGTAAAAGAATATCTTCAGATTGTCTTGGGACATGTAAGAAAAAGAAATGCAAAGTGACTATGTTACTTACTATGGAAATAATTATTGTGATAATGAATCCCCTCCTTTTTTTTCTTGAAAATAGCATATTAATTAAAATAAGACAGTTTTACACAGACAAAAGTGATTGCCATATGTATTCAGTAACATCCTAGAGGTTGGAGGTTCTAAGTGGGTAAAATTAGACAGGGAAAAGAATTAAATATCATCAGTTCTGGAAAGGTAAAAATAAATTATCCATTTTCAAGAACAAGTGCAAGTCCCTAAAATACATTGAAAAATCTAATAGAATGAAAAAAAAAAACATGTTCTTTATCTTGATTTTATAACCAAAATCAATATAAAAGATCAATGACATTGCTTTAAACTAGAAACAAAGTTTCTAATAAATTTAAGAAAATAGTCCATTCAGATATTTTCAAATGTTAAAATACAGAAGAATGACAAAAGAAGCAAAACACTTGAACAGCAAAACCAAGAAAACATAATTGAAAGTTTTAAGATGGACATAAACTAAAATATATCCCATATTCATTTATCACACACATATATTGACTTAATACTGTTAAAATGGCAATAATTCCCAGCCTAATCAATAGATTTTATGCACTCTCCAATGAATTTCACTGAGGTCGGAGTAGAAATTGGAATAGATGAACATCGGATTTACATGGATGTACAGGATCGCTAATACTGAAATCTGTGTTATAAGCCAGGGGTGCTGAAAGTCTCACCTTCTCACTTTCAGACCTTGTCATGAATCACAACAGTCATCAGTGCAGCTGGTACTTACAGACAGGCAGATCCATGAAATGGTACTGAGAACCTAACAGTAAAGCAATATACACATGCCTAATTAACTCTCTGTGATGATAAAAGTAGAACTCATTGGAGAGATAATATTTCCTTCAATTAACAGAGATGAAAAAACTGGATCATCATATGCAAACAATAGATATGAACTCTATGAACAATATATGCAAAAGCTAATTCAAGCTAGAGGAAAGGATTAATTTAAAAATTAAAATTATAAGATGATTAGAAGGCAAGTTAAAAGTAATCTTTGCAACCAACAAAAATATACATAAAATTAGTTCCCAACCCATAGAATTAAAGTAAATATGTGATAATATATTTATTACAAAAGTATATGAAGAATTCTTTAAAATTGAACAAAATAATATTCCAATGAACTACCTTTAAAATAAACACACGATTACATAGATACTTTCCTAAGAAGATGAATAAATGTTCAAAAATCATAGGAAACAATGCTCAAATTTTTATCATGAGGAAATGCAGGTCAATTGCTCAGTGTGCTACCATTTTGCTATTTTAGAATGGCCATAACTAAGAAGACAGGGCAAAACAGGTGGTTGGAAGAACAAGGAACAATTAGTACACTAACCGGATGGTTTTGTGTGTCAGCTTGACACAAGCTATAGTCATTAGAGAGAGAGAAAGGAGTTTCCCAGTTAAGGCAATGCCTCCATGAGATCCAGCGTAAGGCATTTGTTCAATTAGTGGTCAGCGGTTGAGGGCCCAACCCATCCCTGGGCTGGTGGTCCTGGGTACTATAAGAAAGCAAGGTGAGCAAGCCATGTGAAGCAAGCAGTAAGCAACACCCCTTTGTGGCCTCTGCATCAGCTCTTGCCTCCAGGTTCCAGCCTTCCTTGAGTTTCTGTCCTGACTTCCTTCAATGATGGATATGAAAATGTAAGCCAAATAATTCTTTTCTTCCCCAACTTGCTTTCAGGTCATGGTGTTTTGTTGAAGCAATAGAAATTCCAACTGAGAGAGTGCTCATGCACTTTTGTTCAAGAAATAATGTGGCAAAGCCATATTAGAGTAGATGGAGAGCTCCTGAAACTTGGGAAAAGTAGCAACACATGTGTATTTACTACAATTAGGTACATGGAGACTTACTTTGAAGGTGGTAAAAGAATACTGTAATTAGATATCAAGCCCTAACTTTGTAAATTTCCTAGGACAATATGCAATTGAACTGCATTCTTTAAATCAATGTGCTGTACAGTATTCAGGGTACACTTCAATAAAGAGCAAGAGAAAGTGACAATACATTCTGGCCTAATTACAGAAGTTACCGTCCATCAAATTTGCCATATTCTATTAGCTGGAAGTAGGTCAGGTGATCCAGCCCTCACTAAAGTTCAACATAATTCCCTAAGTCCTGAATATGTCTAGATAAAGATCACTGTGACTGTCATCAATATCCACTTGCTACAAAAAAATTTCCTGGTGGTCAGGAAAACATTGATAGTGGTTACTAGCACCATTTCTATTAAGCATTTTACTCATTTCCAAAACAAGTAATTTTTATTATTTGCAGGAAAATATGCATAAAATAGTTATTAATCAGAAACCTATTTTATTTTTACTTAAAGAAGAACTCTAATGTGAAATTTAAACACATTTTAAGCAAGAAAAAGTAGTATAATGTGGTCAAGAATCCATGTGGATGAAATTATATGAAAAATACTGTGGACGAAATCTTTATTAAATTTTTATTAAGAAGTTTTGATGCAGTCCTAAATAAATAAATATCATCTGTACATGTAGATCAATATTTGAAATACTCCAAATTCCATAACCCTGGCCATCAATCCTTTACCTACCCTTTTCCAATATATAGATCACATAGATAATGCTATTAGATACCAAGGTTTATTTTTAAGTTATATATATTGAGATAGTGCTAGTAAAAAAGTAGACTACAGGCCAAGCAACAGAAAAGAGTGCATATAAAGACAGCTATTTGCAGCAGAGTGGGTAATTTTAGCTCAACAGGAAAAAATCCTCATCAATCTTTTTGAAAGAAATCTATATCCTCACTGAAGGAATCAAAGGAAAGAAGACAGGAATGGAGAAAGGGGAGGAGGGATGGAGGAAGAGAGAGAAGGAGTGAAGGAAAGAGGAAAAAAAGAAAGGAAGGAAAAGAGAGAGAGAAGGAAGGGAGAAGGAATGAAACAAGAAAGTGAGGGAGAGCAAGAAAAAGGGGGGAAGGAGAAGGAAAACAGAAGCACTACTGAAATCTTAGACAAACCTCATTCAGGGACTTAATCCATTACCTGATATCATAAGGATATGAAATAATAATTTTGGAGGAAAATCTTCATTATTACAAAATGGTTAATACTTTACTAACTTTAAAAGAGAGAGTTTCTCCTGTGGAGCTCCTGTCCTCTGCAGGTCTGCAACAGAATCAAAATATCTGGGTACAGGGGACTTTTCTGAGACTGATACTCTAACCAAGGACCATTCATGGATATAACCTAGAAGCCCTGCTCAGATGTAGCCCATGGCAGTTCAGTATCCAAGTGGGTTTCCTAGTCAGGGAAACAGGGACTGTCTCTGACATGAATTCAGTGGCCTGCTCTTTGATCACCTCCCCTTGAGGGAGGAGCAGCCTTGCCAGGCCACAGAGGAGGACATTGCAGCCAGTCCTGATGAGACCTGATAGGCTAGGATCAGATGGAAGGGGAGGAGAACCTCCCCTGTCAGTGGACTTAGAGAGGGACATGGCAGGAGATGGCGGAAGAGGGGTGGGGTTGGGAGGGAAAGAAGGAGGGGTATACAGCTGGGATACAAAGAGAATAAAATGTAATTAATGTAAAAAATAAAAAAATAATTAAAAAAGAGTTTCATTAAGAAACTCCACAAGGAGAGCAACAGAACAAGATAATATGAACACAGGGAACTTCCCAGAGACTCATACTCCAACCAAGGACTATCCGTGGAGATAACCTAGAACCCTGACAATGCAACCACTTCTGATAAGAACTGATAGACTAAGATCAGAAAGAAGGAGAGGAGGACCTCCCCTATCAGTGGACATGGGGAGGGGCATGCATGCAGAAGGGGGGGAGGGTGGGACCGGGAGGGGAGGAGAGAGGGGCTTATGGGGGGATACAAAATGAATAAAGTGTAATTAATAAAAGTTAAAAAAAAAAGAAACTACATTGAATCGAAAGATATGTAAGAACTTGGAAAGAGTGGCTGGCTGGCTCAGCATTTAAGATCATGTACTACTCCTGTAGAGAACCTGAGATTGACTCGGTATTCATGTAGGGCAACTCACAACTGCTTGTTACTCTAGCAACAGGGCCTCCTGGAGCACCCTCTCTTCAGATATTTGTGGGCAACTGCACTCAAGTGTAGACAACTCACTCTAGACATCCATGTACACACAACTAAAACACATCAAATAAAGTCTTCAAAAATAAGAAAGTGGAAAAAACTGCCAGCAACATATAAAACAAAATAATCTGTACACAGTGGACAAAGCACTAATTAAAACAAGAAAAAAAAACATAAAATACAATGTGAGCTAAGCAGGAGATGTACAACAACATTTCTCAAAAGTTGACAAAGTGCTTACTGCAGTAGAGGTGGAGAGGTGCAAATTGAAACCCAAATAAAACCACATTAAACCACAGGGTCATAGCCACCAAAGTGCCACATATTAGAATATAATTATTTTTCTGGAAGATCACAATGGGAAAGGTCCTGGAAATGTCCTGTTTATTGGTTTTTCTCTTTAAGAAATAAACACAGATATTGGTTTTATAATTACACGTTAAACTATGCAAATCATTTTATAGTAGAAAAGTAAAAGTGCTTAGACACAAAATTTATTTCTTTCTGGGGGCGAGTAGTGACCACAAAGTTATTCCCAACTTGAATCTGCTATTTGTTACACATTTACTCATTTGAATATTATGTTATGCCCTTCATTTGTTAAGTATATAATTTTGTATGTAGGGATAGTTTTATCATCAAATTCTGAAGAGCCTAATATAGAAAAGTCAAGTATACAGCCTAGTCCATGGTAGAATACAAGACCCACTAGGGAAGGTTTGACTGTTATAATAAATTAGAAGTTCAAAATGATTTAACTCTGTAAAGAAGTGATCAGCCAATCACAGCTTGCGGGCCATTTCAGGCCAACAGCCTGCTAAGTGAGTGGTGGGTAGCTAAGAATGGGCTTTAAGTTTAAAACAGACTGGGAAGCTCTCAGAGGTTATGGGCTTGCCTAGCACAAACGAGATCTTGGCTTTGAATCCCAGCACTAAAATAATAAATTAATTAATTTGCTAATTAAATTTAAAGGATAATTTTACGTTATAAAAAGTTACACGGAGTTCAAACTTAGATGCCTACAAAGTTTTATTGTGACGCAGACAGAGGCTCATCCGTCAGTGCCCTGTGGAGGAAAAAAAAAGTTTCAAAGCAAGGCGTGAAATAACCCTGAAGAATGCATGGTGTTAAGTGTTTATTTGTATTAAGAGCTGTGATAATTGAGATAAAATAGGGTTTATTTGATCGTTAAGACACATTGCACAGCCTCTAAACTGGCAAACTGCTGTGGTCATGACACACAGTACAGAGGAATCTCTTGCTCTTCTAAGAAACATGAGCATGCGCTAAAGCAGCTTGCTCTTCCCCAGGCTGCCCTCTGCTTTGGGCAGCTTTCACCGTGGAGGCCCGGAGTCTTCACCAACGAAATAGTAGCTTTAAAAATATGCTTACGCCCATCATTTGTCTGTCCCTGTCCCTTGCATCAGCAGCAAGAGCTTACAAGGGACTAGGCATCCCTCTGAATTTCTGGATGCTCTGGTTGGTTCTGGCATGCTGATATTAGAAGATGTGGGCCTTGATAATAAGCTCTGGAGAAAGGGTAGCGTGTCTAGGTTTGGATTCTAACTGTGACTTACCAAATACCCCAGGATAGGAATATGTATAGGTTATTTGTCCACAAAATGGGACTTCTAAAACTTACTTGGAAGATCTTATAAAGAATTGGGACCACCATACACAAAATTTCTGCAAACAACAGTCATCTCATTAAAATAATCCATCAATATTCATAATTATCTATCCCTGTGGCATCAGAGCAAAAGGAACAAATTGTGGCTGGCACTTGTAGTATTATTAGACTTCATCACTTAGTTCCGGAGATCTTAGGAGGGAAGACATGATGCAGAAGCATAATTAATTAATTCAGAAAGACAGAATAAGGAAGTCCCCAGTCGGCTTTTCAATCTTGCTAAGTGATTTATCAGCCCCTTGTCCCGACTCCGCTCTGAATTCAGTTTTATAGCACCCACCCAGCCACTTAGACACCTCTGACTTAGCTATCTCAACTCACTTTACAGCTTCATAATGTCTAGAATACAAGGGCACAAGCCAAGGACTCAGCAAATTACCAAGAAAATATAAAGCTCTTTAAATGGCCTCTGTGCAAGGGGTTCCTCGGGCAGGGGGCTCACCCATTAGGGCCATTCAAGAAGAAAGACAGTTTTCCAACCAAGGTGTGAAAGAACCCTGAAGAGTGAGTTCCTGGCAGTAACTGTTTATTCATATGAAAGTGCGTGATAATTAGGATAAAACATGACTATCTGAGAGTGAGAATGACTGTAATTAAGGTGAAACTGAATCGAGTTAAGTTTTCAATTTAACTAGGTATAAAATTAGATTAATAATGTATTGAAACATGACACAGCAAATTATGCCTGTTGCTAATTCTTGGTATCTTACATTAGGAATCCTGTTTAAAAAGAATAGAAGGGTAAGTGAGAAAATTATTTAAACATTATTTTCAACAAAGAAGGACATCATGCAGAGAAAAATGAAAAGTCTTCATTCCTGTGGAGGTAGAGGGAAAGAAAGAATGAGGAAAATTTGCCTCTCTGCAAAGACTGTCTGAGCCCTTTCATGCCCATGACTGAGTGTTTCCCACAGGACCACAGGGCCAAGGATTTGCTGTGTTCCCCCATCCCCACAATCCTGAGCCTGGGCATGTGTTCTGTGGAGACACTTGTAAATCATCTCTGCCTTGGAGAAGCCAAGAAAGAGTTTCAGACACCCATGTGAACTTCCAACAGATTTAAAGATTAAGGAAGAGCTGGTAGGGTATAAAGACCTCTCAAAATTTCAAAATAAAGACAGTCAAGATGGAGCCAGCACTCAGCAGCTTCCAGAGATTCCCACTGCTGGGACCTGGAATAGTCTTTATTTAACGTGTAAAACAACACATGGGTTCCTCTAGTTCATCTTCAAGAAAACTGGGGCTAAGTAAAATGAAATGCCCTCAGGTCCCACAGCCAGAAAGTGACAGCAGATTTAGCAGTCTGCCCTCAATGTTCAAACTGTAGGTCGTTCTATCAGTTTGTGTTAGCGGAGTTTTCACTCACTTGCCTCATACACATTCACGCTCCTCCTAATGGTACATGGTAGGTGGTTTTATTTTAAAAAATGCATTTTCAATGTACAATTGAAAACTTTTAGTTCATCGTTATTTTATCTTCTTTTGTTTCTCTGCATGATTTGTGCCCATAAGTTGTTGCTAGATAGCTTATTTATTTCTGAATTCTTGGAGAGCATGGCCAGAGTGTTTAAGGAGTTTTCTTTCTATAGTATTTAGCATAGTGTCACACACTGAGGAATCAACAGAATATGTTCTAGCCAGAAGGAATGTCTTTGGTCTGTTCCATACTTCACACAATGTTGTAGGAAGAAGATATGAAGACTAGAGAATTTCCATATTGCCCAAGTGATGTGATGTCTGCGTCTTCTGAAGATGTCTCCCATAGAAATAGGATGATTCTGCTGTGGTTTAAAGCTAAAAGTAGCCTCTAAAAGTTGCCTGTTAAAGGCATGGTTGGTAGCTAATGGGTTTGGGGAAGGTAATTGGATAATGAGTAGTATCATTTATCCATGAATTAATTCCTAGTTAAATAAACTATTGAAGGGGCCTTGCTGGAAGAAATAGGCCATCAGCCTTTTGGAGGGAATCTTCCTCTCTGCCTTCTGTTTGCCATGAGGTCATCAACTTTGCTTTTCCACACACTTTTGAGATTGTGCTCTGCCTTAGCACAGACCCAGGAGGAAAGAGCCAAATGATCATAAATTGAAATCTTCCATACTATACATACTTCCTCCTTTAAGTTTTGTTGTTGTTGTTGTTGTTATTTTTTCAGGGCAGGGGGGAGTGTTTTGTCATGGAGATAAAAGGCTAATTAAAGAAAGCTCTTATTGCACCATGGAGATATTTTTGTGCCTATTAGATCCAGCTAGCCAAGGTACCAAAATAGATCAAACTTAGGTTTCTCTTATGGTTTCGCCACTTATTACATATGTAATAACCTAGTCCTAGTCCACCAGGCTACAACATTCTCATTTGGAAAACTATGGATGGAGACACTTAACTAGCATTCAGAGGCTCTTATGAGAGAAAGAATGAGGTAGGACTTCTTGAGAAAGTCACTTCATACAGAATTTTGGATGGCATCTTGTGAATGACCTTTAATGAAGGAAGATCATTAAAGAGTCAAGGAAAAGGAAGCATTGTAGAAATGGACCAAGATTGTCCAGTAATTTGATTTACTTCTTTTTCACCCTGTGCATTTATAAAGTTTGCTGAAATACCATGGCTTTAGATGCATGATAAGAGCAGACAATTTTGAAATTCTAATGCTATGAACACATATAATAAAGCAAAGAGCAGATATTGCCTATGTTGGTTCCAGGTAACTTTATGTAGTTTGGTATTTTGTTTGCTTGTTTGAAGACTACAGGTATGCTATAACATAGTTATGTAGTTACATTAGCTTCTAGCCACTGTGAAATATGCCTCTTTAATCTTTCCTATGTCTATCAATATTACTCCAAATCTTCCAAATCTATCACTCCGGGATTTTATCTAGAGTAAGTGATTCAATGATCCATCCCACATATCTTCTAAAACTGAAGTCACTGCCATTTATATTCTCTCTTGAGGCTAGAATGGCATCTGTTCTCCAGTCCTTTATAGCATAACCTCTCCTAGGCCCGCCTCCTTCACCAATAGGAGGCTCTTTACTCACACTTCCAAAGGATCAGTGGCAGAGGAAGAGCTGGAAATACAACGGGAAAGGAATGGGGTAATGTCAGAAAAAAATAGTATTTCAAAACATATTTTCATTTAAATTTTTTATTTATGATCAAGACCATATCTTTAAACAAACAAACAAACAAACTGGGATTGAAAGCCCAACATTCTGGATGATGATGCTCAGCAACTGTTCAAGGCTAGCTTTTGCTATATAGTGAGACATCTCAAAATGCAACACACACACACACACACACACACACACACACAGAGGGAGAGAGACAGACAGACAGACAGACAGACAGACAGACAGACAGAGAAAGGCTGAGACCCATGAAGACTAAGACTCTTGTTTGCATCACACAGTTATTGGTCTCTGTTTTTCTAATTGCAGAGACCTAGCTTCTACTTCACAGCCCCATCTTACATAGCTAAAGATGGTAAAGTAGGGGCTTAATACACCACCATGAGCTTTTTGCTCCAATGATTAAACCATTAGCTAGGAACTTGAACTCAGTGACATGAGTGCTTTCTGAACTAAAATTCAATGGCTGTATATTTCTGCCCAATGTTATGTGTATTTCAAGGTACTAGTGACGCTTTTTGCTTTCCCATCATCCATTCAAAGAGTGTCTGAAAAAGCTGAAATAAGTGAATTGGGCCCCCTTTAAAACTCTCTGAAGGACCCTCTGATTGCATCAGACTAGCTACATAATAGTCCTGAGAGGACGTTTGCTCAATAATTCACTCAGTGTGCAGGAGCTGGACAAGAGATACATAATTTATACAGGCAATTACACATCAATTGGTTATTAAAAGCACCCTCATTGAGATGTACTATATTGAGGACACAGAGATAAATCTGGTTCCCCAGGTAACCAGCTACAGCTCTCAGACAGAAGGCAAATTTTTTGATTTTTTAGATTGGCATTACTTTTCTTGACCCTGCTATTCTTTCTGCCTGCAGTGTGGCAGTCTTTGTGTGCGTGGGTGGCTGAAGGCAGAGAACAGTTGTGAGAAAGCCACAGAACGAATGTCAGCTCCACACTTTCCTTGGAGTTCTCTCCTCCTGGGAAAAAATAATTATTTTCCTAATTAATTACACATTCACTCAGAATTCCACTCATTCATCAGCCCACCTACTTAAATAATAAGAACCAATACCTACAACTGTGCTCAATGCTGGAGAAGAAATAGGACCTGGAATGAGGTCATCTTTCTCTTTGACTCGTGACTGGTGAGGACAAACACAAGCAAAAAAAAAAAAAAAAAAAAAAAAAAAGAAAAAGAAAAGAAAAAAAAAGCAAATGTTTTAAAATGTAAAAGAAAAATTAAAAGAGGTACAGATGAAAATGTAGATCAGGTCATTGGTTTTTCCAGAGAAAACTTGAAAGTGCTTCGCTTAAGAGCTTAAAATGTGCAAAGACCTATGAAAAAAGTAAGAATTTACCGGATAGAAGGGAAAGGTGTCTACGAACAGGGATCTGTAAGGCCACGCAGATTTTCATCTAACTTAGATATGCTTGTGTCTGGAAGAAATAACTCTATGAGATACTCTGGTTCAGTAGACCTTTAGTCAATAATATGTGGGGAATAAACGTTATTCTCTTACTGGAGGGCAAGACCAAAATCTCCTGAGTCAGCTCGTTGTGGATGCTGTTAGAGTTTTGCCTTATATTTTTAAGTTTATTTTGTTTTTAATTGTCACAGAAAAATGTACAATTTAGTCACATATATCACAATTTTTTGACAAGGGAATACATGGCATGATGCATTGCTTCAAACACCACTTCTTTTAAAAAATATTTTCTATATTAATTACAGTTTATTCACTTTGTATCCCAGCTGTAGCACCCTTCCTCATTTCCTCCCAATCCCCCCCACTCCAGTCATCTCCTTCCATGCCCCTCTCCAAGTCCACTGATAGGGAAGGTCTTCCTCCCCTTCCATCTGACCCTAGCTTATCAAGTCTCATCAGGACTGCCTGCATTGTTTTCCTCTGTGACCTGGTAAGGCAGCTCCCTCCTCAGGGGAAGGAAAACACCATTTCTTTTAGAAAATTTTTCATTAAAATTTGGAAACTTCATCCAACTAGTGCTGGACCCAGAAATAGATAAGTCAAAAGCCCACTAGGCGAGTCTTTTGAAAATGGACTAAGACAACATCCATAACTATTGCTTTCTTTTTTTATGCCTCAGCTGAATCCTTGAGACCTCATTTAGTCATCCACTCCCAGCCAGTTTACTGAGTATCCTCTAGTCAATTGTATCCCCAGAAGAGCCCATGTTTTTCCAGTTGTGTTTAAAAATTGGAAAAATGCCCAGATACACTGACAGTCCTTTGGCACCGGCTCACAGTTCACTTCCTTAGAAATGTACAGCAGTAGATCCAAAGACCAGGCACTGCAGCAGTCCAGAAGAAGAACCATGTGTGTCTTCTCTGTGTGACCAAACCCTGAAACTCCCATGATGGTAGAGGGATGGCCAGTGGAGTCGATGGGTAATGGAGGGGAGCTGTGATGTTTAAGGTTTAACACAATGTTGCAGGTCATTCAGTAGAGACAACTCATGAGCAAAACGCATTAAGCACTTCTGAGTAACACGTAAGATGAAGCACGGTGGAGAATACAGGTAGTTAGTTTTTAATGATCTAGTACGAGGTGGAGATGCCCTATGGTAGGTTCATAATAAAACACTTGCAGTTGCCCTTGATAACATAGGTAAATGGACTGAAAAGCATTTGTAAGTGACAGAATCTCTTCTTTAATTACTCAGAAGTACATAAACTACAAGAAATTCATGAAGAAAATAGGATGTATTCTCTAGGAGTTATTGCTATGAAAAATGTATTTCTTTATAGCTTGTTCATCACTTGGCTTTATTGCTCATCAGAGAGAATTAACAATGGCTGATGCTTCCTATGAAACAAGCTAGTAAGATATTTGTTGCATGTATTTTTTTTCTTTTAGTTTCTCAAAGATCTAGTAGGAAAAGTATTGAGAAGTATTATGATTCATTATTTGTTTAAAAAAGTGAGTTTCAAGGGCTATCCACATCTTATCCAGGGAGCCAGTGAGATCTGGAATTACCTGCTAACTCTTTTCTGACATTTGGCTATCTCCATTAGTGGTAGCCCTAGATAGTGTCATCACTATAGCTCAGTGTTTTTCAGTCTTCCTAATGCTGCAACCCTTTAATAGAGTTCCTTGTGTTATGTTTACTCTCAACCATAAAATTAGTTGAATTGCTACTTCATAACTGTAATTTTGCTGTTGCTATGAATTGTAATGTGAAATTTTTGAGAGACTGGGATTTACCAAAGGAGTTGTGACTCACAGTTTGAGAACCACTGCTCTAGCTGATCTAGGTACATAATCTGGTTTGAAGAATCTGGGGTCCTGTGTATTCATTCTGTGATGAGAGCAAGGCAGAGGACAGAGTAGAAACTTTAACAAATCACTGGCTTGAATTGAAATGCTCTGTGATAAATGCTCTTCTAGTCACTGCTTTTCCAGGAATGTGGGCTACAGGAATGAACAAGATGTTTGCCAGTGGTCTGTGTTCATGGCGTTCCTAGTCTGAAGTCTGGAGTCTAGTAGAGTACTCTCCTGATAAGCCCATACTGCAATACCTGAGAAGAGAAAAAGTTTCAGAAAAAGGCACAAAAATGGTATGCTATGCATACAAAGAAATGGAAGGGTCTGCTCTGTCAAGATTCTCACCAAGACAGTGCACTCACCAGAGACAGGAGACATGCAGCTGACTGCCAAGGATGTTTCCAGAGACAGTTACCCCAGTAGCCTCTGGAACTATGAAACATTCAATCTAGAAAACAGGCCGAGTTCTAGACACTGGGTTTTCTCAAATGCCGGAGCAGGCCAGGAAGTCCTGCTGCCATAAATCTTGTACTGAGATTCTTCAGAGACACTCAGAGAAGCGAGAGTCTTCTTGTAGAGAAACATTCAGAAAGAAGATCAAGATAAGAATATGAATCTGATGTCTGGAGCTTTTCCACAAAGGCAAAAACACAGGGTGTTTTCTTTTCAGGTCGGGGGAAAATTGGGTTCCTTCTTCACAGTGCCTGGAGGGCTCTCAGCCTAGTCAGTCCATGAAACTGGTTCTTTCTCCAGAGAATTCCTTTAAGGATACTTAAAAGGATATAGAATAAGATCTCAAAAACTCAACTCAATATGAAAAGAAAGAAATAAATCGAATTTCTCCCCTGGAAAATCTCCTGTGGCTGTGGAATGACCCAATTAACATGAGAAGATAAATCAGAATAATTTAGCCTTCATCCCCATTTCCCTGTGGAAATTCTCCTAGGACTGTTTGTCACCTGGCATTTTGGCAGAGCAGGTCCCCCTCGGACTCAGATCCCTTTTATCCCTCCCGAAGCTAAGCAAGGTATGCTAAACATGATGGCTGATGACAGACAGGCATCTCATTATGGGGCTACACAGGAGGTGCGGGGCCATGCGACAGGTTTGCAGTGGCCTGTGTGTGCGAACTTCTTTCTTCCTGTCTGGTATGTTCTCACTTCTACAATGTTAATAGGGCTGAACACAGCCATTTAAAAAATGAAGATAAGAAGAGCTTTTTCATCTTGAATTAATAACCACTTTCTTTACTCTCTTCAAAGACCTTCCTGCCCTCCCAACCCTGACTGTACTTACCTTTCTCTTTAAATCCTCTTCCACACTCACTAGGACTCACATTTCTATATCACACTTTCTGATTCTTTTTCTTTTCAATTTGGGGTGTTGGGGATTGAACCCATGCCCTTGCATATGCCATGCTGTATCCAAGCTACTCTTTCCTGATTTTTGTAAAGACCCCCAAAGATATAACCATGTTCCCTAAATAATCAGAAGTTGGAAATCAGCAATGCAAGGATTATGGTTAAAAATCTGAGGGCAACTAAATTTTCTACACAATAAGGGCAAGTCCAGTGGTGCCTGTGAATGAATGCAACTAAACTGGAATTCCTAGTGGGTTTCACAAATGACCTCAAGCAGCACATACTTTTCAACAAATCTTGCAATATTTCTCCTTTTTTTTATTCCCCATCAGTATAAGGCGCTTAGCTGATAGTAATGGTAATGGTTTCCATCTTGTCTTACAGTATTAACCCTGTTGGGTGATGTCTCTGCTCTCTCTGGCAGAGAGTACTGAGTACCCTGGGTACTGAGAGGTTTAGCATAAGACAGTCTCATGAGGTTCATGCCTACTCCTGTACCATTACCTGTGTCTGTGCTTTGAGACACCTAGCCATGCTACAGGGCCCAACTCTCCAGTATCAATTCCGCCGTCTGGAAGTCCACATAAGTACACTTAGCAGCACACCATAACTCATCGCTATGAAAACCCACTCGGGTAGGAAGAGGATGAAGAAAGAAGTGATGAAAAGTATTCAAGGCAGCATATTCACCTCCATCCTTTGCTGTCAAAGGCTACCCTCTAACGCCAAATGGGCTTGGATAAATAAAAGGCATAGGCAGAGGTTTTGCTTTTCTGACCTTCATGGCTGAGTACCTAGCAGAAAAACTGCTATTGAATGCTGCCCTTAAATCACTGCAAATGCGGCCTTGCGCTAGAGCCCTCACCTCAAAGTGTAATTATTTCTTGTGTCTTACAGTTTCTTCAGACCATCGCTGTCTCCTCTTGCTCTTTCCCTCCTTGAGAGCTGTGCTTCTTAGAAGAGGATGAAGCCCCAAATTTGGGGGGTGTAGCCATTCTGCATAATGAAACAGATTTAAATCTGGGCCGACAGCACATTGTACAAAACTATAAAACAGCCTCATAAATTCCCAAGGAGAATACATAGAAGATGTCGCTATGTACGACCTACTGAGGCTCAGGAAGGCTAATAAGCACACTCTATATTTTTATAACATTTTATTGTTCATAAGTTCCTTCCCCGTTACCTCTGCTTAATTATTATCTTATCTAATACAGGCACCATAAACATTTACTCTCAGATAGAAATCAGGCTTTAAGAAGCTGGGCGATGTGCTTGAGATTCATATCAGCTGATGGCACTGGAGGTATGGTTACCAGGGTTCCTCTGAAAGTTAAAAACCATAACAAAATGGAAGTCAAACTAAGAATTTCAATGTAACAACTACAGAGCATCACAAGCATCTTGAACATGGAGCCTGGTGACACTTGGGAAGCAGGTGCTGCTGTTAACTGCAAGTGAATCCAGGACTCCCATGAAAACCCTCAAGGTTCAAGGCTATCATTCCTATTACTCTATGGCTGGGTCAGAATTCGACTACAGGAACTTCCTCTAAAGTTGCCATACACTGTTTAATAGGCACACAACCTGGCCTCACACTGTAAACTATAACAATAGAACAAATAAGGACTGTGGTCTATTCCTAGCTCTATAGAATTTTATAATCTATTCCTTCTTCCATCCCTCAGTGCTACCACACAGCTTTGTCTACAACACTTCTGAAAATAAAGATATCAAACATCTCCTAGCAGATTATTTTTTGTATTTTTAATTCATCAGTGTAATGTATGGTCCACTCTTTCAAGATTTTCCATCACATGTCGAAATATTCTTCCTCTTAAAGTGAAAAGCACTTAAAATGAAAAGATGAGAGGGAGAGAGAGAGGGAGAAGGAAAAGAGGAAAAAGAGGGAGGATGGGGGTGGAGGGAGAGAGCCACGCAGCTCTGGCTGTGCAGATGGCTACAGCCCTCCCCTTCTGCTCTGTCGTCAGCAGACTTCACTCCAGGGCTGATGTACTCTGCAATTTGTACAGCAAAGACACATTTGTGAAACCAAACTAGTTATTATTGTGGAGGCTCCTGCCTCAAGCAGCCATTGGGAAGTTTTTCTCCCCGAAATCTGAGCATATTCATCAAACTGTGTTGTGCTCCTGGCCTTGCAATTAATCACAGCTCATTTCAAGCTTTATTAATTAATACCAAGGCCAGAGATCCAGTGGAGGCCCCTAATTTCATCTGCAGTATTTTTAAATTATCATTATCTTCTGGAGGAAGAGACATTGGAATTAAATGAATTATGTTTAGATTCCAACAGTGCAATGCTAAGAATTAAAGTGAAGAGATTAAGATGGCCTTGATGAAGGAAACCTTGGAAAAGCATCTTCTTGTGGAAAAGTGACATCTGGCCAGCAGAGGGAGCAGAGCAGGAGCAAGATATTTGGCTAAGTAGATTTACTAGGACAAATAAGGAAATCATGAAATTTGCAGTTAAATGCAAATTTCTCATTTTTTAAATGGGACTTGGAAAGGATCATCCTGAGTGAGCTGTCCCAGATGCAGAAAGACACACACGGTATATACTCACTCATATAGACATGTAACATAGGATAAACCTAGTAAAATCTGTACATCTAAAGAAACTAATCAAGAGAGAGGACCCTGACTAAAAAGCTCAATCCCCATCCCAAAAGGCAAAGAGGATGGACATCAGAAGAAGAAAACAGGAAACAACCTAGGAACCTGCCACAGAGGGCCTCTGAAAGCCTCTGCCCTGCAGACTATCAAAGCAGACGCTGAGACTTATGGCTAACTGTTGGGCAGAGTGAATGGAATTTTATGTAAGAAGTGGGAAATAGTAAGAGCTGGAGAGGACAGGAACCCCACAAGGAGAGCAACAGAACCAGAAAATTTGAACACAGGGGTCTTCCCACAGACTCATACTCCAACCAAGTACCAGGCATGGAGATAACCTAGAACTCCTGCACAGATGTACCTCATGGAAGTTTAGTATGGAAGCGTGTTACATAGTAATGGGAAGAGGGACTGCCTCTGACATGAACTGATTGGCCTGCTCTTTGATCACCTCCCCGAGGGAGGAGCAGCTTTACCAGGCCACAGAAGATGACAATGCTGCCACTCCTGATGTGATCTGATAGACTAAGATCAGAAGGAAGAAGGAAGGAGAGTAGGACCTCTCCTATCAGTGGACTTGGGGAGGGGCATGCGTGAAGAAGGAGGAGGGACCGGGAGGGGAGGAGGGAGGGGCTTATGGAGGGATTCAAAGTGAATAAAGTGTAATTAATAAAATAAAATTAAATTTAAAAAAAAAGAAAGATGGAGGGAGAGACAAATGGAGCCCAGCAGGCACATTAGTAGCAACAAAATCAATACAGGAGAGATGCAAGATTCCCAGGTAGCCTGTCGTGGTGAATCAGGGGTGGGGGATAGAGGGATCATTTTATGTCTATATTCTTCACTTTAAGGGTTTCAATGTTAAGAATCCTGCTATGACTTTAACCAAAAAAAGGGCATTGATACCCACAAAGTGATTTCCATGGCTTAAGGAAATGGCCCATCTACGGTTATCGCAGGGGCCACTGGTTGACAGCACTGGACTAAGATTATTATTGTCTTCCATGCTTGCTCTCACGGAATTTATTCCTAAAGCAGACCAGGCAGGCACATCTCTGTATTTAATGATTTTTTTCTTCAACTTCAACACTCATAGCATCAGCACACAGCCATAATTTGTGTAGGCACTGTTTCCTGCCAGAGTCTCACCTGTTATATCAACTGTTCAAAACTTTTGAATTTGAAATGAATCATAGAATGGAAACCGGTCTTGAGTTATTTATGGAACAACATCAAAATATGGAATACTTTGTGCATAAATCAGTATTTATTATCATGAAAGCACTGAGAGGATGATTTTCTAGAGTATCATTCTCAGCACTTAGAAGGTACAGGCATGTGGGTCTCTGTGAGTTTGATGCTATCCTTGTCTAGATAGTGAGTTCCAGGATAACCAGAGTTACATAGAAAGACCCTGTCTCAAAACAAAGAAACAAACACCTAAAAATCTAAATATTAAAATTATAAAATATCAGTGTATAAAGCTCTATAGATCCTATCTTTAATGGGACCTGCAGCCTGCTCTGCTCACTCTACCTGCCCCACTTTGGCCATCTCCATCACTTTTACACCTTCACTTGTGTGTCTCTGAGTCTTTACACAGAATACACTACTCCAGTAATTCTCAACCAGTGAGTTGCAACCCCCAAATGGGCCACCTATCAAATATCTTGAATAATCAGGTATTTACATTAAGATTTACATAAGAGCAGAAAAATTGCCATTATGAAATAGCAACAAAAAAAATTCTATGGTTAGGAGACATCACAACGTGAGGAACTGTACTAAACGGTTGCAACATTAGGAAAGTCAAGAACCATCACACTACTCCCTTAGTTAGAAATCCCATCAGGCTTCTCTTCATTCTTTAAGACCCTCAAAAGACTCAACACTGTTCCAAAGCCATCTTTGAATCTCGGAAGTGCCCCCATTCAATGATTGCTTATATTCTGGTCCTCGTCACACATTGATCTTATCATACGACTTTATAAACAATGTCCATATGTTTTGTTAATATATATGTAAGGCTACTTTTTTTTTTTTTCTTACTTAGTGAATAGCACAGCTTCTGGGCTATTAGGCAAATTGTCATTGCCTTAACAACAAGGAGGGCATTTATACAAACCCAAGTGTTACAGGTGGCTCACCTGCTGCCACCTCTTAATGAAATCATGAGATGAGGAAAATGTTAGACACAGGTGGCTCCTGACAGTGTAAGATATTCTGTTTCACAGTGAAATAATGTGGAATGCATGTTAACGTAATGCAAAACAATAGGGAATGTCACACGGCAGAGCCAACTTAGAAGCCAAAAATGTAACTGTTATTATTAATATAAGAATAATGGCTTGCTGGGCTTCCATTGTCCTAGCAGATCAGAAGATCCGACTACTCCAGCATTACCACAAATATATACACAGTTCCTGGTGCTAATATGGTATAATGGCTACAACGGTGTCTGTAGGAGACAGAAATGTTTTGGCTCCATTGCGATTTTTCTGGGACCACAGTTGTATTTGCAATTCATCATTGACCAAATACGTTACATGCACAAGAGTGAAAAGAAGTGTAATAGATAATAAACTTATAAATGGATACAAACATATGAAGCTCGTCTTCCAGACTTTAAAATGCCTAAGGGCAGTGCCACTGTCTTTTCTGTCATTTCTATACTCAGCTCCTAGGGCAGTGTCTATGACATGCTGAGTACTTGATACTTATTACATGAATGAATCACTTGAATGAGTAAGTAGAGGTCACGCTGGGTCAAGTCTTATTTTATAAAAGGAAACTGAAGCACTCACAGAGCAAATTACTTGTCTAAAGTCACACAATTAATTATCAAACACATTTGGCTCAATGCCAAGCCACGGAGCGCTCCTTTCCTCGGGTTAGACAGCCTTAGACAATTTTCTGTTCTTTAGAGTTGCTCAGTCTGCACTCAGCCACACAGTTACAAGTCAGACTGTACATGCCAGAAGTGTAAGGAATAAAGACTCCAAACAGCCTTCTCCAGAGAAATAGGAAAAACCTCCAGTGGAGCCGGAAGTCAAACATTCTGGGGAGGGTGCATCACAATAGAAGAGCTGCTGGGGAATGTGTACAAGTGGAACGTCGCAGATTAGAGAGATAAGGAGCCTTGCTTTTGTACCCTCAGCTCTGTTCCTTTGACTTAAGAACAACAATTTAGAGATTTCAGTGGAGAAAAAGAAATATAAGGCAAGGCAGTAAAGAAATGTCTTATGAAGGCATTAGTTCTACAATCAAGTGACCATAGATATTTCCCTAATGGGGAGATGACCAGCTCTTTTATACCATGACTTTGCATTGCCCAAATCATGAAAGCATCATTTGCTGGGGTAGAAGAATGGCTCTCAAGACTTTGGAGGGAAGAAGAAGGAGAAGAATTGGGTAGGAGCGTAGAGCATAAAGAAGCACGATTCCAATGGTAGTTAGCAGCTAGCCTTGCCTCAATGTCAAATATGCAGGAAGGAATATGCAGGGGAAGCCAGAGAGCCCAGGAGGGTTGTCAAGTCCCAAGGTAGCAGGATGGGATGATGTGACTCAATAGTGCTACATTTTTCTATTACAGAGAAGAAGCTAAACATTCAGAAATCTATGTATCTTCTTTTGCTTATTTAAAAATTAGTCAGTGACTATTACGGTGTGTAGAGCTAACTGAGGAAGACATATGACTGCAGGCTGTGACTCACAGGAGTATATGCTATAACTGAAATCTACACGTAGTGGAGTGCATGTTGCCACTGGAAGCCGAGGAGGAAAATTATGAGTTCAATGTTTTTCTTTTTTTCAGTAACAGATACTTGGGGGAGGAATAGAATATAGGTACATTTTCCTTCAGATTGTTTAAGAACCCACTGAATTGTTTCATTTCCTGTCCCCACATCATCTATTTCAAGGCAATAGTCCAAATCATAAATTCTAGATTGTTTTTTAGCAGACTCACTTCCTTTTATTTAAGTCAAATAATTGACCTTATTTGGGGCTCTCAGAAGTCAGAGCATTGCATGATGGGAGTTTCCCACAAGGGGTTTATTGCAAGGGATGGAGCCAGGTTTTATATTGCAGAGCTTCGGGCTGTGGTTGGGAGAGAAGCTGGTTACTGGCAAGGGGAGGTTTCCAATATCCTCCAGCAGGCTGAAGAGCAGCAGTGGCCTGCAGTCGTTGCAGAACAGAACAGATCTCTCTGCAGAGGTTGCTTGTCTGTCAGGTGTCTTCACATAGCAACTCAATTTCTACTCAGCCTTTAGGCATTCAATTTGGCATTCTTTTTAGCATTGACTCCTGAAATCTCCTGAACTCTCCCATTCTTCATTTTGAAATAGTCTACTCACCAACTAACCCTGGTACATGAGCAAGATGCAGAAGGAACCCCTTTTATCTCTTAAGTGATTGCATTCATTTCCTTCAGAGATATTCAGTCCAGTCAATGTTTTTGCTTCCCAATCACCAATATAATCTGCTTCATGGTTTGGCCATTTGGAGCCACTGAAATTCACAGGCTTGTTCCCTGTCAAAACATCCCTTAGTCATGGCCACAATTGATTATCTGCTTGAGGGTATATGCTTTCATGGAGTGGAGGGCAGGAAATGGAAGAACAAGTCTCTGGAAAGTAAAAGGCTATAAAATTGTATTTTCAAAATATCATCTTATTGCACATTTAGGAAGAAGAAAGGAGAAATTAACCCTCAGTTTCCCCCTTGATATAAAATAGACATATAATAGTGGAGATTCATCAACAAGCCCATAGATTCTACACTAAACAGATAGCTTATCTGTGAACACCTAGAGCTATCTGTGGGCTCCAGTTTGTCTTTTATGTCAGACACAGACAAACACCACACATGTCACTCAGATAAAGCAGGTCGCCAGGTTTCTGGAATCCACCTTTGCAAGTCTACAAATAAGATTTTATTGAGTCTGTCTCTGAACAGCCAAGAAGAAGGATTGTTCACAGAGATCAGGATGAGGGGGATGCTGTAGGAAAGAAACAGGACAATGGCTGCTCTGAGCCAGACTTAGGCAAAGCCTCTGCAGGGATGGCTCAGGAAGACAACTGTTTTCTCATCCTAACTGGCTCCCTTCTGATGTAAAGGCCTGTATGTATCCCAGTTTCTTTTCTAAGCCCCTTTATTCCTGGTGCCTCATGCAGAGTCAAGGAGAAGGGAAAAAAACGTAACCCCTGGGTCAGGAAAGCAAGGAAGCCAGAGGGAAAGGCACACAGAGCTTTGAGAACTTATTAAAGATTTGAGCAAGTGCAGAACCACCTCTTCAGCCCCTCTCAACAATTTCCGCTATCCAACCAAATGAGTCAAAAAAGACTTCAGAGGACCTCGAGTGTGCATTTTCACATCCTTGTGAGGGATAGACAAAGATTCCAGATCACCGGTGAGGTCAAGCAACACAGAGGTTGGTTCTAGCATGAGGTGTGCTTCTTGGTGGCCTCTGTTGGCATGAATGGACACCTCTGCAGTACAAGTCCATGCAGTCTCCCAGAGGTTCCTAAAGCACATACACACATACTCACAAGCACGTATGTATGTACTATGTTACACACAACAATATATTATACATATATTACATGTGTATATATCTAATGTTCTGAAATATGAATAACAAATGGAAGACAAGCATTGATTCTTCTTTTGAAAATGCAAAACCTTCGATAGCAAGCACATTTATGTAATGTTATGTGTTTTATACATAAAGTGTGAATATTATACTTTAGGATTTCATAATAGCATCAAAAAGATCTAGATTTAGAATGAGACCTAATCTGAATTTTAATTCTGTCACATGTTATTTAAATAGCTGTCAAACTTTCATCACTCACTCAGTCTCCCAGAAACTTTTGGAAGAGTCTCTGACAAACAATGTATACTTAATATATTGCAGTTCTTTTACTCATTTAGTATTATCACTATTTTTAATTAAGATATATTTTATTATATAATATATCCTGATTATAGTTTCTCCTCTCTCTAATCCTTTCTACCTCCCCCCCTATGGAACCTGTCTCTCATTAGGAAAAACAAAAACAAAAACAAAAACAGGCTTCTAAGAGAAAATGACCAAACATGACAAAATACGTAACATGGAACAAAAACCTTCATATTGAAGTTGGAAACCTAACTTCAATATGAAAGAGTAAAAGAGTCCCCAAAGCATACAAAAGAATCAATTATCTACTCATTCTCATAGTCAGGAGTCTCATAAAAATACTAAATTAACAGCTATAACATATACACAAAGGACCTGGCATAGACCCATGTAGGCCCTGTTCTTGAAGCTTCAGTCTCTGTGAACTCCTATGTGCCTTGCTTAGTTGACTTTTTCTTCTAGGGTCTTCAATCTCTTCTAATTCTTAAAATCTTTCTGCTTCTTCTGCAGGATTTCCTAAGTTCTGGGGGTGAGGGGGTGAGAATTAGATGGACACCTCTAATTTCTATTCTTTCTCCACATAGTGTCTTGTTGTGGGTCTTTTCATCTGTTCCGATTTGCTGCCGGAAGAAACCTCTATGATAATGACTGGATAAAGCATTGATCTGTGAGTATAGAAGAATAACTTTAGGAAGCATTTTCTTGATAAATTTTGACCAGTCATGTTTGCTTTGCCCTAGTTCTCTGGGATATCTAGTCTATAGTTGGTTACTCAAGCAGTATTAGGTATGACTTCCCTCTCATGGAGTGAGCCTTAAGTCAAATCAGGCATTGATTGGTTATTCCCACAAGTTCTGTGTCACTAATGCCCTAGCATAGTTTTTAGGCAGGACAGATTGTAGATCAAAGATGCTGTGGTTGAGTTGGTGTTCATGCTTCTTTTCTTTTTTTTTTTTTTTTTTTTTTTTTTTTTTGGTGGCTTGCTAAGTACCTTTCTCACTAACGAGACTTAGGACATGGGGGTGAAGGAGCCATGTAGGTACCAGGCCTACTTCTTCATGTTCAATGAGTTGTGTGGATGTTGTTTTCTGTAACAGGTGCCACACTGTCAGTTTGCAAAGAATAACCTTTTGTCTTAACATCAGCCTGAGTTGTTTAGGGGTTTCAAGGGACTTCCATTGACCAACAGCGCAACTGAATGCAACCCAGTCCCTCTGCTGGAAGCCTTGCCTGGCTAGGAAAGATGGCCAAGTGAGATTCCACATGCCTCATTACTAGGGCTCGTCATTTGGAATACCCTCATAGATTCTGGGAATTGTCCAGTGCATTAGGTTTCCACAACATGCTCCAAATGCTCCCTAATTCTAGTTATGTCTCCCCAAACTCTTTTCCTCCATCCCGTCTTCCCTGCCACTAATCTCCCTTGTTCCCATCCCCACTTACCCCAGGATACCCATAAAATATATTTTATTTTCCCATATAGCATCTTATTTACCTAACCTTCCCCAGTTCATGGATTGCAGTTTGGTTAACATTTACTTAATGGCTAATATCATCTTATAAGCGAATTCATACCATAATTGTTTTTCTGAGCCTGGGGTACCTCATTCAGGATGATTTTTTTTTCTAGTTCCATCCATTTGCCTGCAAATTTCATGATGTCATTCTTTTAACAGCTAAGTAATACACAATTGTGTGAATGTACCACATTATTTTTTATCTATTCTTTTGTTGAGGGATATATAGATTGTTTCTATTTTCTGGCTATTATGAATAAAGCTACAATGAACATGACTGAGCAAGTATCCTTCTGGTAGGATGGACTGTCCTTTGGGCATATTCCAAAGAGTGGTATAGTTTAGTCATGAGGTAGATTGATTCCCAGTTTTCTGAGGAACCACCATATTGATTTCTATAGCAGTTGTACAAGCTTGCACTCCCAACAGAAATGGAGAGGTGTTCCCTTTGCTTCCCATCCTCACCAGAATGAACAGTCATTTCTGCTACAACTACATTCTGACAGTTGTAAGATGGAATTTCAAAGTAGTTTTGATTTGCATTTCGCTGACAGCTAAGGATGTGAGCATTTCTTTCAATGTTTCTTAGCCATTTGAGATTCCTATATTAAAATTATTTTTTTAAATTTGTTTCCCATATATATATATATATATATATATATATATATATATAAACTTATTTATTTTTAATATAATTTTTATTTATTACAATTATTATCTTTGTATCCCAGCTGTAGCCCCACCCTCATCTCCTTCCAATCCCACCCTCTCTCCTTCCCTCATCTTCTCCCGTGCCTCTTCCCTAGTCCACTGATAGTGGAGGATCTCCTCTCCTTCCATCTGACCCAAGCTTATCAGGCCTCATCAGGACTATCTTTCATAATATTTCTCTGTGGCCTGGTAAAACTACAACCCCCTCAGGGGGAGGTGATAAAAGAACCAGCCACTGAGTTTATGCCAGAGACATCCCTGTTTCTCTTACTAGGAAACCCATTTGGAGACTGAGCTGCCATGGGCTACTTGTGTGCAGGGGGTCTAGGTTATCTACATGAATAGTCCTTGGTTGGAGTATCAGTCTCAGAAAAGACCCCTAGTCCCAGATTTTTGGTTCTGTTGTTCTCCTTGTGGAGCTTCAGACATTTCCAGGTTTTTCTCTCTCCCCCTTCTTTCATAAGATTCCCTGCACTCTGCCCAAAGTTTGGCTATGAGTCTCAGCATCCACTTTTCAGGAGTTTCTTTGATGTCTAATTTTCTGAGGTTTTTTTGTTTGTTTGTTTGTTTGTTTTTATAGCTTGGATATTAGCCCTCTATTGGATGTGGAGTTGGTAAATATCTTTCACCATTTTGTAGGCAGCTTCTTTGCCCTACTTACTGTGTCCTTTGTCTTACAGAAGCTTTTCACTTTCATGAGGTTCCATTTATTAATTGATCTTAGTGCTTGCACTGTCTATTAGTATTCTTTTCAGAAAGTTTTCTCCTGTACCAATGTGTTCAAGGTTATACTGCAATTTCTCGTCTATTAGGTTCAATGTATCTAATTTTATGTTGAGGTCTTTGATCCAGTTGGAGTTGAGTTTTATACAGGGTGATAAATATGTACCTATTTTGCATTCTTCTACATGCAAATATCAAGTTTTACCAAAGCCATTTCTTGAAGATATTATCTTTTTCCGCCACTTTGTATTTATGGCTTCTTTATCAAAAGTCAAACATATGTAGGTGTGTGGGTTTATGTCTGGGTCTTCAATTCAATTTCATTGATCAGTATGTCTGTTTTTATGCCAATATCACACAGTTTTTATTACTATAGCTCTGTAGTAAAACTTGAAATCAGGGGTGGCCATGCCACAAGCAGTTCTTTTATTGTTCAGAAATATGTTAGCTATCCCAGATTTTTGTTTTTTCTTTTTCTATATGAAGTTGATAATTGTCCTTTTAAAGTCTATAAAGAACTGTATTGGGATTTTGATGGAAATCACATTGAATCTGTAGATTGCTTTTGGTAGGATGGCCATTTTTCCTATGTTGATCTTACTGATCCAAAAGCATAAAAGATCTTTCCATCTGCTGATACGTTCTTTGATTTATTTCTTCAAAAACTTGAAGCTTTTTTATCATACAGGCCTTTCACTTGTTTGGTTAGAGTTACCCCAAGATATTTTATATTATTTGAGATTATTGTGAAAGGTGTTGTTACCTTTATTTCTTTCTCAGTCTATCTGTCAATTTTATCTAGGAGGACCGCTGATTTTTTGGAGTTAATCTTGTTTCCAAGCACTTTGCTGAAAGTGTTTATTAGCTGTAGGAGTTCCCTAGCGAAATATTTATGGTCACTTGTGTATGCTATCATATCATCTGCAAATAATAATACTTTGTCTTCTTCCCTTCCAATTTGTATACCTCTGATTCCTTTTCTTTGTCTTTTAGCTCTAACTAAAACTTCAAGTACTATATTGAATAGTTATGGAGACTGGACAGCCTTGTCTTGTTCCTTATTTTAGCAAAATTGCTTTCAGTTTCTTTCCATTTAATTTGATGTGGCCTATAGGCTTGCTGTAAATTGCCTTTACTATGTTTAGGTATTCCCCTGTGTCTCATCTCTACAGGACTTTATTATAATGGAGTGTTGGATTTTGTCAAAGGTCTTTTCTGCATCTAATAAGATGATCATTTGGTTTTTATTTTTTCTTTCAGTTTGTTTATATGGTGGATAAAATTTACTAATTTTTGTATATTGAACCATCCCTGCATCTCTGGGATGAAGAATACTTGATCATGGTGGATGAATTGTTTTTATTTGTTATTGAATTCAGTTTGTGGGTATTTTATTAAATTTTTTTGCATCTATGTTCATAAGGTTAATTGGTTTGTAATTTCCTTTCTTTGTTGCATCCTTTTATGATTTGGGTATGACTGTAGCCTCATAGGAATTGGACAACTGTGTGCGTGTGTGTGTTTAATAATTTAAGGAGTATTAGCATCGTTTTTTTTTTCTTTAAAAGTCTGCTAGAATTCTGCACTAAAACCATGTGGCCCTGGGCTTTTTTGATTGGGAGACTTTTAATGACTGCTTTTATTTCACTAGGGTTATAGGTCTATTTAAATTGTTTATCTGATATTAATTTAATTTTGTTAAATGTTACCTATTGAGGAAATTATCCATTTCTTTTAGTGTGTCCAATTTAGGAGAGTACAGGTTATTAAAGTATGTCCTTATTATTCTCTGGATTTCTTCAGTGTCTGTTTTTTCGTCAGTTGTTACTTCCCAATCAACTCCTGTTTGTCAAATTGACAAAACTAACCAGCATACACAGTAGTGGATTCCTCAGTGGACTCTCTGCTTCCTGGACTGTTACCTTCATATGCTGCGATCTTTCCAAAGTTGAAAAGCTTCCAACATATCTCACAATCAGAGCATAAATTCTAAGCTTCCTGGTAGATTTTTAACTAAAACATTATGTAATCTACAAATACAAATTTTAAAAGGCAGAATCTATTTAAATTTATATTATTTAAAACTTCAACATTTTATTTTAATTAATTAATTATTCACTTTATATTCCAATTGTAGCCCCCATCTTCTCTTTTGGGCCCCATTCTCCCTCCCTTTCCCCCCATCCACCCTCTCTTTGTTCCTCAGATAAGAGGGGTACCACCCACCCACTAACCTACCTATTCACCCACCCCAGCTTCTTAAGTCCCATCAGGATTGAGCATATCCTCTTCCTTTGTGTCCGGGCAAGGCAGCCCTGCCAGAGGGAAGTGATCAGAAAGCAGGCAAGAGAGTCCATGTCAGAGACAGCCCTCGTTCCCCTTACTAGGGTACCCCCTATAAATCTTGAGCTGCCACATCTGTGTAGGGGGCCTAGGTCCAGTCTATACATGGTCCTTGGTGGTTTTCAGTCTCTGCAAGCCCTTCTGAGCCCTGGTTAGTTAGAGCCAATTTTTTTTTTATTATTATTATTAATCTAGTATTTAGGAAAATAATGAATTAAATGTGCCCCAAGAGACTTTCATTCATTCATTTGATATTTTGTGTCTGTATATATTTGTGAGTGTATGTCTACGTGCATTGGTGTGTTTCTATGTGTATATATGTGTACAGGTGTGTGCTTACACTCAACTCATTTTCTTCTTTTAATTTAGTCCATGTCCTCAGCCTGTAAAATGGCACCATTTTCAGTTAGGAGGAGCCTTCCCACCTGAATTAACCTAAACTAAAACCTCACCGAGACATGCCTAGTGGCCCAGTGTCTCCTAGACCGTTCTATAGTGATAGCAAAAAATTGCTTTAGGGTACATCTGTAGTGTGCATTGCCTGAGATCCCAGATGATTAAAATGCTTAGCACAGTGATGAGAACATCAGAGAGACCTCATGTGGCATATACTAAATATTAATAATGTCTTTACTACGGTTAATTGTCTTTCGAATTTACAGGCCTGTATTTTATATCTGCAATTGGATCTCTTCCATGTTAAAGTCCTAGGAAGCATCCTGGGTTCTGAAGCTTGGCATGTTTGACTGTATAGCAACCCCAAGCTAAAACTAGGCATGCAAATCACCTGCTGAACTTTATACATATCCTCACCTAGTCCAGACTAACCTTTGTCCCAGACACTAACTTTTGTTTAGCACTGCTGTTGCTGCTGTCTCCTTAGACCAGATCATACCTAGTCCTTTCTTCACAAATGAGGTTTCCTTATTACCCGAATTGTTTTTAAAACATAATAAATTTTCATAGCCTGTTATCTGATTTTCAAAAACTGCTCTCAAACCATCTAATTCCTTATTATTATTATTTTTTACATATTTTAAAATCTCTTTTACTGGGGAAGAAGCACTTGAGGTCAGAGGATAACTTCTGGGAGTCAGTTCTTTGCTTTTCCATGTGGAATCAATCTCAGGTTTCAGGCTTGGTAGCAAGCACCTTTACTCAATGAGCTATCTCGCTAGCTCTCAATTAACCTATTTCTTATCTGACCTAAGTACACATGCATGCTGAGAATACATCATTGTGCACATGTTGGGAACTTTTCTCCAAGCCAGTCTTTACAGGAAATGATCTTATTCTGAACATACTTCCATCTCTCCTGAATCCATATAGGTCCACATCCTATGCATTTATGCGGGCTCCATTTATGTTGAATTTCTTTCCAAAACCTATCTAGTCCTCTCTACCAAATCCTATGTAGTAGAGAAGATGTGAATAGAATACATCCAGCACATAGGGCTTCAGCTGATCACCAGGCAAACCCAGGAACTATATTATTTCCACTGATTATGGTAGCTCCTGCTATATAGAATTGGCAACCAGCAAATACTAAACCTATTTTTTTCCCACATCTTCTAGGTTTTTCTAGAGGTGTAAAGTGTATAATGAGGGAGATTTACATGCTGCAAAAATTGAAGAGAGGAACACTTAAGAAGAGCATTTGAGCAGGGGATGGTGGCACATGCCTGTAATCCCAGCACTTTGGGCGGCAGAGGCAGGTGGATTTCTATGCGTTCTATGCCAGCCTAGTCTGCAAAATGAGTTCAGAATAGCCAAGGCTACATAGAGAAACCCTGTCTCAGAGAGACCAAAAAAAAAAGCACATTTACTGAAATGTTTCATTTTATAGTATATAAGGATATACATCAGATAAAAATAAGCATTTGTAATAAATGGCATATATGCTTCATTCATTGGCAACTGATATATGTAGAAAGTTAGTTGTAGAATGTGCTTCTACCCTTTTTTAATTTTGAAAAACATTGATGATGATGTAACCTAAAATTGACCCATAAAAAATGTCACTACAATGGTATTTGTATGTTCTGCAGCACTCATATGAGGCTCTTCATAATCTTCTTTTTATTGCGGACATATTGCTCATGCCTGATAATTCCTATTTAATTTTAAGTTCCTGGAATCCAGGGCTCATACGTTACTTACCAAATATCACAGGAACCACTCAAAAGTATTACACAAATTAGCCATATAGGTCATGAGTTTTGAACAACTGCTGAAAGGTAATGACTACACCATACACTTTGGAGTCAGCATATTTTAGGCATGGTTTGACTATTAATTATCTCTGTGGGTAATCACCTGAAGCTGAACAATCCCTCTGGTATAGAAGTGTTGTGAAGATAAATTGAGTTGTAAAAATAAATTCGAGTGTACACATAGTAGGTGAAGCATTATAATAGATGTTTTCTTTTAATTATAAGTAACAATAAAATGTTAATACACCACTGACATTTCCCACTACTATACTACAAAAGGAAGCAAATGTGTCACCCTCTTAATTCCTATTTCTGAGTCTTCTGGGTAGAGATGTGCCTTCTCCCAATCATCCTTGGAAATCTTCTTAGTAGAACAGAAGAAAAGGGGAGATGGGACTAGTGTAAACAGCATCTAATATGAGATGGGGGCATCTAAATGTAGCCATCAGAATCAATGAAAGCTGATAAGAAGAAAACACAAGCTGAGAATTATTTCTGTGTCTCTAAGTCAGACCATGGGGCCGTGTACTCCCTTGTGAAGGTCTTGAGTTATATTAAAAGTAATATCTGGAGGGCTCATGGCTGAAAACCGATAGGGCACACATTTACAAACCTTAATATTATAATCTAATGATAAAGTCTAATAAACCTCCAGTTTCCATAATGTGATCCACAGAGCACTGTAAAAGAAACAAAGTCAAGCAACACTTAGTTTTAGAAATGACTGCGGCTCTGTGGCTTTGCGCATCCAACAAAATGATGAGTGCTAGATAACTCTGCTCTTCCACTGAGGCCTATCTGTCGTCTTGATGATGGATATACACTTTAAAAGGAAATATCCATGAGGTCACAAAATGTTGCAAGACTTCTTCATGGGTCACCTTTGATCTGTGTTTTGGCTTTGACATTTGGGTCTTAAGATGCAATGGGAGTTACAGGCGGTTGTGAGCTGCCCTATATGGATATTGGGAATGAAACTCAATGGAGAGATGGCTCAGTGAATGGGAGTATGCACTTCATTGTTACCTCTATAGAATGACCTAGGAGGCAAACCTTTGGGTATCTATGCCAGGTTCTGGACTGGGTTAATTGAGTTGGAAAGATTCACTCTGAGTGTCAGAAGGACTGTTTTGCAGAGGATCAGAGTTTCATTCACAATATCCATAGGACTTGTACACATACAATAGGGCTTGTAACTGCCATTGCAGAGAATTAAAATCCCTTTACTGGCCTCTGTGAGCACAAGTATGGCACACACTCCATAGAAGCACAGATGTACCTATAAATAGCAATGAAGTAAAACTTCAGAAACAGAAATAAAGCCTAAATACTGACTTCTAAAATATCTAGTGAGGTCTTCATAAAAGGTTGAAGGTTAGAAAGTATCCTTAGTATTCTGAGAATTTGAGATTTTTTTTTCTGAGTTTCTAACATTAATAGTTGTATAGACATTCTGGGACCCTATGAGATAACTCTGTCTCTGCTCATTTATTCAACATTATTTAATACATCATTACATTTAACAGTTGCTAAACTAATTGCTGTGGGTACCTTGTTACAACGAATTATCTATTCTCTGGAGCTATAGTATAGATCACATATATAACCATTTTTAAGATCAACAAACTGAGGCTCATAAAGAAGCAAAAACTCAGCAAAGTTAATGATGATGTAAGTGATTAGGAAGGAAACATACAAATGACAAGCTTTCTACCATGATGTGATAAGTGGCCCCTGAGTGTTAGCACCACGGTGCTGGGGAGGGCTCATGGGATTCCCTGCAGGACTGGGTGGAAACTGCAAGATCCTGGACCCAGTGAAAATGTAAGGACCTCGTTCATGAACAATGTATTTCAGAATAGCCACAGCAGAGTATCAGATGGAGCAGACTCTACCAGGTGTGAATACACTTATATGACCACAATGGTCACATGTGCAGGAAGTCAGCTAAGATTTTCCGATTCAGTCATCCATGATTTAGCCCACAGACTTGACAGGCTCAAGACCTAGAGTTCTTCCAGGGTCTAGATAAGTGACCTACCCCTGCCCAAAGAAAGGCTCATGTGGTGAAGTCTCAGTTCCAGCTTGCTGATACTGTGGAGGACTAGAAAGTGGAAGAGCAGCCCCTGGGACGGCTATGAGATGAGTTGTTTGGCTTTAGCACCATGACTGATTATTTCTAGAATTTGTTAGAGTAAAAAAAAAAAAGGTGTGCTGCTACAACTCCTGGTTATGGGGCCAGGAGTCAATAAAATTAAATATTTCTCATTTTTAGTGGTTTCATTTTAATTCTTGAGTTGGAAGAAGCAGGGTCTACCCAAATGTTAAGCAGAAAAATCATACCTGTACTTATGACAAAGAGAAGGTTAGGATCTTGGAGTCAAGACAGTTACTTGAGATTTGATAAAGCAATTGATTTAACAAGCTTCCACTTAGGACCAAAAAATTTATAAAAGAAGAAAAACAAAAACAAAAAAGAAACTAGAAAAGACATGTCTCTTCTGAAGAGGTGTATGAGGCACTTGGAACTCTGCAAAATGCTGTTGGCTGCCTAAGCTGGCTGGTGTCCTGTACTGCAAACTGAAGTTGCAATCTTGTGGCACACACTCCCTACCTTTGACAGCCATTGTGGTTGTTCTGTATTATCGCACGGGCAAAATATTTGACGCACAGTGGTCTGATGTTCTAAGATGAGCCACCCAGGCTCATCTTATAAAAGATTGTGCCAGTATTACACACTTGTCTCTATTGTATCTATTCACTTATTTACCAGAATACATTTTGAGAGCCTCTTGCTATGACGGCTGGAAGCTTTTACAAAATTTAAGAGACACATATATTATCTATAGCTGCCTGCAAGTATTGGCATTAAAACTCTAGTTACTGCCACACCACAGGATACTCTCCTGCTGGGGTTATTGGAAGCCATGTTAGTTATTCAATCATTTCCTCCTGGCCTCTGCTTCCCCAAAAGCATTCCAGATGCTGTGAATCTGGCTAGTCAAGAAGTCCACGGGAGCCATTAGTGCATAAATCTTAGTGCAGAAAGCATCATGACAATCAATATGATTTGGCAGATCCTATCATATATCACAGGAAACAGGAAAGACAGCAGTCACCCTCAGTGACTTTACACCATAATTCATTCAGTTGTCACTCAAGGTAGTCTTCAGCCAGGAAATGTTCTTCTTTCATTCCTGGAGTGACTGTATATTATGGGTTTTTTGAAATAGTCTCAATTTCAAATATTCTGTCCTGTTGTCTCCATAACAGGAGTTGGACTTACCAGAATTGTATCTTGATTTGGGACTTGGGAAAACCCATTTATTGCATTTTTTTTTCTTATCATCTCCACAGTATACCTGAGCTGTATATACTTGCATGGGGTGTGAAACATACTTGGGCCTCAAATTATCTTGTATTGAAAATATAAGAAAAGCAAAAGGGTAGACAACTAGGCCTATTACATTTTTAATATTCTTTAGCAACAGAACACAATTTTAGGCTTTGATAGTTTGTTTTTAATATTATTTTATATTAGAAAACTGTACTTTTATTCAATGGGATGTGATAGAGGTAAACAACGATTTGTGATTAAACTATTAGCTTACCTATCAGGTTTCCTACACAGGATCTAAACAATGACCCTCAATATTTTGAAATACGCATTACTATTGACTGTGGTCACGCTTCTCTGGTTTTGAAACCTATTACTTCTGTCTATCTAAAACCTTGTAGATTTTTAACAAAAAGCTCTCCATTCTCTCCCTCATTAGTCATAGCCAGACTCTAGTACCATGATTTGACTCTCTACTCCTGTGAGTACAGCATTGTTAGGATACATTTGCTTGTGTTATCATGTGCTATTTCTCTTTGTGTGTCCAGTTTATTTCACAAAGCATAACACCCTCTCCACAAGGAGACCAACAGAACAAAAAAAAAAAAATCTGGGCCCAGGGGGACCTGCAGAGACCAATACTCCAACCAAGAACCATGCATGGAGATAACCTAGAACCCCTACACAGGTGTAGCCCATAGACAGCTCAGTCTCCAAGTGGGTCCCTAGTAAGGGGTGCAGGGCTGTCTCTGACATGAACTCAGTGGCCAGATCTTTGATGAACCCTGGGTTTGCAGCCATACCAGGCTACAGAGGAAGACAATGCAGCCAATCCTGAGGAGACCTGATAGGCTAGGGTCAGATAGAAGAAAAAGTGGCTCTCCCCTATCAGTGGACTGGGGAAGGGGCATAAGGGAGAGAATAGGGAGGGATGGTGGGACTGGGAGGAGACAAGGGAGGGAGCTACAGCCAGGATACAAAGTGAATGAGTTGTAATAAATAATAAAAATAAAATAAAATAAAGAACAAAAAATGAAAGTGCTTCTCACTTTTAAAGGCTAGACAGTGTCTCATTGTGCATGTGGTTTATGGCCTATTAATCTCTCACTCTTTTATGAGCATTTAAACTTTTGGTATTTTGCTTTTGGGAATTATGTTTCAATGGACACAGGGAATACAGGTGTCTCTTCCATATATTGATTTCAGCTCCTTTCTCTGTATTCCCAGGAGTAAGTTTCCTGGATTGTATGGCAATTCTTAGCATTTTTCTTTCTTGAAAAATTTACATATCATTTTACATAATGACTCTACTCATTTACTTTCTCACCAATGATCTGTCTTTTATCTGCACCCTCTTCTGCTATGTCTTTCATCTTTTGATAAAAGACCATTCTAAAAACTATTTAAAAGTAATGTCTTATGTGTAACCACAGTGTGTGATAGCAATTAAAGGGGTGAATTGTGCATCTTTCCTAGTGTAGCACCAGAGATATAGATCTTTCACACCCTTAGCTTTGAAACTTCTCCTAAAACACTCAGCTTAAAAGTATTTGCACTGGAGATTTCTAAATTCCCTTCCAACAGTGAAACAAGCATGGTGAGATTCTGGAAAGGGTGATGATGGTCCATTAGGAATGGAGTGGCCAGAAGTAACCACAGAGTAAGCCTTGGAGAACTCCTGTGTACATCTGCTCTTTGCGGTCCACTTTTCAGGGCACTAAATCACTAGAGAAATGGCTTGTGGTTTTCTTAGAACTGAATGTAGCAGTGAGAATTAATGAGATTTTTTTTCACTCTCTGAGTTCTAGGCTTGATTATGTCCAGAGCATCTTGGGAAGTCATCTAATCCATCAGGATATCCATTTGGGCTATGGAATTATTCACCTGTCACTTATGATCTGAGGTCTCAGTTCCACTGAGAGATGTGAACCATAAGGAGTTCAGCTCTAATTCTGACCCTAAGTATGGAGATGACATACAGGTGTGTGTGTGTGTGTGTGTGTGTGTGTTTTGTTCTTTCTCATTTTACCACAACACAACTCAGTGCTATTTTATTACTTCCTGTATTCTGATTATCTTTGCCCACCTTTCAAGATCTATACACAGAGCTTTCACAGAGGAAAGGAAAAAATAGAGTTTCCTTGTAGTTGGCAGGAAGAAGAAGATAGACCACAGGGTCAAAGTCAGATACAGCAGGTTCACAAGTGCCTGTCATGAAGATTACCTGCTGAGAGTACGGATACTTTACAGGAATCCTTGCTTACTTTTAATCATTTTAATATGTCCTAATCTAAAGAGAAAGATGTGCTATAATACAAAGGCATATCCAAGAATATTACACTGTTTCCATGTCATTTGCAAAGACTTGCATGTTACAGTTTAAATTAGAATGTGCTACATCAGTGACCACAAACTACATCTTTTGGGGTATGCAAACCAAATTACAAATATAGCACTACAGTGGAGTGAGAACAGTTTCTGTGACTTCATTTTCCCATTGTCAGCCAAGGTATAAATGTACACATGGAAAGCCCTGGCAGTTAGTAATTAAAAAAATATATTAAATAACCTTTATTATAGAACCCTGACATCTGTTTTATTATTAATTTTATTATTAGTTATTATTTAGAGCTTGCTTACAATTAATGTAAAATAACCTAATTTATAAAGTAAACATGTATTTTGATGGGAATTGCATTGAATCTGTAGATTGCTTTTGGCACGATGGCCATTTTCACAATGTTAATCCTACCAATCCATGAGCACGGGAGATCTTTCCATCTTCTGAGATCTTCTTCAATTTCTTTCTTCAGACACTTGAAGTTTTCCTCAAACAGGTCTTTCACTTGCTTGGTTAGTGTCACCCCAAGGTATTTTATGTGGTTAGTGGCTATTGTGAAGGGTGTTGTTTCCCTGATTTCTTTCTCGGCCCTTTTGTCTTTGGTATACAGGAGGGCTTCTGATTTTTTTTGAGTTGATTTTGTATCCTGCCACTTTGCTGAAGGTGTTTATCAACTGGAGGAGTTCTCTGGTTGAATTCTTGGGGTCGCTCATATATACTATCATATCATCTGCGAATAGTGACACTTTGACCTCTTCCTTTCTGATTTGTATCCCCTTGATCTCCTTTAGTTGTCTTATTGCTCTGGCTAGGACTTCAAGTACTATGTTGAAGAGGTAGAGAGAGAGTGGGCAGCCTTGTCTTGTCCCTGATTTCAGTGGGATTGATTTAAGTTTCTCTCCATTGAGTTTGATGTTGGCTATAGGCTTGCTGTATATTGCCTTTACTATGTTTAGATATGTGCCTTGTATTCCTCATCTCTCCAAGACTTTAAACATGAATGGGTGTTAGACTTTGTCAAATGCTTTTTCAGCATCTAAGATTCTCAGCTTCATATGGAGAAACAAAAAACCCAGAATCTCCAAAACAATCCTGTACAACAACAGATCATCTGGAGGTATCTCTATCCCCGATCTCAAGTTGTACTACAGAGCAATAGTAATAAAAACTGCATGGTATTGGCATAAAAACAGAAAGGAGGATCAATGGAACCGCATAGAAGACCCAGAAATAAACACACACACCTATGAATACTCGATTTTTGACAAAGAAGCCAAAACCATTCAATGGAAAAAAGACGGCATCTTCAACAAATGGTGCTGGTCCATCTGGATGTCCACATGCAGAAAAATGAAATTAGATCTATATTTATCACCCTGCACAAAACTAAAGTCCAAGTGGATCAAAGACCTCAACATAAAACCAGATACTCTAAATCTGTTAGAAGAAAAAGTGGGGAACAGCCTAGAACTCATTGGCACAGGAGACAACTTCCTGAACAGAACACCAACAGCACAGGCTCTAAGAGCAACGATCAATAAATGGGACCTCATGAAACTGAAAAGCTTCTGTAAAGCAAAGGACACTGTCATCAAAACAAAACGCCTGCCTACAGATTGGGAAAGAATCTTCACTAACCCTTTATCTGACAGAGGACTAATACCGAGTATATACAAAGAACTAAAGAAGCTGAAAAGCAGCAAACCAAGTAATCCAATTAAAAAATGGGGAACAGAGCTAAACAGAGAATTCTCCACAGAGGAATATCGCATGGCAGAGAAACACTTAAATAAATGCTCATCCTCATTAGCCATCAGGGAAATGCAAATCAAAACGACCCTGAGATATCACCTTACACCCATCAGAATGGCCAAAATGAAAAACTCAAGGGACAACACATGCTGGAGAGGTTGTGGAGAAAGGGGAACCCTCCTCCACTGCTGGTGGGAATGTAAACTGGTACAACCACTCTGGAAATCTATCTGGCGCTTTCTAAGACAATTAGGAATAGTGCTTCCTCAAGACCCAGCTATATCACTGCTAGGTATATACCCAAAGTTTGCTCAAGTACACAACAAGGATATTTGCTCAACCATGTTTATAGCAGCTTTATTTATAATAGGCAGAACCTGGAAACAACCCAGATGTCCATCAATGGAGGAATGGGTACAGAAATTGTGGTATTTTTACACAATGGAATACTACTCAGCAATCAAAAAGGAGGAAATCATGAAATTTGCAGGCAAATGGTGGGATCTAGAAAAGATCATCCTGAGTGAAATATCCCAGAAGGAGAAAACAAACACGGTATATACTCACTTATATAGACCTATAAGATATGATAAACATAATGAAATCTATACACCTAAAAAAGATAATCAAGAGAGCGGACATGGGGTAAGATTATCAATCCTCGTGTTGAAAGACAGTGGGGATGCGCATTGAACATTGACAGGAGCCTAATGAGCGCATTTGAAAGACTCTAACTAGCAGTGTTTTCAAAGCAAAGACTCATGACCAAACCTTTGGCAGAGTACAGGGAATCATAAGAAAGAAGGGGAGTTAGTCTGATGAGGAAAGGATAGGAGCTCCACAAGGACCAAATATATCTGGGCACAGGGTCTTTTCTGAGACTGACATTCAACCAAGGACCATGTATGAATGTAACCTAGAACCCCTGCTCAGATGTAGCCTGTGGTAGCTCAGTAACCAATTGGTTTCCCATAGTGAGGGGAACAAGGACTATTTCTAACAGGAACTCAATGACTGGCTCTTTGGCCTCCCCACCCCCAAGGGAGGAGCAGTCCTGTTAGGCCACAGAGGAGAGCTTTGCAGCCAGTCCTGAAGATACCTGATAAAACAGGATCAGATGAATGGGGAGGAGGTCCCCCCTATCAGTGGACTTGGCAAGGGGCACGGTGGAGGGAGGGAGGGAGGGATTGGGAGGGAATGAGGGATTGGGACACGGCTGGGATACAGAGTTAATAAAATGTAACTGATAAGAAAAAAATAAAATTAAAAAAAAAAAGAAAAGAAAAAAAGATCATTGCAACTCTATCTCTTCAATCCAAAAAATAAAATAAAAAATAAATAAAGTAAACCTGTGCTTTGGGGCATATATAAAAATATATAAATATATTAAAAATAGCAAAAACCCAGCACTATCTGCAGTTTCAGCCATTCATTAGACTGAAACTGGGATTATATTCTCCACGGGTATGGAGCTCTCTAGCCTTATAAAGACAAAACACAGTCCCCTCTTTCTCCTGACCACTACTAAGTAAGCATACCCTTGACTAATGTTCTTGGAAAACAGAAACTGACATTATCTACATTCATCCCTCAGGCAACTGGTGTTCTTACGAAGAAATAACAAACTCCAAGAAATGAACACAGAAGCTCACACCTGAGTGTGTACTTGAAGACAATTTCCCTCATGGTCATCTGCTGACAGGTGCTCTAGGTGACTGGTGATATTTACAGATAAGTATGGTATTTTATACAAAAAAAAAAGCATTTCTATGTGTATATAGAAGTAAAAGTCTGTTGAACTTTAAAAAGCAATGTTTTATCATTAATACCTTCTTTTTAAATTTAAACTTATTTTTACATAAATAAATTTAAATTTATTCATTTACATCCCATCGCAGCCCCCTCCCTCCTCTCCCACTGTCCCTTCCCCTTTTCCCTTATCCCCTTCTCCTAGTCCTCAGAAAGGAGGAGCCTTCCTTTCCTACCAACTGACACCAACTTATCAAGTCTCATCAGGCATGCCTGCATCCTCTTCCTCTATGGCCTGGCAAAGCCAACTGCCACCGGAAAGTGATGGAGGAGCAGGCAACCGAGTCCATGTCAGCAACAGCTCCTGTTCCCCATACTAGAGAACCCTCTCAGAGACTGAACTGAGCTGCCTATAAGGTACATCTGAGTAGGGAGCCTAAGTCTTCTCCATACATGGTCCTTGGTTGGTGCATCGTTTTCCACAGGCTTCCCCAGGGACCAGATTTGTTGGCTCTGTTGGTCTTCTTATGGAGCTCCTATCCCCTCCAGGTCTTTCTATCCCTCCACTCTTCCATAAGATTCCCTGCACTCTGCCCAAGTTGGGCTATGAGCCTCAGCATCTTTTTTCCATACACTAGTGAGTGAAGTCTTTCAGAGTACATCTATGGTAGTCTCTAGGCCATTTCTCTCTCTTTAACTATTTCTGGTGTCTATTCAATTTGCCCTTCTGAATGAGAATTAACCATCCTCCTTAGGGTCCTCATTATTACTTAGCTTCTTTAGGTCTGTGGATTGTAGTATAGTTATCTTGTATTATATGGCAAATGTTTGCTTATATGTGAATATATACCCTGTGTGTTTTTCTGGGTCTGGGTTACCTCACTCAGGATGATCTTTTCCAGTTCCATCCATTTGCCTACAAATATCAGGATGTCCTTGTTTTAAATAGCTGAATACTATCCCATTGTGTAGATGTACCATAGTTTCTACATCCATTCTTTGGATGAGGGACATCTGGGTTGTTTCCAGTTTCTGGCTATTATGAATAAAGCCACTATCAACAGAGTTAAGCAAATGTCCTTATTGTATGCTATAGCATCTTTTGGGTATTGGCTCAGGAGTGGTATAGCTGAGCCTTGAGGTAAAGATCTTTCTAGGTGACAGAGAAAGCACCAGATTGATTTCCAAAATGGTTGTACAAAGTGGTTGTACAACCAGTACAAAGTGGTTGTACAACCAGTACAAAGTGGTTGTGCTGGTTGTACTCCCACCAGCAGTGGAGGAGGGTTCCCCTCTTTCCACAACCTCACCAGCATGTGCTGTCACTTGAGTATTTCATCTTAGTTATTCTGATGGGTATAAGACGAAATATCAGAGTTGTTTTGATTGGCAATTCCCTGTAGACTAACGACATTGAACATTTATTTAAGTATTCCTCAGCTATTTGGTAGGAGAGGGTTTCATTTTCTTCCTTCTGATACTAGTCTGTTAGGTCTCATCAGGAGTGGCTGCATTGTCCTCCTCTGTGGCCTGGTAAGGCTGCTCCCCCCTCAGGGGGAGGAGATCAAAGAGAAGGCCAATTAGTTCATGTCAGAAGCAGTCCCTGTTCCCATTACTATGGAACCCAATTGGACACTGAACTGCCATGGGCTATATCTGTGCAAGGGTTCTAGGTTATCTCCATGCACAGTACTTAGTTGGCGTATGAGTCTCAGGAAAGACCCCTGTGCTCAAATTTTCTGGTTCTGTTGCTCTCCTTGTGGACCTCCTGTCCTCTCTAGATCTTACTATTATTTCCCACTTCTTTCATAAGATTCCCTGCACTCTGCCCAAAGTTTGGCCATAAATCTCAACATCTGCTTTGATAGTCTGCAGGGCAGAGCCTTTCAGAAGTCCTCTGTGGGAGGCTCCTAACTTGTTTCCTGTTTTCTTCTCCCTCTGGTGTCCATCCTCTTTGCCTTTAGGAGTGGATATTGAGCATTTTAGCCAGAGACCTCCCTTTTGATTAATTTCTTTAGGTTTACAAATTTTAGTAGGTTTATCCTATATTATATGTCTATATGAGTGAGTATATACTGTGTGTGTATTTCTGCTTCTGGGATTGCTCATTCGGGATGATCCTTTCCAGTTCCCACCATTTACCTGCAAATTTCATGATTTCCTTGTTTTTCATTGCTGAATAATATTCCATTGTGTAGATGTACCACAATTTCTGTATCCATTCTTCAGTTGAGGGGCATCTTGGTTGTTTCCAGCTTCTGGCTATTACAAATAAAGCTGCTACAAACATGGTTGAGCAAATGTCCTTATTATTTACGTGAGCCTCTTTTGGATATATGCCTAGGAGTGGTATAGCTGAATCTTGAGGAAGCACTATTCCTAATTGTCTTAGAAAGCGCCAGATAGATTTCCAGAGTGGTTGTACCAGTTTACATTCCCACCAGCAGTGGAGGAGGGTTGCCCTTTCTCCACTGCCTCTCCAGCATGTGTTGTCACTTGAGTTTTTTATCTTGGCCATTCTGATGGGTGTAAGGTGAAAATCTCAGGGTTGTTTTGATTTTCATTTCCCTGATGGCTAATGACGTTGAGCATTTCTTTTAGTGTTTCTCTGCCATTTGATATTCCTCTATCGAGAATTCTGTTTAGCTCTGTTCCTCATTTTTTAATTGGATTACTTGCTTTGCTGATTTTCAACTTCTCTAGTTCTTTAGAAATACTGGATATTAGCCCTCTGTCAGATAGAGGGCTGGTGAATATTCTTTCCCAATCTGTAGGTAGTCGTTTTGTTTAGAGGATGGTGTCCTTTGCTTTACAGAAGCTTTTCAGTTTGGATTATTTTGTTTGTTGGTATTTTATTTCTTGAGTTATTCATATATTTTGGATATTAGCCATCTGTCAGATGTAGGGTTAGTGAAGATCTTTTCCCAATCTGTAGGCTATTGTTTTGACTTATTGGCAGTGTTCTTTGATTTACAGAAGCTTTGCAGTTTCATGAGGTCTCATTTATTAATTGTTGATCTTAGAGCCTGGATTGTTGGTGTTCTGTTCATAAAGTAGTCTACTGTTCCAATGAGTTCAAAGCTCTTCCCTACCTTTTCTTCTCATAGATTTGGTGTGTCTGGTGAATGTTGAAGTCATTGATCTATTTGGACTTTAGTTTTGTGAGGGATGATAAATATAGATCTGTGCACATTTTTCTACTTGTAGACATCCAGTTAGATCAGCACCATTTGTTGAAGATGCTACCTTTTTTTCATTGTATGATTTTTGGCTCCTTTGTAAACAATCAAGTGTCCATACGTATTTGGGTTTATTTCTGGGTCTTTGATTCAATTCCATTGATCTACCAGTTTCTTTCTGTGGCTATACCATGGAGTTTTTTATTTCTATTGCTCTGTAGTAGAGCCTGAGATCAGGGATGGGATATCCCTTCAAGATTTTTTATTGTACAGGATTGTTTTGGATATTCTGAGGTTTTTTTTTTATATGAAGTTAAAAATTGTTCTTTAAAGATATGTAAATAATTGTGTTGGCATTTTGATTGGAATTGTATTGAATCTGTAGATTACTTTTGGTAAGATGGGAATTTTTACTATGAATCCTACCTATCCAAGAGCATGGGGAAGGGAGATCTTTCCATATTCTGATATCTTCAATTTCTTTCTTTGGAGATTTGAAGTCTTTTGTTTGTTTGTTTGTTTGTTTTGTTTTTTCCATACAGGTTTTTCACTTGCTTGGTTAGAGTCCCACCAAAGCACTTTATGTTACTTCTGGCTACTGTGAAGAGTGTTGTTTCCCTAATTTCTTTCTCAGCCCATTTGCCATTTGTATAGAGAAGGGCTAAGGATTTTTTTTTTTTTTTTAGTTAATATCGTATCCAGCTACTTTGCTAAAAGTGTGTATCAGCTATAGGAGTTTCTGGTAGAATCTTTGGACTCACTTATGTATACTATCATCTGTGAAGAGTGATACTTTGACATCTTCTTTTCTAATTTGTATCCCCTTGAACTGCATTAATTGTCTTTTTTCTTTAGCTAGGACTTAAAGTACTATATTGAAGAGATATGGAAAGATGAGCAACCTTGTCTTGCCCCTGATTTTATTTGAATTCCTTTGAGTTTCTCTACATTTAGTTTTATGTTGGCTATCAGCTTGCTGTATGTTGCTTTTAATATGTTTTGGTAAAGGCCTTGTATTCCTGATTTCTCCAAGACTTTTATCATGAAGGGGTGCTAGATTTTATCAGAGGCTTTTTCTGCAACTAATAAGGTGATTTTATTTTTTCAGTTTGTTTATACGTGGATTACATTGATAGGTTTTCATATATTGAACCATCCCTGCACCCATGGGATGAAGCCAACTTGATCACAGTGGATGACTTATTTGATGTGTTCTTTGAATTCAGTTTGTGAGTATTTTTGCACCAATAAACATGAGGGCAACTGGTCTGAAATTCTGTCTTTTGAGACATTATGTGGTTTAGGTATCAGGGTGACTGTCGTCTCATAGAATTAATTTGGCAATGTTCCTTCTATTTCTATTTTGTGGAATAGTTTAAGGAGTATTGGTATTAGCTCTTCTTTGAAGTCTGGTAGACTTCTGAGCTAAAACCATCCAGGCCTGCCCTTTTGGTGGTTAAGAGAATTTTGATGACTGCTTCTCTTTTATTAGGGATTATAGGACTGTTTAAACTGTTTACCTGATCTTGATTTAGCTTGGGCAAGTGAAATCTATTGAGAAAATCATCCATTTCTTTTAGGTTTTCCAATTTTGTGGCATACAGGTTTTGAAGTACAATCTAATGATTCTTTGGATTTCCTCACTGTCTGTTGTTATATCCTGCTTTTCATTTCTGGTTTTATTAATTTGGATACTCTCCCTCTGTCTTTTAGTTAGTTTAGCAGAGGGTTTGTCTTGTTGATTTTCTCAAAGAACCAGCTCTTGGTTTCATGGATTCTTTGTATTGTTTTCTTTGTTTCTAAGTTATTGATTTCAGCCCTGAATTTGATTATTTCCTGCTGTCCATTCCGTTTGGGTGTGTTTGCTTGTTTTTGTTCTAGAGCTTTTAGGTGTGCTTTTAAATTGCTGCTATGAGAGCTCTCCATTTCTTTATGGAGGCACTAATTGCTATGAATTTTTCCCTTAGCACAGTTTTCATTGCATCCCATAAGTTGGGTATGTTGTGCCTTCATTTTCATCACATTCTAGAAAGTTTCTAATTTCCTTCTTTATTTCTTTCCTGACCCAGCAGTCATTGAGTAAGGAGTTTTTCAGGTTCCATTGTTAATAGGCTTTCTGCTGTTTCTGTTGTTGCTGACTTCCAACTTTAATCCATCGTGGTCTGATAAGATACAAGGGATTACGTCAACCTTCTTGTATCTGTTGAGGTTTGCTTTGTGGTGAGCATATGGTCAATTTTGGAGAAGGTTCCATAAGGTGCTGAGAAGAATGTGTATTCTTTTATGTTTGGGTGAAAAGTTCTGTAGATATCTGCCATATTCATTTGATTTATGATATCTGTTAGTTTCGTTATTTCTCTGTTTGGTTTCTGTCTTGATCATCTGTCCATTGGTGAGGGTGAGATGTTAAAGTCTTCCACTATTAATGTGCTGAGTTCAATGTATGGTTTAAAATTTAGTAATATTTTTTTAATGAATGTGGGTCCCTTTGCGTTTGGGCCATAGATGTTCAGAATTAAGACTTTAATATTGGTGCATTTTTTTTCATTTGATGAGTATGAAGTGTCCTTCCCCATCTCTTTTGATTAATTTTGGTTGAAAGTCTATTTTAGATATTAAAATGGCAACTCCACCTTGCTTCTTGGGTCTGTTTTCTTGGAAAAACTTTTCCCAGCCCTTTACTCTGAGGTAATGTCCATCTTTATTGCTGAGGTTTGTTTTTTGTATGCAGTGAACTGATGGGTATTTTTTTAATCCATTCTTTTAGCCTTTGTCATTTTGTTGGGGAGCTCAGGTCATTGATGTTGAAGGATATTAATAACCAGTGGTTGTTTATTCCTGTTATTTTGATGTTGGTGGAGTGTGCATGAGTCTTTCCTTTCTGTTGATGAGGGATTATTTATTTCTTATGTTTTCTTGGGCATAGTTAGCCTCCTTGGGTTGGAGTTTTCCTTCTAGTTTCTTCTGTAGGGCTGGATTTGTGGGTAGGTACTTTTTTTGTATAATATCTTGTTTTCTCCCTCTATGGTGATTATAAGCTTTACTGGGTATAATAATCATAGTTGACATCTGTAGTCTCTTTGAGTCTGTAAGCTATCTGCCTAAGCCCTTTTTGCTTTTAAAATTTCTGATGAAGGCCACAGAGGAAGAAAATGCAGCCATTCCTGATGAGACCTGATAGGCTAGGGTCAGATGAAAGGGGAGGAGGACTTCCCCTATCAGTGAAGTTGGAGAGGGGCATGAGAGGAGATGAGGGAGGGAGGAAAGGTTTTGGAAGAAATGAGGGAGGGGGCTACAGCTGGGATACAAAGTGAATAAACTGTAATTAATATAAAAAATAAAATTTCTGGTGAGAAGTCAGGTGTAAATCTGATAGGTCTGCCTTTATATGTGACTTGGCCTTTTTCCATGCAGCTTTTTATATTCTTTTTTTTTTTGTCTGTACATTTAGAGTTTGATTAGAATATGGTTGGAGGATTTTCTTTTCTGGTCCAATCAATTTGGCGTTCTGTAAGCTTCTTGTATATTTATAGGCATCTCTTAAGTTTGTAAAAGTTTTCTTCTATACTTTTGTTATAAATATTTTCTTGTTCTTGGAGCTAGGAGTCTTCTTCTACTCTTATTATTCATAGGTTTGGTTGTTTCATAGTATCCCAGATTTCTTGGATGTTTTGTATTAGGAACTCTTCAGATTTAACATTTTCTTTGACTGATGTAGTAATTTCTTCAATTGTGTTTTCTACACCTGAGATTCTGTCTTCCATTTCTTGTATTCTGTTGGTGATGCTTGTGTTTATAGTTCCTTTTCTCTTATCTAGTTTTTCCATCTCCAGAATTGCCTCAGATTGCATTTTCTTTATTGCTTCTATTTCCAGTTTTCGGTCTTGAAAGGTTTTGTTTATTTCTTTTTCCAGTTTAGTTGTATTTTTCTATAATTCTTTATGGGTTTATTCAGTTCATTCACCTGTTTGACTTATTTTTCTTTTTCCAGGTATCTATCATTTACAACCTCAGACTTAAAACTAATTTTTGTGTATGCGTGTGTTTTAGTTGTGATAGTATCTCCTGGGCTTGCTGTGTTGTAATAGTTGGTTTCTGGTGGTGTCTATGGCCCTGGGTTTTGTTGCTTATGTTCTTAAGATAGCCTCTAGCCATTTGGTTGTCACTAGTGCTAGTAAACCTTGTATTCACAAACCTGGTGGTGTCTGATGATAGCTGGCCTCTAGGATTCTAGGATTCAATTGGTTGTCCCAGATGGCAGCAGTCCTCGGGCTTGCCTGGGTGAAAGCAGATCTCTAGAAATACAGGAAGAGGAAGAATTGGTGGCCCCTAATGACCACCAGACTCTGGAATTGCAGGTGGAGATGGAGAGTAGGATATGGGGCATGCTGGATGCTGTTGGTCCCTGATAGGTGTTGGTCTCTACTGCTGATGGTTAGTGCTGCATCCTGATGGCTGCTGTTTGCCTTTGGTTGTCTGTTCCCAAGAATGCAGGTGGAGATGTGGCCAGAAAAATGAAACAGGCCCAGAAGATGGAGTTTGGAGCGTATTGCTGTTCCCTGTTGGTTGCTGGTTATAGGAAATGGAGCAAGTCCTGTAGGTAACGTGCTGGGGAGGGTTGGGCATAGATGGCAGAAGGCAGACCTTGCCTGAAGGTCCAAATTTATACCTTCTACTCTTTCCTCACTGCCTTCCTCCTATTTGTCTTATTTCTTTCTTTAAACAGTTTCCTTTGTGTTGACACTGTCCATAAAAGCAACTGTGTGAAAGGATTTCTGAGACCTTGTTTGAAAACTCCAAGTATACAAGGCAAGAGTCTTGCAATCCTTCTTCCTCCATTATATTGGTTGTTCTTGAAATGTTTTCATGCCCTTACCAATATAGGAGTGATTTTACTTCAGCCACTATTATTTACATGCCTCTAAGGAGAGATATGTTTTTGCCACATGCAACTTGCTTTTGTGATTGTGTACTTATGTGATTTTTCTTAACCCTCAGAGTATAAATTGTCTGATGCTCTGCATAAAGTCAGCCATTACATGAGACTTTAATCTGCCTTATTGATAGACCCTACCCTTTCAGGTTCAAGCTGCCAACCTGAGTAATAAACACACTTGGAATTTCAGGTCACATATACATAAATAATTTATTGTACCTTTATAATATCTAGGACCCTAAAATAAGAGAAAGAATATTATCTTTCTGAGGCTACATTTCTCCAGTATGATTATCATTACTCACAACCATTTGTTGCAAGTGATATAATTCCGTTCTTCAAACCTACAAAACAAAACAAAGAAACAAAATCCTACCATTTGTATGCACCATGTTTTCTCTACCCATGCCTCTGTTGTTGGAGACTTAGATTGGTTCTGTAAAATAGCATTTTTAAATAATAATGCTAATGTAAACATCTATTTGAAAGTAACTCTATGATGTTTTGAGTTAAAGTTCTTTACGTAAATATTATGGGTCATGTGGTAAATTTATATTTTTAGTTTTTTTGGGGTTTTTTAGAAGTATATATACCAATTTTCCTAGAGTTACCGGTTTATACTCTCATTAACAATATATCAACATTCCCTTTTATTTATACCTTTACCGGAATTTTTTACTATTTGTTTTCTTAATCAGCATCACTATGACGAGAGTAAGATAGACATCTGGAACATACAAAGAATTCACCAAACTAAAGAACAAGAAAGCAAGTAAACTAATCAATAAATGGGCTAAGAAAATAAATCATTCTCTAAAAGTTAAATACAAATGGGCAATAATAACATCTAAATGACATCATCATATAATGGAGGAAGAGAATGCCAAAAGTAGACATTTCATAGCATCAAGTAAAACCTCCAATACCAGTAATGAGTTATATCTTGTCGAATCACTGGCCAAAGTGATCCCAGGGAGCCTGCAGACATCATAAGCTATTGCCCAAGCCACTGATAGTTCTCCACAACCTGATAGTAAAACCCTATTGCTAAAGACAAAATTTGCTTATGCCATCGAACACAGAGAAATTGATTTGGTACCCACTTAGAAGCTTCACTCCTACTGACCAGTGTTATTCATGGTACTGGAAAGTATTCTACAAAATACTAGAAGAGAAAAGTAACCATCAGTATTACCCAGCTATAAACCCTGAAAACCACAAAAGTGACTACGGGCAAAATATACTGGTGCAATACTGGCACAAATGTTATAGGAGTAACCAACCATTACTTAATTGACTTAAAGGCCCACTCCATGAGGTGCAATCATACTAGATACTGCTAATGTTGTCAAGCACCTGAGACAGATAATAGATCCTAGGGGAAAACCTACTTTAATTATTCTGCTAAAGGAACATAACAATAAAATTACTCCTAGTGACATATTGCTATACCAATATGTTAACGGATTGCTCAACTGTCATCAAGAAGTTTTTCTTTGTCAGTAGATGGAAATTAATAGAGTCCCACAACTAGACAATGTGCATAGAGTGAAAGACATTGAAGCACTTAGGCTTAAATATGTGTCTTTATCAAAGCCCTCATCATGAGCCTCATGGATCTGTGTATAAGAGGAGGTAAAAAGATTGTAAGAGCCAGAGTCAGAGGTAATGGATCACTCAAAAGAAACAGCATCTTCAAGGTACAACAGGACTAATGCACACAGGAACTCACAGAGACTGTGTTAGTACACAGAACACATGAATAGGCTCAAACCAGAGATGGTCCTGGCACTGAGGGGTGGGAATGGAAATGAGGTCCTACTACTAACCTAGAAGCTAGTTGCAATTGATATACACCAGCAAAGTGGAAATTACTTTTATCCAATTGAGTTACACTAGGTATATCAACCATATTCCAGAGCCAGCTCAATGTTCAGGAGTAGTTGGCCATCACAAAACCAACTTCATGATTTTTTTGTGGAATTTTTTATTTCATTTTAGCATTTTTATTGTCTTTTATTTGTTTTTGTCTCCCAGAGACCAGCATGGATCAGGAAGCAGCAGGTGAGAACCCTCCCCATCTACTGACCTGCTATTGCGTGCCAGCAGTAGCATTGAGGTTGTCCAGGGCCCTCTGTGCTCCACTTCCCCTGAGTGTCCACACTGCAGTTCCTGAGCTTGTGCCGTTTCCTGGCACCAACCCAGATCTTTGAACCCAGAGACCAGTACAGATCAGGGAGCAGGAGGAAAACAAAGGATTGCAGCTATTTGGGAACATAAGCTCTACCTACAACCCCAGAGACCACCAGGTCTGCTAATACTAGCATCAAGCAAATGGCAAGAGGTCAGAGAAAGAACACAAGGAACAAAACTCAGGGCCACATGCCACCACCAAAACCCAGCTATCCTACCACAACAAGCCCTGAGGATAATATCACACCTGAAACATAAGAATATGATCTTAAGTATGAAGGTATGAAAATGATATAGGCCTTAAAAGAAGAAAATAAATTCTTCAGAGAAATGCAGGAAAATACAATCAAATGTGTGAAGTAATTGAATAAATCCCCCAAAGAAATACAGGAAAATACAACCAAATGGTAAAAGCAAATGGATAAATCTGTCCAAGACTTAAAAATGGAGATAGAAGCAATAGAAAACACAATCCAAGGCAGTCCTGGAGATGGAAAACCTAGGGGAGAGAACAGGAACTACAGATACAGCAAGACCAACAGAATATGAGAGAATTGAAGAGAGAATCTCGGGTGTATAATATACAATTGAAGAAACTGATGCACAAGTCGAGAAAATGTTAAATCTAAATAGTTTCCGAGAAATCTGAGACAATATGAGAAGACCAAACCAAATAACAGGAATAGAAGAAGGAGAAGACTCCATGCTCTACGGCTCAGAAAATATTTTCAACAAAATCATAGAAGAAAACTTTCCCAACCTAAAGTAAGTGATGCCTATAAACACACAAGAAGCCTACAGAACAACAAATAGATTGAACCAGAAAAGAAAATCCTCCCGTCACATAATAATAAAAACATTAAATGTACAAAACAAAGAAAGAATACTAAAAGCTGCATGGAAAAAGGTAAAGACACATAAAAAGGCAGACCTATCAGAATTACAACTGACTTCTCACTAGAAACTCTAAAAGTAAGATGGTCTTGGGCAGATATCTTACAGACCCTAAGAGACCCCAAATGTCAGCTACAACTATTATACCCATCAAAGCTTTTAATCACCATAGATGGAGAAAACAAGATATCACACACACACACACACACACACACACACACACACACACACAAAATTTAAACAATACCTATCCACAAACCCAGCCCTACAGAAGATACAAGAGAGAAAACTCCAACCCCAGGAGGCCAAGAACACCCAGAAAAATGCAGGAAATAAACAACCTCACAGCAACAAAGCCAAAAAAGGGGAGGCACAACACACACACACACACACACACACACACACAACCACCACCACCATCAAAATAACAGGAATTAGCAACCTCTCTCTCTTTCTCTCCCTACCACCACCAACATCAAAACAACAGATAATTAACAACCACTGGTCATTAATATCTCTCAACATCAATGGCCTCAACTTCCCAATAAAAAGACGTAGGCTAACAGAATTGATGTGTAAGCAGGACCCATCATTCTGTTGCACATATGAAATATACCTCAGCAATAATGATAGAAATGACCTCAGAATAAAGGGCTGGAAAAAGGTTTTCCAAGCATACAGACACAAGAAGCAAACTTGAGTAGCTATTATAATATCTAATAAGATAGACTTTCATCCCAAAATTAATTAAGAGATGGGGAAGGGCACTGCATGCTCATCAAAGAAAATATCAACCAAGATTACATATCAATTCTGAGCATATATGCCCCAAATGTAAGGACAACCACATTTGTAAAAGAAACATTACTAAAGCTTAAATCACAACTCAAACCCCACATGTTAATAGTAGGAGACTTCAACCTACCTCTCTCACCAATGGAGGGATCATTGAGACAGAAACTAAAGAGAGAAATAATAAAACTGACTGACTGACGTTAGTAGTCAATTGGACCTAACAGATATCTACAGAGCATTACATCCAAACACAAATGAATATACCTTCCTCTCAACACCTCATGGAATCTTTTTCAAAACTGACCACATACTTGGACACAGGACAAGCCTCAAAAAGTGCAAGAAAACTGAAATAGCACCATGTATTCTATCAGACTACCATGGATTAAAGCCAGACTTCAGAAATAGCATAAGGCTTACAAACTCCTGAAAACTAAACAACGCTCTACTTAATGACCACTGGGTCAGGGAGGAAATAAAGAAAGAAATTAGACTTTCTAGAATGGAATGAAAATGAAGGCACAACATACCTCAACTTATGGGACACAATGAAAGCAGTGGTAAGAAGAAAGTTCATAGTGCTAAGTGCCTTCATAAAGAAAGTGGAGAGAGATGACACTAGCAATTTAACAGCTCACCTGAAGGCTCTTGAAAAATAGGAAGCAAACACACCCAAGAGGAGTCTATGGGAGAAAATAATCAAACTCAGGACTAAAATCAATAACATAGAAACAAAGAGAACAATACAAAGAATCAACAAAATAAGAGCTGATTCTTTGAGAAAAATAAACAAGATAGACAAATCCCTAGCTTACATAACTAACAGACAAAGGGAAAGTATTAAAATTAATAAAATCAGAAATGAAAAGCAGGATATAACAACAGACATCAAGGAAATCCAAAGAAAATCTTTAGATCCTACTTCAAAAACTTGTATGACACAAAATTGGAAAACCTAAATGAAATGGATTATTTTCTTGATAGATACCACTTACTGAAGTTAAATCAAGATTGACCTAACAATTTAAATAGACCTATAACCCTATAACCCCCTAAGAAAATAAAAGTATTCATCAAAATCCTCCAACCAAAAAGAGCCTCTGGTCAGATGGTTTCAGCACAGAATTCTACCAGACATTCAAATACTTTCAAATAATGCCAAATACTCCTCAAACTGTTCCACAAAATAGAAACAGAAGAAACATTGACAAACCCATTCTATGAGACCACAGTTACCCTGATACCTAAACCACACAAAGACCCAACAAAGAAAGAATCTTGTATCAATTTTCCTTATGGACATTGATGCAAAACTACTCAATAAATACTTACAAAATGAATTCAGGAACACATCAAAAATATCATCCACCATGATCATGTTGGCTTCTTCCTAGGAATTCAGGGTGGTTCAACATACAAAAATCTGTCAACATAATCTACCATATAAACAAATAGAAATACAAAACACACATGATTATAACATTAGATGCTGGAGAGTCCTTTGACAAAATCCAGCACCCCATCATGTTAAAGTCTTGGAGAGATCAGGGATACAAGTTACATGGCCAAACACAATAAAAGCAATATACAGCAAGCCAATATCTAACATCAAGTTAAATGGAGAGAAAATTAAGACTTTCCCACTAAAATTAGGGACAAAATAATGCTGCCCACTCTCACAATATGTCTTCAATATAGTACTCAAAGTTCTAGCTAGAGCAAGGAGACAAGTAAACGAAATCAAGAAGATATAACTAGGAAGGGAAGAAGTCAAAGTATCATCATTTACAGATGAAATGATAGTATACATAATTGACCCCCAAGATTCTATCATGGAACTCCTATGACTGATTGGATTTTGTCTGTTTTGTTCTGATTTTATTTATTGTTGTTTTGGGAAAAGTTTTGAAAGAAAGAGAGAGAGAACATAAAGCTGGGTGGGTAGAGCAATAGAAAAGATATGGGAGCAGTTGGGGAGCGAAAATAGTAACTATATAAAATGGCATTAAATTCAAATAACAAGCAATAAAAATAAAGTACAAAAGAAAATAGCAAATGAGCAATAAACAAATAAAACCTGTCAATATTGCTAGTCACCAGAGACTAATCACCAGAGTCCTAAAAAGAACTTTAAGTTCCCCCAGTTACTTTTAAGCTTTCTGATTTCTTTGTGTGACAGTGAGATTTCAAGGTGGAGCAATGTGTCTCAAGAAAGATGTACATGATACTCATCTATGGGACCTGACATAATGGTGGTCATGGCTTGGTAGGTCTGGGGAGGAAACAAGAGGTTGCGTTGTCTCAGACTCCAAGTCAAAGCTGACATTGCTCTATACTTCATAAGTCTACTGCATCTGACTCTGCAAATATGAAATCCATTACCATGGTTATAAAGTGCTTTGGTTTGTGGGCTCTATGTATAGACAGCCTGGGTTGAGGTCTGTGATTTTCCACGTGCCATTGAGATGAGCATGGGCAAGCTATCATCTCTTCTCAAACTTCCTAGTCTCACACTGTCAGGAGGAACGTGAATAATGCATCAGGCACTGCCCGGCACATAGGGAGGTCTCTCTAAGTATTAGTAGTTTTTACTCCAGGGATAGACCATATTTAAGCCTATAATGAAATGGAGGGAGGTGGTATGAAGGGTTTGGAAACCACGGTTGAGGAATGCATCCTTACGTGTACTGCTTTATACAGGAAACAATTTAAGGCAGCTGGTTGTTAATTACTTTTCTCAAGCATCCATATCCATAACAGCTGGTGTGAATATAAATAAATAAATAAATACAGAGCAGGAAACAGTCAGGCATGTGTGCCTGCCAAAACTGGATATACCCCAGGTAAAGATTAAATTGTTAGTATTGTTGACTGGATAATCTTAAAGTCATATGACATTAATTAAACTGTTATAACTGATTTCATTTAACAGTTCTCCCTTCTTTGGGTTCTAGTTGGGGTTAGGATTTGAGATATAATTTGATTTCAGGATAAACTGAAAAACATATATTTGCATATGGTAGTGTTCCAGTATCTTAATTTTTTTTATTGTTAGAATTATATGAGAAATAATGGCATGATTCCACTATATATTTAATTGCAAAGAATCCCTATAGGGTGAGATCCTAAGGAAACCATCTAATGGCCTCTGAAACATACAGCACTTGGAGAGTGAAACAGTGGGTGGCAAATCTAAGTTGTCTGTGGGACATTTTAACTGTGGTCAGGATTTCTCTGTAAGCAACACACTGTGAATGTGGCTTCCCTGAACAAATATATAATTCATTTCCAGGCAGCAATACCTGGAGGCTAAAGCATATGTCTTGGAAGCACTAAATCCCTTTACCAATCCTAAACTGATCTAAGACACAGTTGCTTTTAAATCATTTCACCTTTCCAGTTCCTTGTGTGCAAGGAAAGGATTAAAGATACCCATCTTACCTCAGCAAAGCTCTGGTACGAATTCAATATGGTTTTTAAATGGCTGCAAAGGACTTTCACCCAGAAATGTATATGACAAAGGGATGTTTACACAACACACCTGCCCCAGTTGGAATGTAAGTAAATGCCAGAGAAAATTGATGACTAATATCACAAGGCGAGGGAGATCCAAGATGGCAGCGACTAGCCTTCACAGTTTCTCAGTTGCAGAGGAACTGAAATGCTGGAATTGGTGGGTGGAAGGATGACTGAAGCCAGGGAAATGATGGTGATGCTTTCGGAACGAGAGGAAACATCGCAAGAGGTGAGACCTTTGGTCTTGGGTCACCGGCAGACTTGTTTGGGAAAGGAGAGAAATTATCCGTTGATTTTCTGGCACTCCCCTTTTTTCAGGACTCCTTCCTCCTTGGTATAGGTGGCTCCCCAAGATCTCAGCTCAGAGCTCACTGCCAAGGGACTGCAGTAGCAGAGGTGGAGCTCCTAGCCCCTCATCTGCAGCTGCCAGCTGTACCTGCCTTGGAGTCAGAGATCCACAGCACCATCCTCCCTGTGTCCCAGGTCAGTGAGTGGCCATACAGACTCTGCATGGTCTCTCAGCCACTGACTGTATGGCCTGCCCAAATCTTTGGTGACAGATAGTAGGCTATATAGCCACCAAAGTCCAGCAGACCCGCCAAACAAACTAGACACACCAGGCGCTGGAACTCCTAGGTCTGGAGACCACAGTGGAGAGCCCCCAGAACTTCCCAGAAGCCATCTGGGATGGCATCCCAGTATCCAGCTGCAGCTGGACTTCCTAACCTGGTGGCTGCAGCATCACTGAGCTGGCAGAGAACGTCAGCCCTCCTGCATATGACTAAGCAGGTCCAAACCAGAGAGTAGAGAGCCCAGATACCCCTATCCTTGCCGATGTGACCTGCTTGAGAGTGAATGCACCCTTGAGTGTCTACAGAGCCCCAGATCCAGGGTCTTTCTAAATAGCAGCCAGGCATCGGACCCCTCCCACCCACACACCCACTGGGGGAAACAGAGTAACTCTTGGGACATGGAAGCCCCTGTTCTGAAGGTCTAACAGTGGAGTTAAGGCAGAAAACAGACAGAGCCGAATACCAGTGGCTTGTAGGCCCCTGAGGTATTCAGGGAATTTGCACAAGGAAATTGCTCCTCCTACATCACCAGCACCTACTACACTTACAACACATGCACAAGTAACTATTTAGATGCCTGCATGGCAGAGCCCCTCCAACACACAAGAGTTCAACATTCTCTATCACTCTGTCCCTCGAGGCTTATTTCCACACACATTTCCACACACATGTGCTCGCATTTCTCCTTCTGTGCCTGCAGACCTTCCTCCCACAGGTACAGCTGAAGCATCAATGCACACGCTGAGGCCATGGGACCTCTCTCAGCTTCCTGAAGAATTCTCCAGACATGGAGAGAGACGGTACCAGTCTGAACTGAAGAATCCAGGAACAAACAGGGAAGGTTACAGATAAGTCGATGGCCAGGGGTCAGCAAAAGAACACATCCAACATAAATCAGGACATCATGGGTTCACCAGCAACCCCCAAAATTGATGGATACTCCAATTCATCAGAAGCACAGAAAAATGACTTTAAAGATATGCTTACCCAATTATTTGAAGCACATAAAGAGGAAACAAACAAATGTCTCAGAGCAATAGCCATACAAATACAGACAGTTAAAGAGGAAACAAACAAATCTATCAAAGATTTGGCCAAACAAGTGGAGGCAAAAAAAAAAAAAAAAAAAAAAAAAAAAAAGAGGAAATTAACAAAATTCACAAAGAAGCACAGGGAAATATAGCCAAACAAATAGAGGCACAAGTAGAGATACAATTAGTGGCATATAGAAAGGAAATGAACAACAACAACAAAAAATAGAAACCATCATAGAGAGACAGGAATGCACATTCAAACAGATGAAGGAAATGGTTCAAGGCATGAAAACAGAATTAGAATCAATAAAGAAAACACAAACTGAGAAAACCCTGGAGCTGGAGAACTTAGAGAAAAGATCAGAAACTACAAAGGTAAGCATCACCAACAGAATACAAGAGATGGAAGAGAGAATCTCTGGTGCTGAAGATACACTTGCAGAAATTGATGATTCTCTCAAAGAAAAAGTAAAACCAGAACCTCCCCCCTCCAAAAAAATCCAGGAAATCAAGGACGCCATGAAAAGACGAAATCTAAGAATAATAGAAATTTATGAAAAAGAAGAATCCAGGTTCCACGGTCCAGAAAATATTTTTAAGAAAATCATAGAAGAAAATTTTCCCAACTTAAATAAAGAGATGTCCATAAACATACAAGAGGCCTACAGAACACAAAATAGACTAGACCAGAAAAGAAACACATCATGTCACATCATGGTCAAAACACTAAATCTACAGAACAAAGAAAATATATTAAAAGCAGCAAGGGAAAACGGCCAAGTCACATATAAAGGTAAACCTATCAAAATCATACCGGACTTCTCATCGGAAACTATGAAAGCCAGAAGGGCCTGGACAGATGTCTTGCAGACTTTAGGAGATTACAGATGCCAACCCAGACTACTATACCCTGCAAAGATTTCAATCAACATAGATAGATAAAATAAAATATTCCAACACTAAACTAAATTTATGCAATATCTACACAGCAAACCAGCCCTACAAAAATACAAGAAGGAAAACTCTAATCCAATGAAAACAACTATATCCAAGAAAATATAGCATACAGATAACATTCCAACAAAAATAAAAAAAAGTGATGAATCACAGTGAGACCACTAACTCTACAATAAAAGGAACTAATGTTCATTGGTCACTATTATCTATCAACATCAATGGACTCAGCTCTCCAATAAAGAGACACAGACTAACAGATTGGGTGTGGAAACAGGATCCAACATTCTGCTGCATCCAAGAAACATACCTATGCAACAAAGATAACACTACCTCAGAGTAAAGGGCTGGAAAAATGCTTTCCAAGCAAATGGACCCAGAAAACAAACTGTGTAGTGATCCTAATATCGAATAAAATAGACTTTCAACCAAAATTAATAAAAAAGATGAGGAGGGGGACTATATTCTCATCAAAGAAAAAATCCACCAAGAGGACATCACAATTCTGGACATCTATGCCCCAAATACAAGAGCACCTACATTCATAAATGAAATATTATAAAAACTTAAATCTCACATCGATCCCAACACCTTAATACTGGGAGACCCCATGCAAAAAAATGAAAATAGATCCATATTTATCATCCTGCACAAAACTAAAGTCCAAGTGGATCAAAGACCTCAACATAAAAACAGACACTCTAAATCAGTTATTCTCTAAATCAGTAAAAGTGGGAAAGAGCCTAGAACGAAATGGCACAGGAGACAACTTCCTGAACAGAATACCAACAATACAGGCTCTAAGAGCAACAATCAATAAATGGGACCTCCTGAAACTAAAAAGCTTCTGTAAAGCAAAAGACACTGTTGTCAGAACAAAATGACAGCCTGCAGAGAGGGAAAGGATCTTCACCAACCCTATATCTCACAGAGGGCTGGTATCCAGAACATATAAACAACTAAAGAATTTAAGAAACAATAAATCAAGCAATCCAATTAAAAATGGGGTATAGAGCTAAACAGAGAATTATTTGTAGAGGAATATAGAATATAGAGAAACACTTTAGAGAGATGCTCAACATTCTTAGCCATCAGAGAGATGCAAATCAAAATGACTGTGAGATTTCACTTTACACCCCTCAAAGTGGCTAAAATAAAAACTCAAATTACAACACATTCTGGAGAGACTGTGGAGAACGGGGAACCCTCCTCCATTTCTGGTGTGAATTTAAACTTGTACAACCATTTTGGAAATCAATCTGGCACTTTCTCAGACAATTAAGAATAGTGCTTCCTCAATATCCAGCAATACCACTCCTAGGCATATATCCAAAAGATGCTCAAGTACACAACAAGGACATTTGTTTAACCACGTTTGTAGCAGCTTTATTTGTAATAGCCAGAACCTGTAAACAACCCAGATGTCCATCAACGGAGGAATGGATACAGAAATCCTGGTACTTTTACACAATGGAATACTACTCAGCAATTAAAAACAAGAAAATCATGAAATTTGCAGGCAAATGGTGAGATCTAGAAAAGATCATTCTGAGTGAGGTATCTCAGAAGGAGAAAGACACACATGGTATATACTCACTTATATAGACCTATAAGATATGATAAATATACTGAAATATATACACCTAAGGAAGATAAACAAGAAAGAGGACCCGGGATAAGATGATCAATCCTCACTTACATAGACAAATGAGATGGACATAGGATGTAGGAAAAAACAAGTAACAGGACAGGAACCTACCACAGAGGGTTTCTGAAAGACTCTACCTAGCAGTGTATCAAAGCAGATACTGAGACTGATAACAAAACCTTCTTCAGAGTGCAGGGAATCATATGAAAGAAGGGGCAGTTAATATGACCTGGAGAGGACAGGAGCTCCACAGGGACTAAATATATCTGGGTACAGGGGTCTTTTATGAGACTGTTTCTCCAACCAAGGACCAGGTATGGATATAACCTAGAACCTCTGCTAGGATGTAGCCTGTGGTAACTCAGTATCCAAGTGGGTACCCTAGTAAGGGGAACAGGGACTATTTCTGACATGAAATCAATGGCAGGCTCTTTGAACCACCCCCCAAGAGAGGAGGAGCCCTGCTAGGCCACAGAGGAAGATTTTGCAGCCAGTCCTCAAGATATCTGATAATCCAGGGTCTGATGAAAGGGGAGGAAGTCCTCCTCTATCAGTGGACTTGGAAAGGGGCAGGGAGAAGATGAGGGAGGGATTGGGAGGGAATAAGGGAGAGGGATACAACTGGGATACAAAGATAATAAAATGTAACTACTATTAAAAACAAGAAAACATAAATTATAAGGCAGAAAAAATATCACAAGGCAAAGTATTTACTCAGCAAGAAGGGAATAATAGCATCCTGCAGGTAGATGAAGGGGAGCTTAATATATGGGCAGCGTAAACTTCAGACTTAAGAGAAATGATATGAGGTATCCAGGAGCTTGGGGAGGGGTTTTCGCTAAGGTCTCTCACTCAATCTATTGTAAGTGGAAGCAGTTGTTAAATATTTGTTCATGCATTCATTTTCCAGACAAGTTTATTGGAAACAAGTAGAGGTCCACCACTCAGCGCTCTCTGTCACAAATGAAAAACCCAACAAGTCATTGATTATTTCCTATGCCAAGAAGCTGCCAAGCCAGGATAGGAGGTGAACATATAATAACAGTCCTAGTGGGACACCAGAACCATCATGGCCCAATCATGCCTGGGGTGCTGTTAGAACAAGGAGGCAGACTTGCTCCTACCACAGTGAGATGCAGAGCTGAGAGCAGGGTTTCTGGAGATAATGCTTGAGTGGAAATTCAAGGATGAATCACAATTTGCTGAGTTCAAAGTCTAATGAAAGAAAAAAAGAAAAAAGAAAAAGAAACCTCTCATCTACAAAAGTCAGAAACCAAAAGATTAATGTTCCACTATCTTGTGCTGATACATGTTTGTGGGTCTTCTCTCTACAGAGGGAAATTCAGTGCATTCTGTGAAGTGTTCCAAGCTGACACTTGGTCAGGGAATGAGAAAAGAGGGAAAGAGAAGGTTTCTACGTGGTTTTGTCCTCACAAAGCTCTCTTCAGAGCTCCTATATGAATCTCTTCTTCCCAAGTTTTGGGGACTCCAATGTGTCTGCTTTTGTATTCTGGTTAGCCTTATAAAAGCTTTATTCTGAAAGAAAGAATACAATTAAGAAAAGAATAAATTAAACTATCCATGTTTGTAGAGGGCATGATTCTATATTTATTTGTTACCTCACTCAGGATGATCTTTTCTAGTTTCATCTATTTGCCTGCAAATTTCATGATTTCCTTGTCTATAATTTCTGAGTAATATTCCAATATGTAAATGTACCACAATTTCTTTATCCATTCCTTGGTTGAGGAACATGTAGTTTGTTTCCAGATTATGGCTATTATGAATAAAGCTGGTCTGTACTTACTTATAGGTGGATATTAGCCATATAACATAGGATATTACATACTAAAATTTATAGTCCTAAAGAAGCTAAACAACACTGTGGACCCTGGGGAAGATGCTTAATCCTCATTCATAAAGGTAAACGGGATAGACATTAGAAGCGGGAAAAGACAGGGAACAAGACAGGAACCTGCCACAGAGGGCCTCTGAAAGATTCCACCCAGCAGGGTATCAAAACAGATGTTGAGACTCATAGCCAAACTTTGGGAAGAGTGCAGGGAATCTTATGGAAGAAAAGGGAAATAGAAAGTCCAGGAAGGGACAGGAGCTCCACAAGGAGACCAACAGAGCCAAGGGGCCCTGCAGAGACTAATGAATCAATGAAGGACCCCTCATGGAGAGGACCTAGCACCCCTGCTCAGATGTAGCCTATGGACAGCTCAGTCTCCATAGGAGTTCCCTAGGAAGGGATCACGGGCAGTCACTGGCCTGAAATCAGTTGTCTACTCTTAGATCAACTCCTCCTGATGGGTGGCCTTACTAAGCCACAGAGAAAGAGTATCCAGACAGTCTTGATGAGACCTGAGAGGCTAGGGTCTGATAGTAGGGAAAGAGGAACTCCTATCAGTGGACTATGGGAAGAACATAAAGAGGGAAGAGAGAGGGAGGGTGGGATAGGAAGCAGGTGAGGGAGGGGGCTACAGCTGGGATACAAAGTAAATAAATTAATAATAATAATAATGAAAATAAACAACCAAGTTGGACAGGCAAAGGACCAAACCTGGCTAACTCTAGAGATTTCTGCAAGCCAAAATTTATCATGGTACTATTTGCAAGAGCTAAACTATTAAATCAGAAATATACTCACAACTGCATTAATAGATACAGAGAATGTAAGACTCCCTCTCTCTCTGTCATATTTGGTTAAGTTTGTGCTTGAGTATTTATTGATTGATTGTTAGTATGTTGCAAATAAAATTTCTCTGGCTTCTTCTTTGGCAAAGAAGAGAAAGAGAAGAGAGAGATCACGTCAGGTAATTGATAAGTGTATGGAACTGTTAAATAAAATGAGCCATACCCACAAACACACTAAGACAATTATTGAATGCTTTCTCTCATACAGGAAGTCAGGGTGTATATGTGGCAGATCTGGAAGTAAAAGAGGGGATACTAGTGATAAGGGAAAAGGTAATATGAGAGATAATAAAGGGATAAAAGAACTGCTTGAGAGCTCAGACAAACTTCACTCAAATAAATGGGACATCAGTTTGGGAGATTTTACACCTCAGCTGCCCTCAGCATTTTGGAGACCCAACCTTCATGGTGTTCCTTGACTGTATCAAAAGCAGCCATGTCCCCTGCTGTAACAAATGAGTCTAGCTGTGTTCTTTACAGTAGTGTTATCTTGAGCTTCTTTCTACTACCTGGAGCAGAATATCATTAAAATGAGGGACCTTTGCATATTCTAGGCTCTAACTCTCACAGGCATCTTACATCTTGGATTGGATTTCCTACCACAAACTCACATGCCATTCAGAAGAGTTGGGGTTAGGGAGGTTATAAAACAGAGATAGCAGGAAAGCAAATCCAAGAGAGGAACTGACAACAGAGAAAAGAGATATGTGGGCATGTTAAAAAGTTGCCTCAGTACTTACAAATGAAGGGATCATAATATGCAAGCCTTGTCTAGTATATGTAACACTAGAATACTAACTGTGAATGTGTTAAAGGGAGAGAGAATGAGAAAGAGAGAGACAGAGAGAGAAACTTCTCCACCCTCTACAAAATCGCTTTTTCTGAACAGCTCGGGTCAGTTGCAGCTAGGTCACAAGGATATGTGTATGTTCAGAATAAAGTCTTTAATCGCCTGATGGATATGGAAAAATAAATTACTGTGGCAAAATGTAATAAACGTTAAAGTGAAAATGATGAGGGTAATATAACTACATTGATTTAACTAGGATGATAGAGAGGAATTGTCTGCTTTATAGGTTTCTGGATGTCTATTAGTGGCTCTGTATTAAGGAATGGGGCTGTTCTCTTGATATACTTAAGAGCTGTCAGTAATTCCTATTTCACAGTCCACCGCTTCAATTCAGAAAGTGTGTTCCAGCCCTTGGTGACCCCATCCAGGAGTCACTGGAGGGTGACCAGCTGCCAAAGTTTTCCGTTCAGGCAGCTCTCCAGTATGCAGCTGTATTGTTCAAAATTGGGTTGTATTTAAGGGGATCCAGAGGTGCAGCCTCCCCCTCCCTATCAGGCCACCTTGCTGGACTACACTGACATTTGTTTTAATGACTCAGCTTTGGGCTCATTACATCCTGATATTTTCTGGAGAGAGTGGCCTCCTTGGTGGATGGAAATGGTAATTAGGACATTTAGGGAACAGGCACTGTGCCAATTCCCCAGGGGCGTACTTTCCCAAGAGATAGGACACCTTCCCAGGATAAGTCAAGAGAGGCAATCTGTAGGCAGAATGTCATTTTTCTACTATTATCTTGTCACCAAACTATAAAAATTGTCCTACACTTCTCCTACAGCCTACTGAATTATGTCCAATGTATGATCCAGAGAAGAAGGAGGAAACTCATTTCTGGTTATTTTTGAGGTCTATGCCTTGTGTTGGTACTTTCTAATGTCGGTTCATTAGTACTCACATTAATACTTTTTAAAAAATCTTTATTTATTTATTTGTTTGTTTGTTTGTTTATTTATTTATTTATTTATGGTTAGTTGGCTGGTTGGTTAGTTTTTTGAGACAGGGTTTCTCTGTATGGGCTTGGCTGTCTTGGCCTCACCTTGTAGACCAGGCTGGCCTTGAACTCACAGAGATATGCCTGCCTCTGTCTCCCTGACTGCTATGATTATAGGCATGTACCATCATATCTGGCTTACATTAATGCTTCTTAAATAAGGTAGCTTTGTGACTCTTCATATCTGAGCTGCAGTCTATTTAGTAATCTTTTTCTTACCCCTTCCTCTTTCTATGGAAGAGACCACATGTCCTATTTTCAAATGTTTAAATGAGGCTAGCACACTGGAAGTGTGTAGATGTGGCTTCTTCACATTACACTGTGTGTCTTTGGCCTATGCACACAGAATTTCTAAAAAACAATGACATTGACACCAAAGGTGAGATTGTTGGACTAAGGTACTGTTTCTCAACCGGGGGTGATTCTCACAGCTTGGTGTGGGGATGGTTAGAAATGTATGGTGATATTTGAGTATGTAGGAAAGGGATTGGGAGGAGCTAAAAGCACCCCATATGTAGAGCAGATGGTGCTACAAAATGATTAACAGTCTTCTACAAAAGTGATTACTCAAAATATTTTTAGCACAGTTCTTGAGAAAGTAAGACCAAGGTCACTCCAAAGGGCATGTGCTGTCCTCTCTCCCAGCATCACCTATTATTTTGGCCCTATTTCTGTTTAAGAAATTTCTGTCTCCACTCATTTATTTGGGCATGGGATACACATGCCATAACATGTATGTGCAAATCAGAGAAAAGCTTCTTGTGGGTCATTTCTCTGTTACCGCTATATAGGTTTCACACACTAAACTCAAGTCTTGTCAGTAAGTGCCTTTATCCATTGAGCCATCTTGACAGCACTGCCTTCTCCCTATTCCTCATGCTCTAGCCAGTCTGATCTGCCTCCAGCACCACTTTGTTCCCAAACATAGGATGTATGCCCATCACCCATCCTAATTCTACTGTTTGAGCTGCCAGCCATTGTAGGGCCCTGAGACAAGCGTACTCACCCAGCTGCTAGCCATCGTAGGGCCCTGAGACAATGAGACTCACCCAGCTGCTAGCCATTGTAGGGCCCTGAGACAATGAGACTCACCCAGCCGCTAGCCATCGTAGGGCCCTGAGACAAGGAGACTCACCCACTTGTGAGTTAGGTGCTCATGACCTATACAACAAAGCAATCCAAGCAAGAATCTTTGTTTTAAATGTAGCCATATTTTCAATTGTTATCTGTTGGCCCATGTCTCCTTTACTATTAATGAGAGCCATCATTTATTAAATTTCCATTACCTAGATAGCACTGTCCCTCTTAAGATTTATTTTTAAAACTTTATCATTCAATCTTTACACAATTCTGCAAAGACAATAGTATTCCCACTGGAATATCTAGAAACTGAAGATCTGAGATGGGATATGGCTTGCACAAGGCAACCTTTCATTCCTTACATAATTTAGCCTTTGTTCTTAATAGGTGGGCAATCTAGGATTCACAATAGATACAGCTGACTCCAAATCTATGGGCTACTTTCTAGGATGAAGCAGAAACTCTTCAACATCTGTTTCTACAATGGCATATTTAAAGTAAGACAGTAGCACAGTGGTTAAGACAGAAGTTACTAAAGCTTGTGAGAAAAGAAATCTTAGGTTCCTATGCTAATCAGACCAATGGCTAGGCTACAGCTTTAGACAGGGATTAAGGTGGAAGAAAGTGGTCCGTTTGACTCCTTTCCTAGAGAGAAGAGATATAGAAGAGCCTTCCATGTTTACACAAAATTCGTCCCTTGAGCTCAAGCAATCATCTAATTGATGACTGAGAACTCCCTGTGCCTTGGTCATCTGTTGCTACATGATGGGTTACAAATGTATGTGTCACCATGTGTGTGCTGTGTGGCCTTGGAAGCTTCTCAGCGGGGGAAAAGCAGTCACCAGGAGTCTGACTGCATTTATTACTTTTGTTCTCAAAGTGACACCTTCATTCAGATGGCATTTGAGTATAGAGTACTGGCCAGAGGTCTCAGTTCTTTGCTACTTTTGAACCCAGAGGGCCTCTTGAGTGTGTGTTAAATATAACCAATTTGCTTCAGAGTAAGTAATTAGACAGCAAGAAAGAGATTATGTTCTGCTTCCTATGGTCTTAGAAGTTGCATGCTCATACTCCCATGCTTAAAATGGAGAAAGAGACTAGGCCTATATGCCATGGAAAGAAAAGACTCAAAGGCAAAAATACCAGTAGCTGAGGATTCCTGGGACACAAAATTGTTGAAATTATTTACATATAGTACATGGCAAAGTCCAGACACAGAGATTTCCTAAGTTGCTGGGTTTACAATTATGCTTGCCAGTTCTCTGCTGTATGAGACTTTACCACAAGGCAGTTCAAACAGTCTGTATGTAAATAAAATGCAGAGAAAGATTCAGAGTTTGAATCCTACCTCAGTTCTGGAATACAGGATGATGGAGCTGGTGTCCTGGAGCTAGAGGGTTGAAGAGTGGAAATCCCTCAGGCTCTCAAGATAAGCAGGTGAATCAAGAGCAGAGACTTCGAACATAACCCAGAAAATGGAAAATCCTCACAGATTAAGAAAAACATACTGTTTGTTACTTTCCTTCCAAAGACAATGAAGAAGGTTTGGTGACATGGAAGCTCCTGACAGGAGGCTTTGAACTAGACCAATGTTAGCAGGCAGGCTGCAGCTTCCTATGAGACAGAAACCAAGAGGATGATAGCCAGAACATCCAGGCTAGAACAACAGTCAATTTGAGCATGAAAGTTTGAGCTCTATTGGAACAATGAATAAAATAACACAATGGTGGTCTCTTGTAAGACAATATATTTTGTCAAGTCCCAATGAATGTTGGGAAATCAAAGCCAATATTATATATATCATCATTTTCATTGTTAATGAGAGAAAAGTGTGACTGACGTAACTAAGAACCCAGCCAGCTCTCACACATGGGTTGGAGTATCAACACTTTGTTCAACAGCTTTTTTGTGTCTTTCATTTTTTAAATTGTTTTTGTTTGTTTGTTTGTTTGGTAGGTTTGTGGTTGTTTGTTTTGTTCAGTTGGTTTGCTTTGGGTTTTGGTTTGTTTGAGATATGGTTTCATGAAGCCCAAGCTGATTTAGACTCCCTGTGTATCCAAGGATGAACTTGAACTCATGATCTTCTTGTTTCCCCCATCCCCAGTATTGTGTATTTAGACTACTTTGAATTTCAGATGTAATATCAAGGGAAAGTTATTATCATGGATAAAATGTTCTGAACAAAAATTGACATTTGGTTACTATGTATAAGTGTAGAGATGGAACATTGAACAAAACCCACAATAGTCATCCTAAGAGTGGTATGTAGCCTCAAGTAGTGGCATGGTAGCTTCTCTACCAGTATGGATTCTATAGCTCCTGTCACTAACTAGTTCTGTGACTTCATCAAATTCACTTCACTGTGCTTTTGTTTCTTTATCTCAAATACGTGATGTGGTTAAGTATTTACTTAACCAAGATCTTTAAATGAGCTACAAATATGAAGTGTTTTCACTGCGACCAGCACAGTTAGGTGCTGCATAATAATGCCATGGTTAACAATGGCCCAAATGTTTGATAATGGCCCCATATGACATGGATCTGAATAAATTTGTATCACCTGGCTGTGCCATAGCCATGTTCACAAAGCTTAATGCATTTTCTACATTTGTGGCAATGCTGAATAACCAAAACCACTGAACTGTTAGTCACACATACATAACTATGCACAGTGCATGCGAACTGATGATGGCAACAAGCAACTATGAGAGTATATTCCTTTGTAGAAATGCAAAATAATATGCTTTGTTTTGTTTTGTTTTGTAGTGGTAGAAGCCTCATTTGTCTCTGGTTTGCCATGGCTTTTGACTGTGTCATATTCTCTTAAGCTTGACTTAACCCAGTGTTTTTATGACCCATGTATATTTGTAAATGTATGCACATATCAGAAGGATAGAATTTATGTACATATATGTATATATTTATTTATGCTAAATTATAGGAGCAATATTTTGTGTGTGTGTGTGTGTGCCATATAGCCTGTAGCCTTGATCAACAGTAGTCTATCATCCAGGCTTATAATATGCACTGAACTATTAACGCTGGATGATTTTTTTGCTTGGTGCCTTTTTCAGAATGTGTCCCTATAATTAAGCAGCAAATACTGTAACATGCATTGGACAGATGTTATTTATCATTAATTAGAGTTGGTCCATGTTTTGCAGAGCATTGCCGGTTTTGGCATTTGTTTTCCTTTAATTCTTTTAACAAGACATTAAAATAACATAAATGGATTTTTTTAAAATGTTGGAAGCATATCATGTTTCACAAAACTATACACACTTCCTGTGACAGCTAGTATCACGCTAGCATTATATCCTATCTCTGCCTGGCTAAATTGCAGCTAGCTGGAAGAAGATTCATTACCTGAGGTTGAAACTACAAAACAAAATCACAGGGTGGCTCCTGTATATGAGTCATAGTGGGCACCATACAAAGCGCATAACTCCACAAGAAACGAAGGCACCGAGCCAGATGTGTCGTGTTCTTGGAGAACAGCACCAGGATGATCAAATGTGGTGATTGGCCTGTCTGCTTAGATCTATCAGGCTGGGATTGCTGGAGCCCATCAGCAAAGCCTCTTCCAAAATAAACTAGTTCTGTGTATCTGTCAGGAACAGGACATGTGGTGCCACCTGTAAGGAACTGGGAGAGGAGATTTTCTGGTGTCTCTGCAATGTCTTCAGCAGACTGAGTTGCAAGTCTGAGAAAGCAGGGAGCTGAGATACCTCCTTCTGCAGCCTGTGTGCTTCCAGCCCGTCCCAGCCTCGATATTTATAGATTTTCCTTTCTACGTCTTCTTACTCAAGTGCCTGAAAGTTAAAGTGATGAAAAGAAAGTAGCAATTATGACTCTGACATGTTCTTGTGGACAGCTGTTGGTCTCTAAAGCCATTTTTTTCAGACTCTTAGTTGTCATTTGCCAGGTTTTTTTTCTTTTTTAACTGGAGAGTGAAGCGGTGCTGCATAGAGACATTGACAGCAAAGCAAAGAGCTCCAGGGGTTAGGGAAATTTCTCCCTCCACTGCCCAAGAAAGATGGAACCCGTGTTCTCTGACTAGTCTCAGACTGCTGTTAAGCCCTTCACCGACTCTCCCAAGCATGGAAGATGAAGCACGAAGCTTTGCTTAACATTGTGTCCAAACCCATGGACCCAGTATAAGCAGGCTCTTTTCTGATTATCTAATAATACATTTGCTTAAACTATATTTTAGGGCAAGGATTTTTTGTTATTGTTGTGTGTGTGTGTGTGTGTGTGTGTGTGTGTTTTAACCAATATTCAGGTTAAAGCCATATGACCTTTTATACTGAGCCCTGGATTCCCATTCTGAAGAGTTACTGAATGTGACATGTGCACATGTCTATAAAAACGCATTTCAAAAAGTAGTTCCAGAAAACTATAGAGATGGCTGAGCATCTAAGAAATCCTTGGCTCTTCCAGAGGACCTAAGATCTAAGATCAGTTCCCAGCATCCACAATGGCTCACAACAATCTATAAGTCCAGTTCCAGGGGATTAGCTCCTGTCACTCACCTTCTTGTGTCCTACTTATGTACCACAACACATCTGGCACACATGCAAACATTGGCATACACAAATAAAATCTTTAATAGGAAGAACTGTCAGGAATTTCTTTGTTTCCTTTTTTTTTTTTTTTCATGAGGACTCAGAGAGAAGCAAACACTTTATTGGGAATTGGCATAAGGGACCATTATTTTTTTAATAACCTGTGACAAAGGATCTGGCTGCATTCTGTCCATGTCCTCAAAACTTGAAGGAGGCCAAATTAAAAATATAATGGGCTAATTTGTCTGGTTGAACAGTTTCAAGACAAGAGGGCATCCAGGCTCTGGCAGATTCTTTTTTTTTTTTTAATTTTATTTTTTTCTTATCAGTTACATTTTATTAACTCTGTATCCCAGCCGTGTCCCGTTCCCTCATTCCCTCCCAATCCCACCCTCCCTCCCTCATCTCCACCATGCCCCTTTCCAAGTCCCCCTGTTCCAAAAGAATTCAAACACCCCAGATTGTCTAGGAGAAGCTTGTCTCAGAGGTCCATGGCATTGTGTTCCGATTTATCTGACTCCATGTCATATTATACAGCTCTTTCCCAGAACATAAATAAAATCTATGCCTTCCTCTTACACTTTGTCCTTCAATCCTTTGTTTCTTTTCTTACCAAACCAAGTGACAGACAGGCTTAAGATGGGAAGAACCGGAAATTTGTAAACTATGTTTTAAAAAAAAATAGATAAGAATGGAATGACCAGCCGTAAGAGGTATATAAGAGGTTAGAAGCAGCTAACTCTACAGCCACAGAGCAGAGAGAGTGTGGTCTTCTTTAACTATTTCAAGCAATATATCTTGATTAAGTTTTTTCTCCTTGCCCACCTCCTCCCAGGTCCTCCCATTGCCTCCCTCCCTACCCAACTTCATGTTCTCTCTCCTTAAAGTCCCGGATTGCATGTTCTCAAGCCTTGTTGTACTGTAGCAGTAATGCTCAAAGTGTAATTTGCAGTCTCCCGACAATACTTCAACCTTTTCAGGAATCCATATGATCAGAATATTTTCACCAAGATAGTCAAGATAGCCAAGATCACTTTTCATAAGAAGTGATATTGACACTAAAGGTCCAATGACAATGATGTTGGCTGCCTCATCCTTGCAGTTCATATTTAAAGGGTATTTTCACATAAGCTTGGTTCTAAAGAAAAAAGGAAACATTATTAATTTTACTCAATCTCGGTCCTCAGTTACACACCTATTTAGAATATATAGTTGACAAAGTAGGAAATGAAAGCAAAGTAGTTATGTCACTTACCCCAACTATGAGAATTTCCTGGAAGAAGTACTGTGTGACTGTTGGAGCTGCAAACTGAACAAACCACTTCTTTTCATAAAACAGTGTGTTTCTTGAAAGCATGATAGACAAACTATGGCTGCTCACCTGGGTATTTGACTCAGGAAAAAGAAATGAATGGAACAAGCCTGTCATTTCGAGAAAAGGACTGTATTTGTTAAAAATGATACAATTGCAATATTCAAAAAATATAATTTTTGTAAAGATTCACCATAACTGTAATAGTAATGAATTTGACTTTTTGGTGTTTGATGATGAAATGTATCAAATTTGGAAGATCAAACCGAATTAGCAAAATTCATTTTTTTTTTCTAAATGACGTGCTCAGGTCAAAGTTAAAGTTTAAAGTTTAAAGTTCTACTCAGCCTGGGTAACTTTGACTCTTCTGCTGTTCATTGAACTGTAGTCATTGCACAGTTATGGATAATAATATAATAACAAAATGTAAGCCATTAGTGTAGCCGTCACCTTACTATTTCTCATCATTGTGTGGTAAGAATATTCTATCTTGTCTGTTTAATGTGCAGTATATTTCTGTCAAGTATAGTTACTTAAGCGGATAAAGAAAATGTACCATACACTATAACAGAATGCTATTTGGTTATAAGACTCCGGAAACTAACAGTAAACTATATGAGGGGATAATGAGGAGTCTGCAGAGACACTCCACTCTCCATAAGCAGGTTTTGTTACACGTCTGTTGTAACATTGACTTCTTGGTATCTTAAGGCATTATCAGTTTTCTCCAATGGAGTGTCATCGAGTATATCCGTCACACTTCAGACTCTGTGGCTACGAGTACCTGGCTAACATGATTTAGCATCCATACATAGTTTTTCTTGTTTTTTTTTTTTTTTTTTTTTTTTTTTTTTTTTTTTTTTTTTTTTTTAGTACTTTGCTTTGTGTGGTTTGTTTTTGGTACTTTTGTCCGCTTGAATTATTTAGAGTGGTCATATTTTAAAAAAAAATAATAACATTTTGTTTGATGTTAAATATAGAAAACAATTGAAAACATTCATCTTGAAATTTTGTAATCTGTGGAAAATAATCTCTAATGCATTAAAAAAACCAGAGGACAGAATTTATGACAAAAATCAAAACAATATTGCATCTTTAATGTGAGTTTCCAGAGGCCCTCAGTACTCTGTGCATTCCCATCCAAATTAAGTCCTGGCTGGTGAATATTTGTCTTCTAGAAAGACTAGGAGTTCTCTCCCATTCTTTTAAAATATTGTACTAATTTTTTAATCAAATGCCCTTAAAGAAGTATATATATACATATATACATATATATATATATATATATATACTCAAAATATCTGTTTTAATTGTTAAAGGCACAAGTTTTCCTACTTTAAAATTACAACATTTTCCATATTTTAGGAAATATTTCACTATGGCTCAGAGATTAAGAGCAGTGATTAAGAGCACTTCCAAAGGTCCGAGTTCAATTTTCAGCAACCACATGATGGCTCACAAAATCTGTAATGGAGTCAGATATTTTAGAGCAAGACAGAGCGAGAGATAGAGAGAGAGAGACAGAGAGAGAGAGAGAGAGAGAGAGGATGAAACTGGGTGGGTGGGAGATGAAGAGTATCTGGGAGAAGTTGGGTAAGGGAAAGAATACAATAAAAATAAATCACGTGGAAAAATTTTAAATAAAAACAAATTATAATTCTGGTTTAGTTTACTAAACAAAAACATTTTATTTTTGCTTTAGAAATAGCTTCTGTATAGTTCTGTGCCATGATGCTAGTTGCTACTGTATACATACATATGTACACATATATACCTTTTCAGTTCTGACAGCCTTCTAAAGATTGACAGGTATTAGAAATTTGTAAATTGTACATGGTTACAGAATTTTCATAATAGTTTTAATCTTGTTGATAGTGTTTTGTAAAGCCTTACAGCTAACAAAAAATGATGAAGCCCTGTTATTAACAGCAACACAAAATAAGCTGAGAGGACATTGTGTTAAGAAAAATTAACCAGGCTGAGAAATTAATCATCTCGCTCATACACTGAGTGTGTCTAGAAAATGTTGGTCTCTTTTTAAAATTACTTCTGTTCTGCTGCACTTTTATTTACTATATGCTTTCTAGACTACTGTGATTTTATAATTTTATAAAGAAACACTTAAAGTCAAATTCCTTTTTAATTTTTAAAGTTTCTTTAAGTTTTCCTAATTCTAGGCATTTCCATATTAATTTTGGAGTCAACATACAAATTATATTTTTAAGTAAATTGTCCTGGCATTTGGGAGTCAGAGGTAGGGTGATTGCTTTGAGTTTGAGGCTAGCCTGGCCTACAAATCAAGCTCCAAGCCAGCCAGATCTATACAGTGAGATGCTGCCTCAAAATAAAATAAATTAATGAATAAATAAAAAGATAGATAGATAGATAGATAGATAGATAGATAGATAGATAGATAGATAAGAAAAGAAAAGTGTACTGCTGTGAACTCACTGGACTTTGTATTGAATCTACTCATCAATTTGGAATACTCGTGACATTAAAATCAAAGTGTCTTTTGTTCCATGACACCATTTTTTTAAAATCTCTGTCTTCCTTAATTTTCTCCTCAGTGTTCTATATGTAGTTGTCAGTGAATAATTCATGCAGCTTCTGTCAAATTGACCCCTGTGTATATCATTTTGGAGTGTTGTTTTGGTGGAAATATTTTTATGTCACTTTCTGATCATTTATTACTTTATAGAGAACTATGCAAAACTATGCTTTTAAATTGAAAAAAAAAAGGAGATCTTATAGAATTAGGAACTGGAATGCTCTCATCTGAAAATGGAGAGAGAAAAGCGACAAGGATACTGATGGGGGAGAGGTTTGCCAGGAGATATGAAGTCACAAAGAGCAAGAATAAGACCACTGGATTTTAGTGTAACAGATTATAAAACATTCATATACGGTCTCAGATTCTCATTGCAATTAACCTTTAAGAAACTAAGACTTTCTAAAGTTTTGTGTTCCATCAAAGGAGACTATCTACAATTATTTATAAGGCTATTAAAAAACGCCCTTTTTCCAACTACAGTGTTTAAGACTGAATGCAAAAACAGACATGAAAATTCTGTTATGCTATATTAAGCTGTTATTAATAGAGATTTGCAAGAATACAAATGTATACTGTTCTTTAAATGTGTTTATTTACTGATAAATCTCATTTTTCACTTATTTATTTATTTATTACAATTTATTCATTTTGTATCCCAGCTATAACCCCTCTCTTGTACCCTCCAAATCCACATTGAGACAGGAGACAACTTTCACAACACAACACCAACAGCACAGGCTCTAAGATCAACAATCAATAAATGGGACCTCATGAAACTGAAAAACTTCTGTAAAGCAAAGGGCACTGTCATCAAAACAAAACAGCAGCCTACAGATTGGAAAAGCATCTTCACCAACTCTATATCTGACAGAGGGCTAATATCTAGAATATATAAATAACTCAAGAAGTTAAACTGCAACAAATCAAGTAATTCAATTAAAAAGTGATGTACAGAGCTAAACAGAGAATTCTCTACAGAGGAATATCAAATGGCAGAGAAACACTTAAAGAAATGCTTAACATCCTTAGTCATCAGGGAAATACAAATCAAAGTGACCCTGAGATTTCGCCTTACACCCATCAGAATGGCTAAGATCAAAAACTCAAGTAACAGCATATGCTGGAGAGGGTATGGAGAAAGGGGAACCCTCCTCCACTGCTGGTGGGAATGTAAACTTGTACAACCACTTTGGAAATAAATCTGGCGCTTTCTTAAATAATTATGAATAGTGCTACTTCAAGATCCAGCTATACCACTCCTAGGCATATATCCAAAAGATGCTCAAGTATACAACAAAGACATTTGCTCAACCATGTTTGTAGCAGCTTTATTTGTAATAGCCAGAATCTGAAAACAACCCAGATGTCCCTCAATTGAGGAACAGATATAGAAATTGTGGTACATCTGCACAATGGAATATTACTCAGATATTAAATCATAAAATTTGCAGGCAAATGGTAAGAACCAGAAAAGATGTTCCAAACTGAAGTATCCCAGAAGCAGAAAGACAAATGTAGTATATACTCACTCATAAGTGGATATTAGACATATAATATAGGATAAGAATACTAAAATCTGTATACCTAAAGCTAAGCAAGAAGGAGGACCCTGGGTAATGTACTCAATTCTCATTTAGAAAGACAAATGTATAGACATCGGAAGAGGGAGAAAACAGGGAATAGGACAAGAAGCTATCACAGAAGGACTCTAAAAGACTCTACCCAGCAGGGTATTAAAGCAGATGCTGATAAATCTCATAAAAGATGACATTTCCAAACAATGTTTGGTTTTTAGAATGATCCAGTCAGCGTAGAATGGGGTCAGCATATTCTTTTAACTAAAATTTCATTAGGAATTTTGGAAATTTTGAGGTTTTTGGAAGATTCATCAACTTTTATTCATATTTCCTCATGACATCAGAAATCTCTATGTTTCATGTTCTTGTTTTTTGTTTGTTTGTTTGTTTGTTTGTTTGTTTGTTTTTCTTTCTTCAGAGACTACCAACAAACCTTAGCTCACTCATCAGGAAGAAGTAAGATTGTATCCTTGTACAATTTATTAAGGAATCTTTGGCTTTAATCTATTAAACCTTAACTCATTAAAGTTGACATTAGTATCACTAATTCAATCTCTTTGCCTCACCACTCTACCAGTTTAACACATCACATCCTTTTCTATGATGATGCAAATACTGATTGACTGTTTATCAAGTCACTGATAAAATATCCAGCTTGAGACTCCGATATTCTATTGAAACCTGTGTCCTCCATAGGTTGAGTCAGATCTCGTAAAATTTTTCTCAACTCAGTGGTATAAGTATTTTCTTAGCTTTAAAAGTGGCAAATATATTGTCGTGCACGGACAAAGAGAACCGAGATTGAGGAAAGGATCAACCAAAGACTGGCCCTACTTGAGACCCATCCCATGGGAGAGATTCAATCCTTGACACTACTAATGTTCCTCTGCTATGCTTGTAAACAGGAGCTGAGCATAACTACCCTGGCAGGCTTCACCCAGCACCTGATGGAACAGATTCAAAGATCCACAGCCAAACGCTAGACAGAGCTTGGGGAGTCCTATGGAAGAGTTGTGATAATTATTGAGGGAGTTCAAGGGGTCAAGGACTCCACAAGAAGACCTACCGAGTAAACTAACCTTGTAGGCTTTGATTTTTAAAACATACTTTATTTGTAGTACCTTAAGCCTCTGCCACCCTTCCAATCCTCCAACCCTAGGTAGGAGAGAAAGAAGATTAGTAGGGACAAGGAATGTAGATCTCTTTAGATGTAATTCCTTGGCTTGATTCCACTCTTTGTTGTCAGGATTCCAACAGTCCAGTGAAACAGCAATCTGGCAATCTAGCAATAGCAAGAGCAGCAACAAAGATGAGCAGCAGGGACAGCAGCAACCTTCTTGAAGCATTTTCCAAAGTGTTTCTCTCTAGGAGTGTCTCAGAGTGAAGCATGTTCTCTCTCTCTCTCTCTCTCTCTCTCTCTCTCTCTCTCTCTCTGTTCTTATTTATGTCTTCTCAGGGTCTGAACCAGGATATTTTTCAGTTAGCAAAATCCACATCCCCTGCATGAGGCCATTTCAGGCTGATAAGGATTACTCGCCCTCTCATGAGGCGGTTATCAACTGTGGATTTCTACATCCCACACCTGGGATTACAACAAAAACATATTAATATAACCAAAAACTTTCACTACATAACCTGGCCCCATGGGGGCTCACAGAGATGGAACCACCAACCAAAGAGAATGCCTGGACTGTTTCTAGGCCCCATGTGTATATGTAGCAGATGCACAGCTTGGTCTTCATGTGGGTTCCCCAAAAACTGGAGCAAGGGCCCTCTCTGACTCCGATGCCTCCGTTTGGATCTCGTTCCCCTAACTGGAGTGCCTTGTCTGACCTCAGTAGGAGAGGCTACACCTAGTTCTGCAACAAATTAATGTTCCAGGGCAGATTGGACCTCCCTCTTTTCTGATGAGAAGGAGAGGGGAGAGTGGGGCAAAGGGTATACAAAGTGGGGACTGGAACAAGAGGAGGGGCTGCAGTCAGGATATAAAGTGAATAAATAAATTTTAAAATGGCAAATAGAAGCCCTTGTTGCATTTCCCAGCATTTGTGCATTCTCCAGGATGCCTTGGAGACTTCAGACTCTGGCTTCTTGAATTCCGATAGCTGCTCTAAAATGGCTATGCCTACACTCAATATAGGTGTGTGCTCTGTTCTAACTCTTCATGGGTTCTAGCTCCTAATCAAAATTAGCAGATCCTACATGCTTGTCACAGAGATCACTCTTTTTTGACAGAAAGGTATTAGTTGAAAATTAAGAGATCTATGAAGTTTTGTTCCTGTTATTTAATAATATGTTCTGTAATGAGCATATTTTTGATCATGAGAGCAAATGGTCCTATCCCGTTTCCATACATTTCATCTCCAGAGAGTTGCCACAGTCCAGCTCAGAGGAAGCAGTTCAGCTTCCCTAGCATGAAGGAACTGCTTTTTGTGTTCATCACTGGTTATTTACTTTGGTTCTGAGAGGACTATAAAAAACAACACTGACCTCAGCAGCAACTTACTTTCTTTCTTTCTTCTTTCTTTCTTTCTTTCTTTCTTTCTTTCTTTCTTTCTTTCTTTCTTTCTTTCTTT
>NW_026586173.1:1908266-1911486 GCF_907164565.1 Psammomys obesus | reverse complement strand
TTTCTTTCTTTCTTTCTTTCTTTCTTTCTTTCTTTCTTTCTTTCTTTTTTTCTTTTCAATCTTAACAAAATCCCTTGCAGTTTCACCTCATGTCTTCCACTGGAAAACTTAGGTCTAGGGAACTTACATAAACTTCTATTTCAGAATCAAATTCATCCCTGGGGTTGGGGGGAATTGGTCTATCCACATTCACAGTCCAGGAACTTTGAAGGGTGTGCCAGCATAGAGAAGATGCTTTTGTTAATCACTGTGTGTGTTTTAAATACTGAGCATTCCATCTTTCAATGGAAGCAGCCTCTCATCATCGTTATTGTGATGTCTGCTACAAGAAGGTATTTCTCAACATTTCATTAGCATGAATGAGGCCTCTGTGGCTGAGAATCATAGGTGACCATCTCCACATAGGAAATAGCTTTTCCAAAATGACCCATTCTTCAAGGCCCACAGAAGAACACAGCTGGCCTGTTATTACCACATTCATGTTACTGTTGTCATCACCATCAGCCATCTCAAATGGACTAATTGGTCACAATGTGCATGGCATAAAGAGATGTCCCTGCCTGGAAGCTGGTGTTATAATGGCATCAACAGCAGGAATATGCTTTCATGACCAAATTTTCTGGCTAATAGAAGTATCTCATGAAGGCATGGGACTAGGTTGTAGTTATAAGAACAGGCTCTTGGTGAGCTATCTCACAAGAGCTCCCAATAATTATTGAGACCCTGCTACTATTATCTCAGATTAGCAGCCGTGGCCTTTTTTTTTTTTTTTTTTTTTGAGTCAGTGCTCAGCATGAAAGTTTCCAGACAATTAAAGTACTATGCATTTGCCACTTGGATCAACACCGTGGACTTCATTGGAGTGTGCTGGACATCCTGGTTTCTTCCTTGTTTGGTTGATTTCTTTCCTTTACTTATGGTTTCAAACCTCTGGAGATACTGTGCAATGAACCTATTAAATCATCCAAATGTGAGAGTATGTATGTAAGCTGCACTCCTCACTCCTTGCTACGAGCTTAAGTATCAGAGTGAATGACACTATAGGTCCACAGAAACAAGCCTTTCATATGAGACTTTAAAAGAGATCCCACTGATAGTATCAATGTGAAGATCAGCTTTGGGCCTTGCCTCAACCAAGAGCTTTGTCACCTTTCCATACAATGCCCACTCTAGTTGAACTTTTTCACTGAAAAATAGATCATAGATTCCTTTCCTTTCCTCCTCACCCCTGGTACCTTCTTGTCTTACTCCTTCATTCTCTTCATTTTCCTTCCATTTTCCTTCCATTCTTCCAGTCTTTCTCCATCCTTTCTTTTCTTCATTCCTTCCTCCCTCTCTTCTTCCCTATTTTATATCTTCTTCCTCCCTGTTTTCAGCTCTCCCTCTTCATCACTCATCCTCCCCCTTCCTGTTTTCATTTCTTCTCTCATTGCTCTTGGGAGGAAGGGCAGGGGGAAATAAACACCTTAGAGCTTGTACTTAAAACTGTAACTACCACAGAAAAGATCAGCTGTGCATAGACAGAAACATTATAGAGAAATTGGACTCCTCTATATCCATTTGGGGATGCCCTAAGGACCTAATGAACTTAAATATGTTTCTGTATGTCCATCAGCATACCAAACTAGGAGTCAGATCTTTTTAGAAAGTAAGGAAAACAAGAAAAAAATACTTGCTTTTAAAAATGTTCATGTGCTGAGCCTATTAGTGTAGCACAATCTCAGTTTCCTGAGAGGCTGAGGTAAAAAGAACACAAGTTCAAGACCAATCTGGGCAACAAAACTAATTCAAACTCACCTTGAGCAACTTTTTCAGAAAAATAACAAAGTGAGCTAGGTATACAACTCAGGGATGAGGCACACACCTAGCACACCTAAGGCCCTCAGTTCAATACATAATATTGAAAAAGCATATTTATTAAAGTGTAATCTAGATACAGTAAGAGTGTACTTCAAGTATAACCAACACCATAAATAATCCATGGGATAACCATTCCCCAAACCTGGAAATTTCCTTTCGCCCTGATTCAATCATTCTTTTCTTTTAACACCTTCTTCTCCTGATACAGACTGATCTCAATTTTGTCTCTAAAGTTTGTCTTTTCTAGAATGTCATATAAATAGTCCCATGTAATAGGTAGCCTTCTGTATCTGGCTAATTCACTTCAAATTACAAAGCATAATGTTTTCCCCCTGAGGGAAGATTTAATCAAAATGAGAATTACTGTATGAGTTTGTCACCTTAGACAGACATGAAAGGTGATATTTGCAGGCTTGATCATAAGTTTTGCTATCAAGTTAATAAAATAGCTTATAATTTACTAAAGAGAATGGTATCCCATGTATATCTGTTGCTACATGTATCAATATTTCATGCAGTTTCACTATCAAAAAGAATTTCATTTTATAGACATATCATAGGTGTGTTTAATTCTTCAATAAGGTATTTTGTTTTGGGCTTATTATTTTTTAGCTGAACATAGATACAAATAAAAGAGAGTCTTCAACTCTCCCTAGAAGGGCTTCTCATCTCCCACAAGTACACTGATTTAATTAAACTAACATTTATTAAAGCCCTATCATGTGCTGAATTATAGTAGCCATATTCTTACCCAGCTCTACCAGCTTTCTGAAATATAAAAAACACGGTTTCTATTGTTTCAGAGAACACTGATTAAATGATTCAGAAGGCACAGGCTATAGTGGCTCAAACTAAATTCTCTAACCACTCAGCCCAATTTCTTCTAGAATGTCCAGCATCTCTCAAACTACTGTAATCATCCCATTGGCTGAAGACAGAGAATAGACCAGACAAAATCAGGATCCCACAGAGGAGCGGTTCTCACCCTGTGGATCATGACCTCTTTGGAGGAACTGAATGACCCTTTGACAGGGCTTACCTAAGACTATTGGAAAACACAGCTATTTACATTACACTTCATGACAGTAGCAAAACACAGTTATGAATGTAATTTTATGGTTGCGGGTCACCACAACATGAGGAACTGTAGTGAAGCGACATGGCATTTGGAAGGCTAGGAACCACTGCTCTAGGCAAACATGATTTGTCAGCTGCAGCCACAGTGAGTTTGTCGCCTAACTTTGCACATTACTGTAGTCTCTCTGTCTCTTTCTCTCTCAATCTCTCTCTCAAACACACACACACAAACACACACACACACACACACACACACACACACACACACACACACACACACACA
>NW_026586173.1:1837371-1908256 GCF_907164565.1 Psammomys obesus | reverse complement strand
ACACACACACACACACACACACACACACACACACACACACACACACATTATTTTGCCTGGAAGCTGTACCCTTCCCAGCTCCTTGCTGGGTAACTGGAGTGATAACAGGGGTCAGCCAAAACAAGCTAAAATCGGATATCCCAGAAAAAGCTAGAAGGATATAGAGTTCTCTACCCTGCTAACATTTTGACCCTTTAATAGAGTTCCTTATGTTGTGGTAACCCCCAACCATAAAATAAATTTTGTTGCTACTTCATAACTGTAATTTTTTGCTACTATTACAAATTGTAATGTAAATATCTGATATGAAGGATATCTGATTTGTGATACTGTGAAAGGGTCATTTGACCCCCAAAGGGGTTGTGATCCATAGATTGAGAACTGCTGATCTAGACAAAAGTCATTTCCTTTAAATTTAATGGGGAGAACATTCTGGAGCCCTTTCTCATGTGGAATAACCTTGAATGGATTATTCAGCTCATTTAAGCCCTCCATGGGACACAGTGGATTCCCAGTCTCTCCATTTCCCCAAACAGTGAGAGGTGCTGGACCCCAGCAGGATCATGTTTTTGAAATCAGTAATCTCAGGAGAGAACATTCTCCTTCCCTCTCATTCTTATGGCCTGAAGGTTAACATTTAACAGTCCTAGGGTCTAAGAAATTGCCTCCTTTGCCTGAATTAAATGAAATCTAATGAAACAGAAATCCAGGTCAGCACAGTTCACCGTCAAACCTTCAGCGTCTGCCTTGCTGGCAGCTCTCCTTGTAATAATTAAACAGAAAATCGCAGGCAGGCAACAGTGAAATCCATTGCTAATCTTGCCCCTCATCAGCCTATCTTCCTAAATGTTCCTTAATTAAGGTTTCTAAATGCTCTGCATTCCCTCTGCACCCAGAGTACCAAATGAAGCCGACTGCTTTGGGGATGCCCAGCAATGAGAGGTGGAAGGTCTTCAATGCATATTTCTCATCTAGAACATTAAAAATCAGATATTGCATGTGAGAAATGGACAGGAAGATAGACATAGAGAGAGGTGAAATGCAATTTCATTCTTTTTTTTCTTTCCTTCTTTCTTTTTTTTTAATTTCTGTAGGATTTTACTTTAAGGATTCTGAAGGCATATTGCTGGCTTTATCACGGCTTCTCCAACACACCAGGGAGTGAATGAAACAGCTGTCACATTTAAACACACACAGCGGTAATCCTCCACTGAGCACAATGCCAGGACAGAACAGAAAATCTATCAACACTTACAATGCATTCTATTTACTTAGCAACTCGACCCCTTTTACTGAAAGTTCCATCTGCGAGGCAGAATCTAGGGCCACATGCCACTGGTGGCTTTTTGTGGTTTGGCAGCAACTGAGAAAGAGAACATGGGAAGTGGTCAAATTTCACTAAGGGACGCAGATGTTTGAAGATGGTAAAATCACAGAACTTTAATTTTAGCATGACCAAAAACCTGCACCAGCGTTGAGCCATAAACCCCGCACAGCCAGGGCCCAATATGCTTCAAAGTGTCTTTGTGTACATTTGCTTTTCTTCCCCAAACACCCTCAGTTAAAAGACAAAGAACTCGCTTTCCCCTATCTGGTGCCATCGTGGTGGAGGCATCTTAGTCATCACAGGCCTTCGATAAATTTCTTCATGGGTAGAGGTATGTTCCTGGGCAGGTGTTGCTCAGGGAGAATGTTCCGGATAGACAAGCTCTGAAGTATGTTTGCATTCAGTAAGATCAAAATGTTATTCATCAGAGATCTGGTAAAGATTTGTTAAAAAATCATACAGGTATCCCCGAAATGAAAACAAACCCCAAAGAAGTTGTGATTGTCCTAAAGTCCCCCCCCCCACCTTTCCAGGAGGGAATAATTAGAACCAGAGCCAGTGTAGAAGACTCAGAGCCCTGGCATCACGGTTGCCCCCATTGATTCTGCATTTGTCTGTGTGGTAAGATAGCTGTCCAAAAAGGGATCTCAAATAGAAAAGTGAGGCAGGTAGGGAGGATGTGAAACTGAAGGACACAGATAGTGAAAGACGCCATTGCGAGCCTTCTAACGGTTCTCCATCAGGCATAGCTTTGGGACCATGGGGAGTGTCACAGAATAAGTGTAGAGTCAGGAGAGACACACAAGATTATTACAGAGCTGACAAACAGAACTAGCCGATTAAAATCTACACAGGAGGCTGCTAAAAGACCAGTTAATTAAGAGCCTTATAAAACATGTTTGACTTAATTCAATTATATTCCAATAAATTTACTTTGCATCGTATTTTTTCACCTAGCTCCTATGGAACTTTATGCCAGCCACAGTGTGAGCACAGTAGTAACAGACACCAATTACCACTGGTGAGTCCCAGTGTGAAGCTGGGACCAGACTCACAGCAGGCTGTGACCTGGAGAGAGCAGTACAGCTGGACTCTGGTAGGTCAGATGTAACTTTTGGCTCTTGCATATTCTTCTTCATAGCTTCTGGGAAAAGCTTTGTTCTCCAACCTTAGGCATCACAGAGCCACTGTAAAAAGGTATGAGTCTCTGCCCACCAAGAAAGTAGTCAGTATTGGCCTTCCTCTCTTCCAAAACACCATCCTCTAAGGCAGGAAAGGACAACTGTGTTAGAGGCAATCTGGAGCTCATCTTGGCAGGCGCACAGAGCTCCTGTCTGATACTGAACCACTTAAGAGCAGTGCTCTTTAGGTCAGGCTGAAGGGCGGGGACTCAGATGTGTAAGTGATAATGGAGAAGGTTGCAAAGCACTAGCTTTCATCAAGGATGCTGTTAGAGCTGGGTTTGGGGTGGAGAAGGGAAATCTCAGCAAAGAGAATATCGCCATGCTCCAGCTCAGTGACAAAATCTTTACTAACCTCATCCTATCTCTTCTGCTCTTCTTTCTCTCCTCTGCTGCATCGTCACCATCTTCTGCTATGCTCCTTTATTTACACATGCATAACGTAAGTTGCTTCAAGACAGGAATCTTAGTTCCATTGTTTAACTAGTCAAAGCTCACAGACAGTGCTTCTGAGTGGTAAGCACCATTACAGAAATAGTCCGTGGACTCTGGGAGAAGGAAGAGAATAAGGCAGCCTGTGAGTCTGAACCTGCAGAGCTAGAAGAATGGTTCTTAGAGAGAATAGGGCAGAGAGGCAAGGGAACAACTTAGAATAGCAAGCTGACACGCTTGGGGTTTTGTTGTTGTGGACAAAAGTCAGCTTAAATGCAACTGTGCAAGGTGGAGGTTACAGATTTCCCGGAAGGAACTTAGTCTAGTATTCATTGCTTTGATGGAATGGAAAGGCCATGTTCAGGGTCTTATTGTTTAGATGCTTGGATGGCTGATGTGGAGGGGCTTTTGACATGTTGGGGGAAAACAGAATGACAGGATGGGTGAGCTTAGGTACCATGCACCATCCCACCTCCACGCTCCTCTTTGGAGCAGCTCTGCAAAGATGAAGTGCCCCTCCCTGCCCTCCTTCGCTCCACAGTGATATCTCAGCCTGTGGCTTTGTTGGCAGGCATAAGATGCAGGCTTTGTCTGGCCCTGCATCTTCAGCTCATTTCTGCGCCACCCCCATCAGCAGCTTTGGAAATGTGGAACACGTTGTAATCCTTAACTCCACTGTTTTGAAATGTCCCTTCAATGGCTATAATAATCATCTTACAAACAACCTAGAACAAGCTCTAATTGCTTCTAATGTTGTATCACGGCTGGGACGTGGGGAGAGCAGAGATGTGCTAGCTGTCACAGCCTTCCTCTGATTATATGGTACCTCAGGGAGTGTTTGCATGGAGGAAAAGGGAACAAGCCTGTTGTGGATTTATTTATTTCTTCGTTTTGGAGAGCCTGAATTTGTGAACCTTTTGGCATAGTCAGGCTGTCAGTGGGGCAGTGTCTGGAGCCTGCAAGGGAAGTTGACCTTTCAGGTACCTAGTGAGCAACAAAGTGTTTGACACACAGGGTTACGGTAATGGATTCTCACGTCCCTCATCTACCGCTATTGCTGGTGTTTATGACCCAGCGCTTTCTACCATTGAAAAAGTCCTTAGCTGTTAGTGATTCCTGCGTGAAGGCATCGACACAAGACTGGAAGATGTTCTGAAATGGTGAGGGAATAAGTGAATAGCTGAATAGATCACTAATGGAGCCAATTCCTCTTAAGGCCTAAAATGCAGATGGGTCTCACATAAATCACAGCAACCATCCTTCCTATAAGTCCATGGGGGTACTCAGAAAATGTAAGCAAACCTGGCTAAAGATCACTGAAATATGTCAAGGGTGTGAGTCAGGTCTTGAGCACCAATCCCTAGCTTTTATCCAGTGTTATCTTCTTTCATCCTATTGTGGGCACTAGTTCTGATTTGGTCCTTACCAGCACAGCCATGATATTGTCACTCAGTGTTGCTTCCCAGGTCTGCTCTCATACCTCTGATCTTAGTGTCACAGTCTGTAATTCTGCTTTTGGGCCTCCCATCTCCTCCTCTAGGAGACATGCTCTTTTCTCACTTGTATGGTGGCAAGAAGACATCCATGCTATCCTCCTATTGTTTAATTCTGCTTCTCTAGTACTTTACATGATTCCAAAGTCACAGAATCACAGGTAATAAAAGGTGTTTCATCTTGCTTGACTGTGGGGACAATATTCTCTCATAAAGGACCACAAGCATCTGGAGGGTACTCAACTCCAGCCTGAGACCTATTTTATATAAAGTTCCCTGAGCAATGAAGTAGCCTCACATAGGTAAAGACAAAAGGAAGAGAATCCAGGAGAAGTGGTCTGTGGCTGGTACAACCCCTCCATCTACAGGCATACTTGCCATAGGCAATTGCCTGTCCCAGAAATAAATTAATCACAGTCCACAAAGCCATTTGAATATCATCTTTGCAAAAATGTCCAAGTCCTTGTACAGTTTTACACTCTGTTACTTCATTGTTGTTAAGTTGCAAGGGTTCCATATTTTACATAAAATTACATAATTTGAACATTAACCCCTGGTGGAATACATGTTTTACAAGAGTTTTCTCCCACCCCAAGGGCTCCCTTTCACCTATTGACTGCTGCATTTGCTGTGTGGAAACCTTGCAGTATACTGTGCTCTGTCTCATTCAGTTTTGCCGTAGATGTCTGTACTTGTGGAGCTAGATACAAAAAAATTACTGTGAGAACCAATGTTAGCCATATTTTTTTTCTGTTTTATTCTCAAATTTTTAGTATTTATCAATTATGAGTTAGTTTTTTTTTCCCCCTGTATGTAGTAACAATTATCACTCTCCTATGTATGTGGGTTTTCAATTTTCTCAAACTGTTTTTGGAATAAATATCCTTTCTCAGTGCATTTTCTTGATGTCTTGTATCATAGATGAGTTTACTGTCTTTGGTTATTTGAACGAGTAACATTTCCCATAGGCTTATATATATTTGGAAATTTGATTTTCAGGTAATGGTGGCATTTGAAATCTTTAGGAGTGCAGCCTTGCTGGAAAAAGTACATTACTGAATTTAAGAGTATGCAGAGTTTCTGTTTTCTCTCTCAGGTTCCAGCATAAAAATAAAATGTAGTCAGAGAGGTTCTAGCTTGTGTCATCAAGCCATTCCTTCCCTTCCAGGTAGAAACCTTGGAAACAGTGAGCTAAAATAAATCCTTCCTTGAGTTGCTTTTGGTCATGGAATTTTATCACAGCAACAGAAAACTAACTAATGGACTATGTATCTCATTATGGACTCTGTATTTTGCATCATTGGTCTCTTTCCAAGCTGGTATCATGTTATTTTTATTGCTATAGCTTTGTCTTTTAGTTTGAAAGCCAAACTGTTTCCTCAATAAGTATATGAAAAAAAATGTTCAGCCACCACTTTCCTAAACTAGCATAATCTGTATCTACATTCTAATTATTTCACTTTATATCCAAAGATGAGTGTAGTCCTCAACCTTCATCAAGGAAACTTCCCTTAGCAACAGATCAATACCATTACAGAAAATTACAACCAATCAAAATGCAGAGCCCAATCCTAATGGACACATCTACTAAACACACCCATGCCTAAGGCTCAGGGAATATTGTGGAAGAGGGCATGGAAAGATTGTCAGAGACAGAGCATCAGTGGGTTTTCTGTGAGACTGTGTCTACTAGAAATGTTATAAACTTCACCTTTAAAGTTTCACCAACATGACTACTATTCATGAGCTGAACAAGGACAACAACAATAGATATATAACAGGGATGGGGAAGACCTGCCCCACCCCAACTCTACACAACAAACTACAAACAACTAAGAAATACTGGCAGTGGGAGAAATAACCTTTGCCAGAGAAGAACATCCCAATTTTTTGTTCAGCACCAAATGATCAGCCCTAAAAATATAAATACAACTAGCGTTATAAAGACTAAAGACTGAGAAAATTATATTTAGGAATACACACACACACACACACACACACACACACACACACAACACACAACACACATACGCATGTAACAATAATTAATGGGAAAAAAAAGAAGCCAGGAATTTGGAAGAGAACAAAAAGGGTATATGGGAGGTTTGGAAAAAGAAAGGGAAAGAGGGAAAGGAGATAATTATATTATAACCAAAATAAAATGAAATAAATAAACAATAAAATGACAATACCTTTTATCTTCAAGAAGATGCCAATCAAGGCCATTGTGATATACGATTTCATATGTGTCTAGATGGCAATTACAAAGACAATCGATAGTGGTAAGGGTGTATTAAAAGTAAGCTACTGTACACTGATATTAGAATGAAAAATTTTACAGACTTGATGGAAAATGGTACAAGGTGCTTCTAATAATTAAATACAGATTTACCATAGAAGCCATTCATCCAACCTCTGGCCATACATATGTCTGAAGAAAATGAAATAAGATTGTTTTATATGAATCTCTGTGTTCATTGCAATGCTATTCACAATAGTCAGGATATGAGATCAATATGACTGTCCACTGATGGACATAAAACTGTATGTACATAGTGGGCTATTTAGTACTTAGCTTTTATAAGTAGGTATATTCTGCCATATTTACATGGATGAGTCTAGAAGGTACTATATTAAATGAAATAAGCCAGGTACATCAGGGTAAGTACTGTGTGATCTCATCTGTAAAAGTCAAGCTCATAAAGGCCAAGAGTAGACTAATGGTTTCTGGAGACTGGAAATAGGAGAAAGGGCAAGAAAGATGGTGTCAAAGGGTACCAACTATAGCCTGTAAACAGAATAAGATCTACAGAAATACTCTGCACCTTGGTGATTAATGTTTCTTTAAAAATTTCAACTAACATAGGTTTTGTCACTACAAACACCCACAACACCCCTAATTGGGGTGATAAATGTGTTAATTGATTTTATTTCAGTAATCATTTCACAATGTAAATCAAATCATCACATCATACGTACTGTATATACATTATCTTAATGTGTCAATTACACCTTGATAAAGTTGAGAAATACCAAAATTCTGAAAATAAAAATTATTCCATCAGTACCTGCTTCTTGCTTTACTGGGTGTGTGACTTTGGCTCTGTGGGCACTAAGAGAATTTAGTTCCTTCCCACCCAGAACACCTCCACAAGGACTGCTTCCCAGTTCTCAATCCCCTGGAATGTAAGCCCAGCATCTATGCCTAGGTGAGGCCCTATGCCATGTCTATTGCCATGAATCCAAGACTCATTCCTCAGCTCCTGCAGACTACACTGAGGCCTCCTGATTCTTTTCGGCCTAGAAGCCCTCTCATAAAGGCAAAGAAATAATTATTTACTCTGTTATTCACACAACATTAGCCATTGCTTCCATTCTGTGAGCACGCTGTAAGCATTAACTCATTCAGACCCTGATGCTAAACAAGGTGGTAAACATAGGAGTCATTTGCTAAGTCACCTACATGTCCTCGATTTTTAATCTAGTTCACTGACGTCTGCAATTTGGAAATTTGGGGATAACCATGAAAAGGAATGGAAGATACCTCCTCCTAGGCATATTTCTTCTGTTTAGTCCATAAATTATTTATTTATAGTCTGCCTACTATGTATCAGAAACATTTTTGTCAAAGTTCTGGCTCAGAGATGATTTCCAGGTAAGACAGGCTGTTATAATCACCTCTTATAATTTGTTATCCCACTACAGTGAATGCTTTAAGTTCACTGTAAAGCCCAGAAAAAGTTGGGAAATAAAATAGATAAAACAAACAGAAATGCTTGGAAGAAAGACACTGTCTAGAGCTGACATGCAAAACTTCAGCCTTCCTGCAAAAACATGCAGAAATAAATAAATAAGTGTGAGAGCAAGCAACAACAAAGATTTCAATTCACCCACAGCATTTGACACTTCTCCCAGTGCACTGCAAAGTCAATTTGTATAGACATGCACAAAAGGGCTCTTTTCATTTACCATGGCAGTCTTCAGCAAACTCCGCATTTCATTCATGTTAATTACACTAACGTGTCAAAACAATTACCTCATATAGGCTGGCAATACACTTCTTTCCATTTAAGTTCTCTTTGAGCACAGTGGTCAAGAAAGTTATTTGCTAATGTGGGTAACTTCACTTCATTGCAGCTTCTCCTACAAAAGGCTCCCACATGGCCCCACACCCAGGACCACAGCGTCTAAGGCCTCTGACCCCTAGGTAGCACATAAGGTGGGAACCAGTGTCAAGGATGTGTGTAATGTTGGGTATATAAGCTACAGGAGAGCAATTTGCCAAACAATCTAGGGTACATAGGCAACAACCCTTTCAAAATGAACACATGCTGTTGCCGGCTGGAATGGAAAGGCACGTTTGTGGGAAGAGCATCAAATAAAAAGAGCTGGCAAGTCAGGCTGAGGCATTGTGACACGGGCTGTGAACGCTGTAACAATCTATTACTGTAGGAAGCATCCTCCACTCTAGGTCTTTGTTTGTTGTAAATCACTCCACCTTCTTCCCTTTCTCCTGCAGTTCATATATTTTCCTTCAGTAAATATTATTTGCGGCGCAGTGCTAGCTCAGTTCAGCTGTTAGCATTTGTGTCTATAGTTAGCATTTTTATCCAGCTAATATTTTCATTCAGTAACACTCAACGAGTGTCAGTTTCATTCTCATCATATTCACTGGAAATATATTCACCTGTTAACGTTTGTTTTTGCCTTTAAGAGGTTTTTTATTTGCTAGGTATTTTTACGTTGTAAAGACTGTCAGCTTTAGCCAGCATTGCAAGAAATTTTGATCTTTTTCTGAAAAAAAAATGCTCGGAGATAGTGGCAGTTTCCCACATGAAACAGGGATTAGGCCTCAGTCTTTGGTTTCTTTAAAATGGGAGTGGTAAAGAAAATTTGAGTCTAGGTGAGCCCCGTGCAGCATTTATCTTCAGTGGCAGAATTAAAGTTTGAAAGCTTAAATTATTTCAGTAAGGGAGGGAGGACAATAAGCCAAGAGACAAAGTAAATACCACCACCTTACTACCCAGGTGGCTTCATGAAGAAATTTCTGCCTTCAGAAATGGCTGGAAATGGCATTAGAGAAGGTGATTCCAGACTCTCTGAGGGATCTCCAATCCAACAGTATTGTTCAGTATACCCACGGTAGCTGGGAACTTTTCATTCTGTCAGGCTCTTAAGTAAACTGCTGTCCAAGAGCCATACTTAGGATTATTCACTTGAGATACACGGTGATGAAATGACAGAGAAAGAGGGGTTCTTCCCCGTCTGGCCTCCTCTAGTGCTGGCTTGCATCTTTCCAACGCCTATACTCTACAGCTAGAATACAAGACAATTGATGTTGAAGCCTATGGGCAAGTGGGTGAGGAGGGCAGCATTGGTACCAGCAGACAAGTCAGAACTGTAGGTGGGATATGGGTAAGGGGTCTTCAGTAATGTTTAAATAGAAAGAATTCAAAATCCTTACATATTTTCTGCAGTACCTGTGACATTGATATTTGCAGCAATATTGGATTGAGAGTGTCTCCTCAGTATTCCTGATTCCTACTTCCTTTTTCAATATTCTTTTCTTAATGTTTAATTGACTCACAATTATTGCATATATTTATGAAGGACAGTTTGATAACTTCTATAGGTGTTCAATGCAGGAGGAAAAATTAGGGCAGTTAGCATTTCATTTCCTTAGAATTTCTTATTTTCCTGTTTTGGAAAAGACCCAAATCCTCCATCTAGTTCTTTATAAATACTTAACAATTATTTGTAAACTGTAGTCACTCCTGCTGATTCTGCTTAGCTAACTTCAGGTTGGTATATGAGATCTGACCTTCCTCACCCCCCAAGCTATTCTCTGGTGAGCATTATTCTATACTTCTATGTGCTTAGCCAACGAAGTCTCTGTTACTTCTGCTGTCCAGCATTCCCCAAGCTCTCTGAACACTGGAGGCAAGTCTGCCCCAGCCGAATATCAGGAGATGAATAGAACAGTTTCTCAGACAGGATGAGAGAAAACTTCTGAAAACCTCTGCATTTTAAATATGCATTGCCTCCATGCCAATATGAAGAGTCAGAGTATCACCAGGACCCAGGAATGTGACTTAGACATCCACTCACGCATGTGTGGCTGCTGTCGTCACCACATTTTATTAATACGGAGTCTTACACTTAGATCCACATGCTTTATAATACTGGAGCTTTCAAATCAGTCTGCATTCTGTACTTCCCACAGTCACTTATTGGAAATTAATCCTGGAACTACTAGAGCAAGAAGTGATTCCCCAGAGCAAAGCTGGGACCCCTCCAAACTCAATTTATGGGAAGTAATATGCTACCAGATGGGAGAAGAGAAAAGTGCCACTTTCCTCCAGACCCAAGGCCTCCTGCTGAATCCAGGCCCCAGACAAAAAGAGAACAGAGCTGGTGGCCAGCTCTGGGTCTGGAGGGTGCGATCTGGCATTCTGCGAGTACAATTATAGAGCTGACCCTGGGCTCAAGGTGACATTCGATAGTGGTCAGCTTCCAATTACCTTCTGGCAGACTCTGCTTGGATTTGGGCTTCACAGAAGTAACCATCCCATTGCTCATCAGTGATTCCCACCTCTCACTGCTCCCTCCAGCAAGCTCAGCCACAGGCACCAACTGCGATCCTGCAGAACTGTAGACAGTCAGCCATCCATCCACCAAAGTGAGTCCATAGGGCGCTGGATCCTTGTTCTTCTCAAGCATCCATCCATTGTCCAGAAGAGAACGGTGACTGGCCATGTGGGATCACAGTGTGGCTCGCATGGATGCCAGCTCCATGCCTGTCTTCCTGAGATGTTTGCTCAGGTTTCATAAAGCCCGCATGAAGCTTCAGGCGCAGACTCCCTCGGGTGTTTTCTTTGTGTTCTATTTTGCATTTCGCAGTTGGTTGACATAACTCAGCTGTCAAAATCTTCCTGGAGACTGTTAGGAAATCTGGTAGCAAGCCTGCAGGTATATGAATTCTGTTTATCGGAGAAGCGCACATCTACTGGAGGTTTCTGGAAAATGTGGTTTTCCCTGACAACTTGGAGAGAGGGAGGTCGTAAAACATGGTTCTGAAAGCAGCAGGACAAGGTGAGACCAACTTTCGCCTTGCTTACAGATCCCTGGCTCTCGTTGCTGGGGAAATGTGGGGGTGCTCTGATGCTTTTGTAATGAGGGATCTCTCCCATTCTCCACTCTTGGCAGGGCACACTGTCTTCATTCCTTCCTGAACATCTGCCTTTTTACTTCAGTTCTGATCCAAGCATCCATTCCAAGGGCACAGGGGAGGCAAGCTTTGTGCACCAATTACCGCTTGGTTCTGATAATGACTGTCAGAGTAGTTTGGTGATTCTCAGTAAGTTGTACAATCTTAGGGAATCTTCCTCTTCCTGTCTGAAAAGGAGGGAAACCAGATCAAACACAACAGGCTTGTTGAGGAGTAAATGAGGCCATGATGGTAAAATGACTGAATGTCTGACAAAACTAATAATCAACTGAATTTCTCACCTTCTGCCTCTTAATTTATAGAAAAAGATCTCAATATCTATATCTACACATATACACACACCTTATATTCATCTACAATGTCACTATCTCCTTCCCTTAGAAAATGGATGTTTTTTTATCTATAAGATATGAATACATTCAGGTACAGGTAACAGAAACCCTGCTTCGGTGTCTGAGGCACAGAAATACTTGATTTCCTCGTGTAGTTATCTGAAGGGGGGTGGTTGCTGGCAATGATTCAGAAGCATTGAGAACAAATGCTAGAAATAGCAATGTATTTCTGTTATGAAACAAGACTATCATTGAATCTTCAAACACCATACTTGAATTCAGACAGAAGTAGAAACATGATGGCTGTGCTTTTCCCTTTAATCATAAGACATAAGGCCAGGCCTTCTTGCTACCCCAAGCAATCTGACTGAATCTCAATTGAGAGCTATGTCAATGAGCTGTACCAATTTTAGCTGCAAGAGAGTCAGGAAAACGTTATACTTAATTTCTTCTAACTCTTTGTGGGAAGTAAAAAAGGAAAGTGATAAGAATAAACTATCAACCAATAAACAAGACATGCCACAATATTATAACTAACAGAAAGAAAGCTTATTTATCTTTTTCTGACACATTTTAACATACCAGTTGTTCCATGACTTTTCCTGGGAATATTTCATTAAATGTGTATTCACTCCAGGTAAGGCACAGAGCACAAATCAGAGAAAAAATTCCACCCAAGTCTAGCTCGATATACCAGAGTGATGATTGAGGTTAGCAGGAGTATAGATGATTCAGAAGCAACTGCATCAATGAAAGGTCTGTCTCCAGCATGGATGGATATAACTTATGCAAGCTCCATGGTGGAAGTCACTTTTTAACTTTCAACCAATTCCACTGAAGAGAACTCCTTTTCCAACAATTGCTTGCTGGTTATATAAACTTGGCAAGGTGTGTTACGGTATTTGTAGTCCACTGAGCTCTGAGATTGTGTTAATTAGGGTTATGATGTGATGAAACACCAGGATCAAAGCAATTTGGTGAGGAAAGGGTATATGTGGCTTACTCTTCCATATTACTCTTCATCTTCAAAAGAAGTCAGGACAGGAATGAAACAGGGTAGGATCTTGGAGGCGGGAGCTCATCCAGAGGCCACAGAGGGGTACTCCTTCCTTGTGTGTTCCTCCGACTTGCTCAGCCTGTCTTTGTATAGAATCCAGAACTACCAGCCCAGGGATGGCACCACCCATAATGGGCTAGGCTCTAATTTTTAAAATTGCCCTAGGTTTGCCTACAGTCCTCTTGTAGGGGCATTTCTTTTCTTTTCTTTTACTTTTTCTTTTTTTTTTTCATTTTGGAGGCATTTTATTAATTGAGGTTTCCTCCACTCAGATGACTTCAGCTTGTATCAAGCTGACATAAAACAATCCATCACATGGAGTCTTCTTTTGTTAGACCCCAGAGCTTTTTGAGGCTCCTTTCAGAAAGCAGTTATTCACCTGGTAGGCAATAGGTGCACATTAGATGCTATGGTTAGAATGTGTCCCCCAAAAACATATGTTGGAAGCCGCATTCCCCAGTTTGGACAGTCATGTGTTCAGAGGTAAGATGGCTAGGAAGCAGAGTCAGATAAAACCAGGAGTGTTCACTCCCTATAATCCAATCTGTGGCTTGTGAAAGGAGAAAGAGACAGACAGCAGCATGCTCTCCCTCTTTTTCTATATTATCTCTTCTTCATGTCATGATATAGGGAGAAGATCCACAACATATGAAACTTTTCAAAGAGTAGGAAATGCATGTATTATTTATTAAGTTCCGTATCTTAAGTACTCTGTTAGGACAAGCAAAATGGACCAGATGTCAGTAAATTTGGTGGTAGCTATTTTTTTTTTAGATTTTTATTATTATTTTTTTATTATGTATGCAATGCTTTGTCTGCATGTACACCTTCAGGGTAGAAGAGGGCACCAGATCTCATTATAGATGGTTGTAAGTCAACCATGTGGGTGCTGGGAACTGAACTCAGGACCTCTGGAAGAGCAACCAGTGCTTTTAACCTCTGAGCCATCTCTCCAGCCCCGGGTGATAGCTATTCACTGTATCTCAATTCACAAGTGTAAGGGACCAGACAACTTTCTGGACCTTTCTATAATGAGCATGATTATTGGTCATAGAATGAGCAGCTATTGACAAAAACAGAGGTAAATAATGCTATACTACAGATGTTGCCTGTTTCACATATTCCTTTTACTAGAATCATTTCATTGGCAGTTAAATTACAGAACAATGTCCATGTCCTCCACAAGTTTTTCTCTATACCCAAAGTGATATAATTAGGAAGTGGAGACGTTGGCAGACAACTGGGATATAAAAGTAGAGTGCTCATGAATGGAACAATTTCCCCTTAAAAGTAACCCCAGAGGGTTCTCTAGCTCTCTCGGAGTCTTACAAGATGACTGAATGAAGATGGTTGTTTCTGTACTAGGGGAACATTTAGCTGCAATAACAGATATTCTGGCAGTATCTTACGTCATCAGGTTCTGAATCTGACAACTTCTGATCTTGAACTGTTGAAACCAAATGCTTTATGTCTGTGCTATTCTGTTGTAGCTGCCTCAATCAATTTTCTCATGCTATAAGAAAACAACCAAAGGTTGCCCAATGCAGATGCTGAGACTTATGGGCAACTTTTAGGCAGAGTGTAGGGAATCTTATGAAAGAAGTGGGAAACAGTAAGATCTGGAGAGGACAGGAACTCTACAAGGAGAACAACAGAACCAAAAAATCTGAGCACAGGGGTCTTTCCTGAGACTGATACTCTAACCAAGGACTATGCATGGAAATAACCTAAGACCCCTGCATAGATGTAGCCCATGGCAGTTCAGTATCCAAGTGGGTTCCATTGTAATAGGAACAGGGACTGTCTCTGACATGAACTGATTGGCCTGCTCTTTAATTACCCACCCCCGAGGGGGAAGCAATCTTACCAGGCCACAGAAGACAATGCCAGCCACTCCTGATGAGACCTAATTGACTAGGATCAGAAGGAAGGAAAAGAAGTCCTCCCCTATCAGTGGTCTTGGGGAGGGGCATGCATGCAGAGGGTGGAGGAAGGGAGGGATTGGGATGCGAGGAGGGAGGGAACCACAGGGGAGATACAAAGTGAATAAAGTGTAATTAATAAATAATTAAAAAATAAAAAGAAAACAACCAAAGCTAGGTAAATAATAAAACCAAAAGGTTAATTTAGCTCATTTTTCTGGGAGTTCATAAGTATGGTACTAGCATCTGATTGGTTTCTAGCATATTGCAACATGACAGAGAAACAGAAATGAATACCTTCATATTAACAGGTATGAAGGAGGAATCAATAAAACAAGTCAAGGAAACAAACTTCATTATAGAAAGCCATTCTCAAGATCCTGTGAGAGCAACATTAATCCCTTGATGAGAGAGGGTTGCATGACTCACAGGTGAAACTGATTAAAACAAGTTAACCAACTTTTCTGTCATCATGATTATTCTATACCTTATACATAGAATGTATATATAAAATACACCTGATATATAAAAATCTAAAATTATGCTGTATAGAGTTAAAACATAATAGAAAGCATAAACCACATTTTCAATAGAACATAGAAAATTAATCAAGTCTTAGAAATAGTTAAGTGGGTATGAAAGGGTAGAAAGGAATGAAAGCACAAGCTGAATTTGGGTTCAGAAGATCCTAGATTAGAATATCAATACTACAATGTGTATTGCTATGGGAATGATATTTGTTATTTTTTCGGGACTTCCTTGTCTTCAAAATGATGGGCGATAGTTCTTCCCATAACGTAAGTTCATGAGTAGGATAATGTCAAATATTTATGTAGTGGTGCAGTAAATAGTATTCTCTCTCTCTTTCTCCCCCCCCCCACATACACACATCAATTTTATAAATGAGAAAACTGGCATAACTTTTTCAATGTCCAGTAAGTCAAAGTCTGTGGCATATGACACTCAGCCACTATACAACAATGATGATACAAAATTGAGACTCTGGTGTGTGCATCATTGGGTCACATAGTGTTTATTAATTTGACAATAATCTTTCTTATTAGCATCATATTTTATTCTATTTGAGTGATCTCTGGATGAATATCTGGAATCACTCTTTCTTGACCTGGGATAGGCGTTTATCATTACCACAGCTGGATAGAGAAAGTGGCACTGTTCCAGGCTTTTGGTACGACCAGCTCGGAGTTATAGGGCTCTACTGAACTTCTTACAATGGCAGTAGATAGCCCCACAGCAAAGAATTCTCCCTCCCAGTACTCGATAGTGACGAGGCTGAGCAACTGAGAGTGGTGGAAACAATGCAAGAAGACAGTATGGGCAATCTCAAAAGGCCTACTTCAGGCAGACCAGACACAGAAACCTTCTTAGTCAACACTGAGGGTGCAGTTTTCAAGAAGCTTTAAAATTCCATCGACCCCTTCTGTGAAATTTATACCATATGCTATGGGTTTATGACTAAATTCATATTTTACAGGATGTCCCAAGGTTGATTTACTCATTTTTACAAGATAGTTTGTGTGTGCTCATTCAACTTTGGGTAAACTTAAAGGTAATCCTCTGAAATGGATGACTTATAATTCAAGATTTTGATTCCCAGATAAGGCAAACCATGTAACCAGAACTGTCAGTCGGGCCTGCTTTAGTCCAGCCTTCTCAGGCTCAGCTTTCCAATGACTTATCTGAGCTGTAAATAAAAGAGGAGATGACATTAGAGAGCTTGTTTTAGAGGCAAGTAACATCAAAAGCTTCCTCCTGTCTCTGAGCTCTGTCTTCCCACACCTGACCCAGAATCAATTACAGTTAGCCCTACGCTCCACTGAAACACTGCCGGATGTGCTCTTTTTTTTTTTTTTACCTGAGATGGTTCTTTTCTTGTTCAGTTCGTGTGCTCACTACTGTTCTTACCGTTACTTTACATAGAAGACATGCCAAGATCACCCCTGCATTGTGTGTCAGAGCTGTGATGGGCCTCAGTGCAGCTCCATCACAGCACACAACACAAGTGCCGTTGGCTGAACCGGAAACATGTCTACTTGACTTCAGAAATCACTGCATGTTATGAACTGCACTGTTTTTACTGCAGGTATAACGTTTTATACTCTTACAGAAACATCGTGTTTTAATTACAAAAATAAAAATCTTTAATATTTCTTCACCGTCATTCCTCAGCATGTTAAGGATTGAATTAGCATATCTTAGATTTTAAAGTGTTAGTATTAGAATGCTTGAGTTTAAAAACTGCAGTTTGAATTGATGAGTTGAGTTCATTAGGAACAAGAGTTAAATGGCTTTTGGTCTGAGGTTTGGACAGAATTTTTAACAATGTCTGAGATGGCCCAAAAATGTACTTTTGTCATTTTATATTGCATGCTTATGTGAGGCAGCATCCTCAGCATGCCAACTGGCTCCAAAATATAATGAAGATATTCTGTGTTCTGTAGTATCAAATACTTAGCCACAATTTAATTCAAAGAAGCACATCTATGCAAATTTGCCTTGACCTCCAATACATGGTAGAATTATATGTACAATAAAGAATTGCTTTAAAATAAATTTTGTTATCACTTATTGTCAGTTTGATTTGCATACCTATTTCCACAGCTATATACCCAATGCCACCTGAAAGTTTTTCATGCCAACACAGTCACAGCAGAAAAAAGAGTTTATGAAGGGCTGTGCTAGCTCTGTCTAGAGCAGTGGTTCTCAACTTTCCTAATGCCACAACTCTTTAAAACAGTTCTTCATTGATAGGGGAGGACCTCCTCCCCTTTCATATGACTCTGTTTTGTCAGGTATTTTCAGGACTGGCTGCAAAGTCCTCCTCTGTGGCCTAACAGTACTGCTCCTCCCTTGGGAGGTGGGGAGGTCAAAGAGCCAGTCATTGAGTTCCTGTTAGAAATAATCCTTGTTCCCCTTACTATGGGAAACCAATTGATTACTGAGCTATCACGGGTCACATCCGAGCAGAGGTTCTAGGTTTTATCCTCTCATGGTCTTTGGTTGAGTGTCCATCTCAGCAAAGACCTTGTGCCCAGATATGTTTGGTCCTTGTGAAACTCCTATCCTTTCCACATCAAACTCCCCTTCTTTCATATGATTCCCTACACTCTACCGAAGGTTTGGTAATGAGTCTTAGTATCTACTTTGGAACACTGCTAGGTAGAGTCTTTCAGATGCTTTCTGTGGTATACTCCTGTCATACGTTCAATGCACATCCAATTTGTCTTTCTAAATGAGGATTGATCATCATACATCATGTCCGCTTTCTTGATTATCTTCTTTAGGTGTATAGATTTCATTATGTTCTTGGAAAGGGGCAGGGAGGAGATGAGGGAGGGAGGGTGGGATTGGGAAGGAAATGAGGGATACAGCTGGGATACAGAATTAACAAAATGTAACTAATAAGAATAATAATAAAAAAATAAACATTAAAAAACAGTTCTTCATATTGTAGTGACCCCCAACCAAGAAATTATTTACTTTTGCTACTTTATAACGGTAATTTTGCTATTGTTGTGAATAGTAATGCAGATAATTTTGGATACAGAGTTTTGCCAGAGGGAACACAACTCACAGGTTGGGAAGTGCTGGTCTATACATTGGTCATGAGCAGAATAGAGACACATAGAGTAAAACTGTCCTTCGAAAGTCTGGTTCTGGATATGCCTCCGCCCATCAACACTATTTTGTCTACTAAACCTCGGTCTCTCGGTAACAGATCAGCGAACGTAACTCATCATAGCCATGATTTTAGCACTTTAACACATTTCATCTTGTTGTAGGAATGAATTTCACAAATTTGCTTCCTACTGTGGACTAAATTTCTTCTGTATTGCTGAATTGCCTCTTCATTGCTTTCAAGGGGTCCCTCATTCCCTCGTTCTTCTACAGTGAAAAGCCATGCCAACAGTTTCAATATATCTATTTTTGTGCCCTTCATGCATAACAAGTTTCTTCTCTTTGTCAATCTTTCCAACCCCTTGATCACTGAAGTGGCCCTTCTCTGATTGTGCTCTATTCTATTGCAGAAAATGTCTGAAGATCTGGAGGAAATGCAGGGTACTCAGTCAGCGAGCCTCCCGAACATCACTGCCTCTATTCAATCAAACCCACCGCTCTGTCTACTCTAACACCTGATACAGGAAAGCTTGAGTCAGAGGCACTTGGAAGAACTGCATACATTCTTATGCATATCTGCATATATTCTTATAATTATATAGAAGAAGGAGTTAGAAGATTGCTAGTAAGCAGGTACTTTGCTACTAGCTCTACAAACTTGATAATAATTTAATAGACAAAACTAGGTAAACAGACAACATTAAATCTATTTGACAGGTAAAGAAAAGTAAATTTATAAAGATGAGCTAACTTATTCGTGGATGGAGACCTAGTTAGGACTGGCTTAGCTCCCTCTGTGCACACTTAACCTATATATGCCTATTTAACCTTTAAACCACTAAAGCATTATTTCTGCTTCACAAATAAGAAGCAAAGGCATCAAAGGTGCTAAGTTGGGGCTGCTTGAATCTTCCAGAGAGTTGTCCATTGTCTGTATATATTCGCAGATACTGTTTGAAGTCATCATTCTTCACCATTCTCTGATCACCCTGTACTTCTCTAACAACCATCATGCAAGTTGGTTTCACCTAGGCACCCTTAACCCTGATGTTTCCTTCTTCTTAGTAATTTTCTATCCACTAACTAACAACCTTGTTTCTCAGCTACAAATTCCCACGAGCCCCTGCTACATATAGAAATAAGTGGATCATTCTATTCAGTGATAAAATTCTGTTGTAGTGATCTCTATACCTTCAATGGCAGACCTAAATAAAGTCTTCTCTACTGTGATTTCACAGCTATCATGATTTCCTAGATAAAGTTGTTTTTGTTTTGTTTTGTTTTTTGGGTTTTTGTTTGTTTGTTTTTCTGCAGCCATTGGAGAGATGCAGGAAGTAGTGCTGAAAATCTACCCTTGACCACTTTGATATAGCAACGCCTTCCTTGCCAGAGTTTCTTCTTTACCATAGGAGCACAGAGCCAGTACTGAGCCACCTTTGTGAACAGCTTGTCTCTCTGACTGACTCTGTTCTGCTGTAGGCACTGTGCTGTCTCCTGAGCCAACCCTCTTTTTGTAAGAGCTGTCCTAACAAGTGGCTCTCAAAACGTCTGGTAACCACTGCCCTAATTGGACCCATCCAGTCATAGCCTGGAATTAGGTGGAATAAAGGAATAACAATATAAATATCAACATAAAAGCAGAGTAATGAATTGATAAGAATTCTTTTAGATGTTTATAAAAGATCATAGTCTATTAGTGGTTTCACATATTCAAAATACCTTTTTTGTTCTGTGTTTTAAGTCTTCCTTTGAATATTTTCTTATTTGCAAGTCTGTAGAAGAATGGTTTCATATTTTAAAATATCTTTGTTTTTAAAATCTGGAAGGCATAGAATTGTGCATAGAAGACAAAGAGTGGAGCTCATAATGTAAAAGTGACCCTAAACTCAGAGAAGTGATTAATTATTAGAATGATAATTACTTACTGTAGCTGTTATTGTTATGTGAATCTTGAAGAAAGGCAAAGATTTTAAGCATCTTATTTTATTCTCCAAAAATTCTATTCATTTGAAAGCTCACCTTTAATTAGTTGGCATTAACTTCTGTATCATTTGTATTCATTGCTCTCAGGCTTACTGGCTGAAACAAAAGAAAACAAACATACCAGAAACACTCACTGACATGTCTTCAAGTATTAGAAGATACATTTCTGATAGAGTATTTCCTTTCTGTGCTACATTCTAGTCATTATTACTGTACAAATAAAACCTTGGGGAATGAATACGTAATGATGGTATTCTTTGTCTTATGAGAAAATATCCTATTGATTTTTAAATTTTTTTCCATGCTGAGTGCTGACATAATGAGGCCATCAGAGAAGAGGAAGATTCTGAGCATAGGTAGAGACTACTGCTGAGAGTATAGGGAAAGGCTGGGTCACTTTTTCCTTGTTGACAGTCTTGAATACTCTACACAGTATTACAACAGGAGTTGGCCAGGCAGACATCCATCATGACCAAGTATATAGCAGGAAAGAGGCCTGATGGGCACAGGACAAGTGGCAATGTGCCAAGTAGAGTGGTTGTAAAAGGGAAGAGCAAGAGCTCCCCTCCCTCAGATCAGGACTTTTAGTATTTTATCAGATACTTTTGCAGAAAGAGACTTGGCAGATTTGGGGTTAATTGCAATGAAATCCAAAGTAACAAAATAAATATATAAATATAATTAGCTTATTGTGATTTGTTAAGGTGAACCAAGATGTTTACATGACATATTTTAAGACTCACAGCACCATGATAATTCATAGTCTATGAAGAAGGAAATGGACACACAGAGATTAGGACTCATCCTTGATTGCCTTACTGGAAAACTTTTAATCTTGACATCTATACCATGTTGGCTTAGTTACTTTCTAGAATTCAGGAGTAGGATAAGGATGAAGAACTAGGGAAGCCAGGCATATTTAAAAGAAGGAAATCGAAGAGGAACTTTACTCCAAATCAATCAATCAATAAATAATAATGGTCATACGGTGGCAAATACCTGTAATCTCCACACACAGGGAGGCAGAGGCAGAAGGGTCACCAGAAGTTCCAGGTCAACATGGTCAATACAGTGAATTCCATTGAGGGATACAGAGAAAGACCTTATCTCATGAAAAAAAGAAAAGAAATGAAATGAAATGAAATGAAATGAAATGAAATGAAATGAAATGAAATGAAATGAAATAAAGAAGTATACACAGATGAGACGTAGCTGTATCTTCATCTGAGACCTACATAGCTGACCACTGTAAAGCGTGTGGTAGCAAGACTTTAGTTTTGTTACCAATAGAGAAGCCTGATGTGGATACCTAGAAGCCAGGCAGGATAACAATCCCAAGAGGTATAGCATGCTTCTGATTCAAGGTTAAGATGCTTTGGGCCTATTATTTTCCCCTCTGTTCCTGATAATAATTGAGAATCCCAAACAGAATGAATCTGCACCAAAGCACACCAGCAAGGGGAGCTACAGGAGCTTCAAAGAACAGACACAAGGGAATAGAGCTAGGGCCTGGCTTACACTGGAATAGAGACGTCCAGGGCCAGAGGATCATGATCCAGTGCCCTCTTATTTTCTTCTGAAAATAACAGAACAGAGTCTGTATCATGATACTTCTCTCTGTGTCACTGTTATCCTCTGGGGCATCCAGTTTGGCAGTTTTATCTGGGCATTTTTCACTTTCTTCCACAAATTTCATTTTAAGCTCTTTGGTCAGGTCAGCAACTCTCCTCCCACGTTCCCTATGATATGAACAATGTCTCTTGCCAGAAACTTTTTGTTCTGGAAAGCTGTGGTCCAGGAAAACAAATCCTGCTCTGACAGCATCTCCACAGCCAGCTGTTGCCTACTCATGTCTTATTTTCCCTGCCAAACTTATACAGTCTCCAATTGGAAACAAGCTGAAAAGCAACATTTTGTATTCCTGCTGTTTTCTCTGCTATAAGCCTGTTCTTTCAAGTCATTAAAGATGTGTGTAATCAGGTTTATTCTGCTTGTATCACTCCATCTCGTGATAACTATCAAAAAAGTACAAGTCTATAGGTTTGGTGCATTTGGGGAAACACCCTGTATCCCTGTCCTACTTGATAGCATGTGAGGCCTGTCATATGATGTCCACTTCCAGTCATATATTTTTCCTGAAAGGAAAATCAAATTACTATTTCAATTATTTTCTCCTTGCTACATGCTGTGGGTAATTTCAACTGTCCCGTGACAGGCAATTCTTCTCCAAAAGAGTGGGTTGTTGTCTTTGGAACATAACCGTACCTACTACTAAAACTGAGGTAGCAATTTGAGTAGAGTGATTACCTAATGTATGTAAGGCTCTGGGTTCCTTGCCCTGCCAGGAATAAAATAAGAGATCGTGTTATTAGATGATAAGGGAGTTCTTGCTAGAGTTTGAGGTAGCTGGCCAGTGGAATTTGGTTGGTGTTATGGTTTGAATGTAAAGTGTCCCCCTTAGGCTCACATGTTTGAACATTTTCTCCCCAGCTGGTGGTGCTGTCTCAGAGCTTTTAGGACAGGAGGTACAGGTGGCAGAGAATGGTGGCCTTTGTGGGTTATAACTTGGCTCCACCACCTGTTACATTGTTTGGTTCCTGGTTGGCCCCTATGTGAGCAGCATCGCCTGCAAACTTCCATCTCAGATTGAGAATATTTCTTCTATGCTGGCTTCCCAGCCAGGATCAGCCGAAACCAGGAGCCAAATAGACCCCACTTTTAACATCACTTCTGTCAGGTATTTTGTCTTGGGGATGAGAAAGATATGAAACAGAAGTACCAATGGGATAGACCATAGTCTAATTGTATGATAGTATAGAGATTCAGTATACAAATAATATATAATTATAATAACATATAATTGTATAAGATAGAGAGAAAGAACTAATAGTCTTGAGAAACAACAAAACTGTCTAGCCTAGTTATAAAACTTTCTGTTACATAATGGTCCAGTGAGGTTGACTTGAATGTGTGTCCATATGTACACATGTAGACTTTACAAATAACTGCAGAATGAGCATGTCATCAAGGCTTATAATCAAGCAAGCACTTTGAAAATATTTTTTGGTCTGTTCTACACAGATTGCCATAGACATAGCAGCTCAGCAAGGATGGAGGCATATGTTTTTTCCCAGCAAAGAGCCACCGTTATATATGAATGGATGCCCTCTACTATGTACAATGTTTCTCTAAAACATTGCATCTGATGTGGATCATCTAGGCCCTTGCTGGTGTGTTTTATCCCCAAGAGATGATGCCAAGTGCTGGCCTCTCTTTCTGGTTTATTAGTCCATAGCACACCTGAGCTGAACAAATGGACCCAAAGCTTCAAGGGCTTAGCAGGATTTACAAGCAATTACTGGAGTTCTAAAGGCAGTACATGCTATTACTGAGCATCTTTGTACAGAATGTGAAGCCTTTGTAGGCGCTAGTGGAGGGTCTTTGCTCTAGCTTCAAGATTGTTGGAAGAGAGACACAAACAACATTCATTCACACACTCATCCTCTCACCTTGGACTTCTCGTTCCCTCTAATGCACAATCTGAAAATTGGACATTTATTGTAAAAAAAATTTTGATACTTCAACTTTTACCAGTAAGATGGTTCTTGAGAGCAAAAAGTGCTTTGAGTAAGTTCCATTCCTGCAACACAAGAAGCATCTGTGTATGCCAGGGAAGCAGCAAACATGCTTCCAACCACAAGTCTCATGGTCATTTCAATCTAAGTCCTTTTCTTTCCTCTCAGTTCTCTGACTAGAGCCCTGAGGTAAGCGAATGGGTTGCTTATTCTCAAGGTGTGCATTTGTAAAGTGACTTGTCCTGAAATGTTTGAGCATTAGGAGAAAAGATGTGCATAAAACACACAGCACAATGGAACAAAATTTTTCAGATTTAGCTATATAAAATGTATCTGGCAAATTGGACAAGTAGGTGCCTCTCTGTTTAAAGAGCTGCCACCTTTGAAAAACTTGCTTATGAGGAAATTGCAAAAGAGATTAGAAAATAGAAAGTCAGAAGGAAGAACTGGGTGGTCTATCTCACTCATCTTTCAAGCTATTCCTGTGTGTGTGTATATACATACTTAAACAAGTAGAATCCTATGATAGTTAGGTGGTTTCTCAATTGGGTTCCACCATGTTGCTTTGAGACATAATTTGGAACTCATAAACTGTCTAGACTGGCTGGTCAGTGAACCCTTGGATCCCCTGGTCTCTGCCTCCCAGAGCTTGGATTACATGTACACACAGCCATGCCTGATTTTTTATTTTTTTTTTATGTAGGTACTGGTGATCCAAATTCAAGTCCTTATGCTTACAGAGAAAGCAGTGAACTAGCTCACCAGCTACCAAGTTACTTACACATTGTAAGAAATGGGAGAGGGAAGTAGTAACATTAATGGGAGAACAGTTCGTTCACCACAGCAAGGGCATGCCAGGAGGAAAAAAGAGTGCCCACATGACACAGAAAGGCAGAGTCATTGTTTGATGGCTTCCACTTACTAGCATCAACATTTCCTACATCTATATGTTTTTAAAAACACTACTTTTAAATGAGTCAAACATTCCAACGTGTAGATGATTTATTTCACCATTCACCTACCACTGGGCATTTAATTTGTTTCTAGTGTTTGTCATAACAAATAACTCTCTGGTAAATATCTTTACTTGAAAGCATCTGTATAAATTTCTGATAATTTCCTTAGGATATATGTCTACAAGTGGAACTAACATTTCAAAAAATCATTTTCTGGGTCTGGAAAAAAGGCTCAGCAGCTATGCTTGCATACTGTTCTTTCAGAGGACCAACGTTGAGTTACCAACATCTGGTGGCTTGCCACTGGGTGTAACTCCATTTCAAGGGATCTAACGGCCTCTCCTGGCCTCTGCAGGATGTCAAATGTGTCCACAAATGATTTTGAGATTCTCATTCTATATTGAGTGTATAGAACAAACTGAAGCATAGTTGCATACTGTACAACAATGACTATGTTAGTCTCACAACCCTCTTATTGAAATAAAATACTATTAAAAATTAAGATGTTATTTAAATTATCAATTATCTGTTATAGCATTAGAGTATTTGACTTAAAAATATTTTTTTCTTATGTTTACTTATTGTTACCAATTTATCTTTTATGTATATTGGTTCCTGCCCTTATCCCAAATATTAAAAAAACCCAATATTTTAGTTTATTTATTTAACACTTTTCAAGAATTTTTCATATTAGCTTAATTTTTGACAAGTAGAAAAGTGAGGATAGGCCCATGGTACCAGGCTTTCTATAATTGCTAACTCTAGATAATGGAAATATTACAAAAAAGAAAAGATATGTGAATAGAAGATCTTGAGTATGTATGTGTATGGCAGGTAGTTCATTTACATAACTTTCCAAAAGACAACATTGTGAGAATTAAAAAATATTAGAAATACTTAGGATCTTCCTGTAGGGCTTGTGAAATCCTGGATTAAAATCAAGCCCGCATTCAGTGACAGGTGTGAAAACATTACAGTTTCTCTCCTGGACGAAGCCTAAGTCTTTAAACTCTGGTTGCATATGAAAATTTAAAGTGCCAAGGCTTAGGTCCTTCCATGGGACAAATAAATAAAAAACACTAGAGAGAGACCTGGCTTGAAAAACCAAGATTAAGAACAAATCCTTTGAAGGATAATGTGTCTGGAATCAAATTTAACTAAAAGCAGACATGGAAGCAGAAAGGGAGAGGAGGGGGAGGGGCAGGGAGAAGAAAGGAGAAAGGAGAAAGGAAGGGGAGATACAGGAACAAATGGAACTCAAGGTAACCAGATTAAAGGGGAAAAAAGCCATGCAATGATAGCATAGTTACTTTAGAAGGTATTTTAGTTACTTTTCTATTTCTGTGATAAAAAACAGTTATTTAGGCTTACAGTACTAAAAGGGTGAGAGTCCTTCATGGTAGGGAATCCTGGAAAGAGGTAATGGACATGGCAATGGGAGCAGCTGAAAATAACTCATAGCTCCAACATCAAGTAGAAAGCAGAGAAAGAGAAAGAAAGAGACACATAGAGAGACAGAGAGAGAGAGAGAGAGACTCTAAATTTTCAAAACCTACCTCCAGAGACTTACTTTCCCCAAAACTGTCATTCCTTCTAAGCTTTCCAAAGAAGTACCACAAACTGCGGACTAAGATTTCTAATGGGGGATGTCGTATGCAAACTACAACAGAAAGTGGTAACAAGGCCCGCTCTAGGATGTTAGCCTTGGGAGGCAATGGAAGGATGCGTGCAAGAAGTAGTAACACCATGCAGTTATCCCTAACTGAGAGGATGAAGGTAGGAGAAAAGCCTGACATTTGAGGGAACAGCAATGTAGTAACGATGAGTTACAAGGACTTCTGGAGCAAGGAGGCACTCCAGTTGTTAGCAAGAAACTCATACAAAGATCTCTGGATAACAACAACATCAACAACAATAAAAACTAAAATTAAAAAAATGACCAAAAAGGATAGATACAGCATTGAGGATAATACCTAGTCTACAGGAAAAACTTAATAAACCTTGGCTCAATGAGTTATTTTTTTAATGGAGGGGGCCACAAGCCATCCAGGATCTCCTCTCAGTGAGTAGAGGGAGAAGGACCAAGAAGAATAACCAGGTGCAAGAACAAAATGATCGGTGAACACATATTTATTAAGTTTCGTGAACTGTGTGACAGAGTATAGGTATAAATGAAGAAGAGATAATCATACTGTATCAGAATAGTAATTCTACAACAAAGTGAGCTAAAATTTATAATTGTTGAAGAAATAGTAAGGACATCACTAAAAGTACAAATCATTGCTGGACTTTGTGTGTGTGTGTGTGTGTGTAAGAGAGAGAGAGAGAGACAGACAGACAGTCAGACAGACTAGGTTTGATATGCCTAAGTTTGTGTCAAGTTACTGGAAAGGAGACAAGAAAAAAATGGAACAAAGAGTCTAATAATTATAATGAAGTTAAAATAAAACAAGAAGAGATGGGAGGAAGAGGAAAGGTAGATATCAGTCACCAGAAAACAGGCAAGCCTACCCATCCTCAGATATGGAAGAGAAGCAGGTGGGAGTCAAAGGCACAAGAATAGAGAAGGGACTTGGGAGCTGGAGTGACTAAGGCTAAACTCACTTTAGAAAGAAGGTGAGTTATTATCTAAGAATGCTAGCTGGAGATATCATTTGATTTGATTTCACTGTTTTATTTTTAGTCTTCTCTTATGTTTTACATCCCGACAGCAGTTTCCCTCCCTCCTTCCACTCTTCCTTGTTGCTCCCCCATCTCCCCTCTCTCCCTAGATCCACTCCTTCGTTTCCCTTCAGAAAAGAGAAGGCCTCTCAGGGATATCAGCCAAATATGGCATAACAAAATACAGTAAAACTAGGCACAAACCCACATGTTAAGGATGGATGAGGTAACCCAGTAGAAGTAAAGTCATCCCAAGAACATGAAAAAAGAGTCAGAGACATCCCCATTCTCACTGTAGGAGTCCCACATAGACTGGCATGTCTACCATGGAGCCTGCATAGGAAGGCATGAGGGACTCTGCATATGTTATGATTGTGTAGCTTGATGTTCTTCTGAGTTATGCCATTTTTTAAAAGTAAATTGAAGGCACAGAAATAAGGTCTTGAAACATCATTCTCTGATAGTGATAGTGAAGACTAAATTAAGGCTATAATAGAAACTTACAGAGCACCCAGGCATCAAGCTTTAAAATACAATCAGCATTTAACATGCTGAGCTGGAGATGAGGAAAAATGAACAGAAAGGTCCCAGGGTACTCTGGTTGCCTGTTGCTATGTATCACATGGCCCCCAAACTTAGCTTCTTCAAATGTCATTCCTTCACGGCATGGCTTTACTGGATCTTCTAAAGCACAGTCTCCTGCAGTTTGCCATCAAGGCGAGGGTTGGGTTGCAGTCTTTTAAGAGAATGTTCTGATTCTAAACCTGTTTGTTATTCTTTCTTTGTAAGACAATTTTTCATATATTTTGTGGTGGTTTGAATAAGTAAGGTCTCCATAGACTCATGTGTTTGAATGCTCAAAGGGAGTAGCACTATTAGGAGGTATGGCCTTGTTGGAATGGGTGTGGTCTTGTTGGAGGAAGTGCTTCACTATGAGAACAGGCTTTTCAATCTCCAATAAGCAAGCTACACCGACTGTGTCACACAGTTTCCTTCTGCTACCAGTAGGCAGATCAAGATGTGGATCTCTGGGCTCCTCAAGCACCATGTCTGCCTACATGCTGCCATAGTTCCTGCCCTGAAGATAATGGACTAAGCCTCTGAAACTAAAAGCCTGACCCAATTAAATGTTTTTTTTTCTTTTCTTCTTCTTCTTTATAAGTGTTGCTGTAGTCATGGTGTGTCTTCAAAGAAATGAAACCCTAACTAAGATAGATGTTATATAATATCCTCTGATCTTTGCTGGACACTGCTAGACTAGTTATCTTGGAGTCTCTATTGCATGACAACTAGTGTCATCAACATGCCCAAGCCAACAACACACAGTGGTGAAACAGAAGTCATGGCCTTTTGTTATCTAATACCTGAATCCACCGTGCTTCCTTAATTCTTTTGGCAACAAAAAAATCTCTATGGCAAAAGATCACACAATACCAGCAGGCAGAGCTCACTGAGGACTTTCTCTGACTGCCTATTAGGTCGGGATTATATAAGGTATTTATTAATGAATATTCTAAGCAGTATGTAAGTTTGTTCCTTTAAAAGCCTTTTCTAATCCTGCTCGTCAAACTACATTCCGCCTAGAATATTTTTTAGTAATTAACTCTCTGGAGGCTAAATTAAAAGCGTTTATCTTCAGAAGTAGATTCATATAGGTACAGATATCAGGAAGGAAAGCATAAACATGAGAATGAACGAACGAAAGGAGAAAGGAATGAAACATGGACAAAATTAACCTGTGATGTGGGTCTGTGGTGAGAAAGAGCGAGGGTGGAAGTTTAGTGGTTCTGGTTCCCGAAAGATGAAATGAACATCCAGGAGCTGGTTTGTGCAAGTTCTTGGGTATCATATTGGGGGTCAGCAAGGATACTACAGTGTGGACTATGTGATGGTAAATAAAGATTGCCTGCTTGTCTCAAGCAACAAGCTACAAACCTCCTGTATTAATGAAGGCAATGGGGACTATTATGGTGTTTCCCAACTGTATTACTAGAACATTCCACAATTATCTAGGAATATAGACTAAACATCAACATTCCCCTAGCACTAGGGCATGATTTCCTGTCAAACTGTAGCGGGGAAGATATCAAAACTTATCCAAAATCACGAGCTGGAAAAGGCACAATCACAAAAGCAACCAGGCTTCACCGGAAGCAAATGTCTGCTTTGAGTCGCCCAGCTGTTTAGCCGCAGGGGTGGGGATAGGTTCAGGAGCCTGTCATTAAGAAAGCAAGGGGGAGAATCCAAAAGTCAAAGTATGAGTTTGAAGTGCGGATGGTGGTATGTGAATGAGTTAGGAAGAAAAGAGAAGAAAAATTTAGGTGGTCTAAAATGCGGTTTAAGGAAAAAAAAAAAGAGAAATGGAAGAAAATGGTGAACTGGGAAAAATAATAATGTTGTGCATTTAATCATATGACTCTAGTTAAAACATTTTATAAGCATAGAGGGGGTGATGATCTACACGTAAGTTCTCACAGAGAAAGAGAAACAGTCGTTTCATGAGATGTGATGAAATAGAGGTTGTTCTACAGTGTGGTAACGTGAAAAAATAGTTGGAAAGGATTGATCTTTCATTTCTGGCACGATAAGGTCCTCAATAAAACTTTCTGTTTGAAAGTGATATTCATTGGTAAGATTAAAAAGAAAAGAATGATCTCTGCACATCTTGTCCCTGTGACCTAAAGGGAGCGATGACCCTTTAATTTGTTCTCTAGACCTAGGTATTTTAAGAGTGAAAGGAAGTACCATTAATAACCTGCTGAAACAGAAACCATAGACAAAGGCTGTTCCTACTGAACTGAAATTTATGCTTAGCTACTAATGGACAATAAATAAGTAAATGAACAAATGCATATGCAGTCAACAATAAAAGAGTAAATGGACAAATATACATGCAATTTTAAGTTTATGAGTCCTTTAAGTGGAACTAAATTTATTTGAATAGGACAATCAAGAAAGGATTCAATGTTGGTAACATTATGCTAACAACTAGAGAATCTAAAGGAAAAGGACGTAAAAGGGGAAGGCAGGGGCACACAGTCAGCCATATACTGCCATGATAGTATAATATGCCAGGCCAAGAATAGAAAGGTGTACTTTTTTCTGGAAAAACTCCAATAAATAGAGGAACATAGTTTTAATAGAGCGTGAGGTTGCACAGTATTTTCTACTAGGTGCAACAGGAAGCTATTGGCCTTATTGCAGTCGCCTATGAGAGTGCTGAATACACGTTAAATGGAGAAAGTGGCATGGCTGCTATGTTCAAAATATTTCAGTAAAGACTGAGAAAGATGAACAAAGTAAGTGTAACCTGGAACTGAAATGATCAGACCTGATAGCACAGGCACAAGACTAAAGGAACAAAAAATGGCTTCCAGCATTCTACCATGAGCCACATGGTGGGCAGTGGGAGGATTTCTAAGAAGGAAAAAAAAAATATTTCCTGCAGGAAGACATCTAAGCAGGCGCGATGAGACAAGTGCTTCAAATTTTAAAGTATAACTCCAGTTTGAAGCTAAAATGTCCTCTGTCAGTCAGAATAGCTTGGCTGACACTAACAGGACTGACTCCGGGATGCCTTAGACAAATGTAGCGTATTAGAAGTTGATCTGGGCTAACGAGATGGTGGTAAGGCAGGACTCACAAGTGAATGGCTGGGAACAACACTGAGAGCAAGTGATATGAAAACTAATTTTCAGTTTCAGATTTATACATACACCTGTGTATTTATTTTAAATTAAATTTATTTTAACAGATACATGGAACGAAACCTATAAATGTTCTGAGAGTTGCCATGTAATTTTTTCTTTTTTCCATTTATTGACATATACATATATTGTTTATATATTATATTATATATACATACATATATTTTCAATAAATTCATTCAATATGTATTTTATATAGCATAAATGATATTGTATTAATAAAATTGTAATATAAAAAGCAGAGGAAAAAGAGTCCAAAAGAAGGCACAAGAATCAGAGACACACTTGTTTACATACTAAGAAATTCCATAAAAACACTAAATTGGAAACCATATATATATATGCAGTGTATGTATCATATACCTGTATGATGCAGACTCATACAGGCTCTATGCATGGTGTTTAAGTCTCTATAAATTTGTATGAACTTTGATCATGTTGCTTTAGAGGACCTTGTTTTCTTGGTATTCTCTAGCCCCTCTGATTCTCATACTCTTTCTGCCTCCTCTTCCCCTGGGTACCCTGAACCCTGAGGGGAGGTGTTTGATGGAGACTAAGTGTTCCAAGGTCTATCACTGTTAGTAGAATGTCTAACTGTGGTTCTCTATATTTGTTTCTAATTGATGCAGGAGGCAGCTTCCCTGATGATGGCTCAGCAAGACACTGATCTTTGAGCATAGCAGCATGTCATTAGAAGTAACTTCATTGCTACATGTTATTGCTGTTGTGATGGTAGTGGTGGTGGTGGTGGTATTTAGACCAGTATTATTTGGTTTTACCCTAGGTCCGTGCGCTATCTAATCTGTGGTCCTTGGTCACCCATGCAGTGTCAAGTATGGGTTCTTTCTAATTGAGTGGGCCTAAGGCAAATTCATTGGTCACTCCCATAAGCTTTATGCCACAGATGCCCTAATGTATCATGAAGGAGAGCATTGTAGATCAAGGAGTTTCTGGCTGAGTTGGTGCTCATTATTCGCTTTTGTAGCTATGCAGAGTACCTTCTTTTACCAAACACAGTTATTATAATTTTATATACTATATATAGTTTCATATATATGTATGTTTATATATGTAGATATATGGATGTTTCTACTCTATTAGGTTTCCATACTACCCTTCAAATGACCTTTCATTTTAACTGTCTCTTCTCTCCCACTTTCCACATGAAACTCTTGTTCAAGACACCATCCATCCAAAGCTATCTATTCTATTTTCCTTTCCTAACCAGATCCATCTGTCCCCCTAGTCCCTTACCTCATCCCTAACATCTCTGAGTTCTGTGACTTGTAGCTTGGTTGTCATTGACTTAATACCTAATATTCACATATATACAAATGCAACCCACATTTGTTTTTCTGGGTCTGAGATACCTCACACTCAGAATGTTTTCTTCTAATTCCATCCATTTAGTTGCACAATTTAGTTTTATAATTTCATTTAATAAATGGCTGAGTATGTGTGTACATGTACATTTTCTTGATCCATTTTTACTGTTGAAGGACATCTAGATTGTTTCCAGTTTCTGGCTGTTATGAATACAACAGCAATGAACATGGATGAGCAAGTGCCTTTGTGGGAAAATGAAATGGGAGTGATACAGGTGGATATTGAGATGTATCCCTATCTTTCTGAGGAACTACCACACTGGTTTACACAGTGGCTGTTGGAGTTTGCAGTTCCACCAACAATTGATGAGTGTTCCTCTTACTTCACATCATTTCCAATATGAGTTGTCATTTTTAAAAATTTATCTTATATTTGGATGGGCATAAGTTGAAACATCAGTGTATTTTTGACATGTATTTCTCTGATGACTAAGGATGTTGTTTCTTTAAGTGTTTGTTAGCTAGTTGAGTTTCCTCTTTTGATAATTCTGTTTAGATATCTTCTATGCCCCATTTTCTAAATTGGGTTATTTGTTTTCTCGATATGTAGACTTTTTTTTAGTTCCTAATATATTTTGAATACTAGCCCTCTATTGAATGTGTAGTTGGTAAAACTCTTTTCCCATTCTATAGGCTGCCAAATGGTCTGAATTACAGTGTCATTGGCATGCAGAAGCTTCTCAGTTTTGTGAGCTCTCATTTATTAATTGTTGATCTGAGTTCCTCTGCTGACAGTGGTGTTTTATTCAAAAAGTTGTCTCTTATAACAGTGGGTTTAAAGCTATTCTCCACTGTCTCTTCTATCAGGTTCAGTGTACCTGGTTTTATGTTGAAGGTTTTGATTCATTTGCAAGTGAGTTTTGTGTAGAGTGATAAGTATGAATCTATTTGGATTCTTTTACATGCAGAAACATGTGTTGAAAAAAATGTATTTTTTCCAGTGTGTATTTCTCACTTCTTTATCAAAAATCAGGTGCCATAGGTGTGTGACTTTATGTCTGCATCTTCAATTCAATTCCATTGATCAACATGCTATATTTGTGCCAATACAGTGCTGTTTTTATTACTATAATTTTTCATGATTTAGGAAGGAGCACCTGGGGTATACCTGAGGTATAATTTTTCATGATTTAGGAAGGAGCACCTGAGGCAGGATAACAGGGAGACCTACCCAGTTCTTGTTAGCCCCCTAGGAATGCCGACAGAGAGTGTGGACAATCCACAGGAGGAGGTCTGCGACAGAGCTGGAGATGAGAAGGGTGCATTGGACTTAGTAGAATGGACGGAAAGTGAAGATCTGCAGTCAGGCAACCTGATTTCTTTCTAAAGTGGCCCGTGGGTTCTCAGGGGATACCAGTTTGATTTGGGTACTAGGATTAAGCAATGAGTTGGGGCAGTGAAGTTTGAAGTTAAGATCTGTCTAATCCACTGGAGAAAGAGGCAGGGAGAAAGGACAGGCTGAAGCTGGCGGTAGCTGAAAAAGCTAAGGATGAGGCAGGTGGATTGGATTTGGAGGAGAAGAGAGATAAGAGAAGATCTGCACATAGCCTACCTGTCTCTCTGGTCAGAGTGGCCTGTTGCCATGTGATAGGAAATGTTTAAATCGGGTTAAATATACATATCTCTCAAATCTCAAGGAGTCAAAACCCTTTCTCCAAGATTTCCTGTATGCTGTGTCTCTCCGTGGTCTCTCTCAGTGACAGCTCATGGGGCTTCTTAGTCTGTCTCCGATAAAGTTCCTCCCTGTCTCCAGCCCTAAACATCTGTTCAGGAAAGGAGTATCCGAGTTGGTTTGAACTCTGTGTCAATACATTTCCAGAACACAGACAAGAAGAAAATGTGAAGAGCAGAGAAAAGCTGCCATTTGGCCAAAACCTCATCTGAGTTGCACTGGGAGAAGAGACTAAAAACTGAAAATTCCAAAGGCACAGCAGCTGGGATCTCACAGCCACCTGTGCACCTGGTAACATCTCGGAGCTGGGGGTGGGTATGACTCATCCCGAGCAGTCTTCCTAGAGGGGCAAGGCCAGCTCCCACTTTCCTAAATGAAAGGGGAAGAGCCATTTCCCACAAATCACTTCACTCCATCTGGTTATAAAAATAGCACAAACACCAGCATTTTTATCAGACAAAGTTAATTTCTTTTTCAGTCTGCATTTGGTGATAATTTGGGGGAATTATTGAACCTGGGTCCTCTCCACTGCACTGGGCTGATTTAGCTAATGATCTGTTAATGAGTTGTTAATCACTTATTCAAATTGGGAGGGTTGGGTGACTGAGCAGGTGCTGAAGCTGAAGAAAAAATCTGCTTGAATAAAACCTTCCAGTTCCCACTTCTCTGGGAGAAGGCTCTCCCTTTCTTGCGCATCCCATTTCCACACGTGATAGTAAAATCCTGAGCACTTTAGGTTCTTGGTGTCTCCTAAAATACTGGCAGCCTGGATCCACCAGTCTCTAGTGCCTGACTTATTTGTTGACATGGAAGGGATTTCTCTGCACAGCAACAGTTTGGCAATTCGAACTGGAAAACCACTGAACTTCAGAAACAAAGCATAAACCTAAAGATAACAAACTATAAAATTCTGCAAAACTGTGTACAAGCTTATGGTAATATGGAGATTTTTCACTGGGATTCTCTCATTTGATCCGATACAGCAACGAAATGATTCTGTGGGTGACACAATGAGGGCTGTAAAGGTCAAGATACTTCCCCAAGGCCAATTAACTGGATAGTAACGGGAAGAGATTTCAATCTAGATGTGACCAACCTTAAATCCTACACATCTTCCCAGTGTCATACGACCTATTCGAAAATCTAAAGTAAATAGAAAAAAAAAAAGAATTAATGTCATATATTCATGCATAAAATATATCATTTGCTCCCAAATTAATATTTATTAAGCTATGGACAGGAGAAAAATCTTCTTTATGCAAACAAGGATGTTGTTTTAAATAAATATGCCTAAGGGTATCCCCATGATTACTGTTGAATACACTCCCCAAGTGCTGTTCACACTCACCAAAATTGGAATTGTTTGTTCTACTTGTTGCTACTGTTAACCAGTTTAATAATCTAGCCTTTCTGCCCAGAAAGCATTTGATGCATAATATTAGAAAGTGAACTGGAAAAGAAAGACAGTGCTCTTAAAAAAAAAAAAGTGCACACATTAGGAGAGAAGAAAACTGTCAACTCACTCTGGAGAAATTAAAAGTAGCTCTGTACTTCAGCGTACCTATATGTATCCCTAGCAAACTCTGGTAATGTATATTACCTGTCCTGACCCATTGTCCTTACTAGGGTACACAAAGAAAAGCATCAGTATGTAAAAAGCATTTGCTAAAAAAAATTAACTTACTAAAATTTAACTTTTAATTTAAAATTAAAAATTTAACCTTAAAAATAATTAACTTATTTAAATATGAAACTTATTTAGGTACTTGTATTGATAAGCTTTTCTTCGATATTTCCTTGAAGGTTCCTTATCTACAATTGACGATAGTAGTTAAAAAAACCTGAGACTCGAATCCCATCCCTAATGACAAATAATTCTATCAACATTGGCAAGTATTCAACATTCACTGTCTCCAGTGATCTCAGTCTTGATGATGAAATGAGACACCAGGAGATGTGGTGTCGATGTATGAGCATCAGCTTTTGTGACTGTTGGAAAAAAATTCTTGAATGACAGTTTATGTCCAATGGTTCTAGATTAATAATTCTCTCTTGCATTCTATTCACTAGCTAGCAAAAGGATACAGAAGGAACATACTAAATAATAATAAAAAAAATGTTTTGCAATTTCAGGTAGTCTTAACTGAAATGAGAAACTTTGCTTCAAAGTTCCTTTCCTCACTTAGAAGGTTTCTTCTCTTAAGCATAGGATTTCAAGTTATTGCCAGCAATCTGAAAAAGTTCTAAAGCATGTCATAAGAATAGTAGAGAATACCTTTGGTAAAACTGAGTTGTTTATATAACTCTAGATGTAAAACACTAGTATAGGGCATGGAAAATTGTTATCATGTAATTGGCTGATTATCTGAATGGGCATTCCATCTGTGACTTCCGTGAAGGACATTGAGGAGTGAGGAGACATGGACTTAGAAGATGAAACACCATTTTCCTGTTTGATTGTTTCCTTGTGTTTCATGATTTATTATTTCCACATTCAATTATTTGCCTGAAATGAGTTCAAATGGAAGAGGTTTTTAAAAAAAAAGAGGAGGAGGAGGAGGAGGAAGAAGAAGAGAGGCCATGTATTTAAGACTAGTTTTCTTCAGATACCTAAATTATGTCATTTACCTAGAGAGGAGAGGTGTTTAAGATATACTTATAGCAAGTTTTGTTCAATACAACAAAAAATGGGAAATTTTAAAATAAAAAAGAAAATGGGTAAAACTGCAATTGCAGTGGCATGTGTTGGATTGTTCTTTTACTTAACTCCTTGTTAACAAACAGAATTTAAAGGAATCAGAAATACACATTAAAAATAAAATTAGAGCTCCTGGTTCACAAGCACTTGCCTGACACACATCTGTAGGATTTATGTAGGAGGCTTGAAGATACCGACGGTATTCCTTGTAGTTTTTCTACAGAACCAAAGGAAAATTTTGTTTCACTCTCTAATCACATCTTCTGGTATTAACTGCATGAAGACAGCTTGATAGAAACTTGCATTTAATGAGTGCACACGTTTTTTTATCCCCATCCAGGAATTAAAATTGGCTGTGAAATTTCTGAGTTGCTGATTCCTGTTAGACATGTAAGAGCCAGGAGCCCAAGCACCTGAGGAAAAGCTTCTCCACAATGATAGTTTCAAGTGGGGATTGTTTTCACCTGGATCAGAAAATTCTGCTCACCCCCATCCCTCAAAAGTACATGCATTTGTTACATTAATCAGAGGGAGGGTTATGAAATAGAAGCAAGTTATTAAATAAATAAAGATGGATGGTAATTGAGGTGCCTGTTTGTTTTGTCACTACAAAATGCAGATGCAGAGAAAAGCCCTTATCAGTTTCCAAGGAATGGTTTGTCCTGTCATGGTGGACGCAGTCGTAATGCTCCTTACGGCTCTCTCTGAGCTAGTAAGGTGACACAGTTCTAAACAAGGGGGTGGAGAAGTCTTTGTCACACCTGTCACTGACCAGTTATTAACATTTTCCAACAAGAGCATTAGGGGAAAAATTCTGAGTGGTCAATTTGTATTTCAAGTGCGAAAACAAAACAGAGAAAATGTACTTAAAAGCAAGGTGCTTGTTGTAAGAGCCGGTGTGTTAAGTATGCTTCAGTTTGGGACGCCTTTATTAAGCGCTGTCTATGAGACGCCTTTCTAGCCCCTTGATTGTTCAAGGAGTTCATTGTCTAGTAGAGAAAAAGGTCAGGCAAAAATAAATGTATTCAACAAACATTTGTCAAAGCAATTTGAACACACACAAGATACAAAGGAAAGATTGATTAATTCTCAGGGAGAAAAAAAAAAAGAAAACACTGACATGTTTGAATTAGATACTTGACCGTGAGAGCTAAATGCCTGGCAGAAGATGTAGATGGGAGCTCCAGGCAGAGAAGGTTCCTGGGTAAAGGCTGAGAGGTGTGAAATATCAAAGAAGATTCAGAAATGCCTGTTTCTACACTGATGAAGTATAGCAATTCTGGGAAGGACAAAAGAGGTGTGAGGACAGGTGGAGCATTATTAAGGTGAGTCATGTGTTGGGAAGCCACTCACTCTTAGGCGTAGTTGGGGTGTTTATTTGATCAACTCTAGCACATACAGATTAGCCTACGAACTTTGCAGAAACAGACAGGGGAGATATTGCAACAAGTGGGGGTAAAATGTTCTGGATTAAGATAGAGGCAAAACTACAGATAAAGTGATGGTCGAACTAGAAAATTGGTTTTAGAATTTCTAGGTTGTGCTGTAATTTTCTAAATAAGGCAAATCAGTTACAAGGTACACACTGTGTGTGGAGGGGTGTGAGTGTGTGTGCATGTGTGGTGGGTGTGAGTGTGTGCATGCATGTGGGTATGTATGTGTCTTGTCTCAGTTCCCACATCTTCTCCCTTGAGGGCACATTAAGTAAGAAGTCTAAATCCTGTGTTCTGATTCGCAGTGGCTTCTTATTGATGACCTTATTAAAATCCAACTGTTTTCTTTGAGATTCTGTTCTTTAACTAGATCATTCTTAAAATAATATTATCTACTGGCATCTATTTACTCTTTTTCATTTATCAAATAGTCTGTTCCATGAAGTTTAAGCCATTGGATATTGCATTCCATGTTATAATCAATGAAAGCTCTGTCAAGATTCCAGTCTCAATGTTTATTGCCTCACATTCCCTAAGGGTGATTGATTGAACACTTGGCTTCGCTTTCTTGACCTCTTCATCTCAAATACACACAGGTTTAACTTTTAAGCCTGGCTCTGTAGTTCAGGCTTAAACATCCCCAAATACCTATCTCAAGCATCCACCTCTCTAAGCAAAATGTTTTTATTTCCATCTTGCTTACCAAGTGACTTTTTCTTCAACCTTACAGTCAGCTCTCTCCATCATTCTATTTCAAAATAAGGAATTCAGAAGACTGTTCTGCATAAACTAAGCTTATGATTGTTCCTGATGTGTGTTGTCTTCTTTCTTTCAAACCTGGACAATGAGTGAAGCCACTCAGATGTCAGCTCTGTGTTCACCTGAGTAGCTGAGCACAGATGAAGAAGATCACACAGTCATACAACCCTATGTCCTTCAAAGCAAACTGGGTCTTCTAAAAGACAATGTAAATCTACTATTTCTCATTTCAGTGATTAATACTATAGCTAATTCTGTAGCCGGTGTTATAGAGAAATCAGAAGCAAACAAATAGGAACTCTTTCATCTTTAATTTTCAAGATATAAAATTTTTCCACTGTCTACATCTTCCCTCTCTGGCTGTTATGTGATGCTCTGGCTGCTTGTACAGGTTTGCATAATATGTTTCTACAATCTCATACTGTCAGACCAAGTGAAGGACAACACTATTCGAAAGCCTACTTCTGGAGTGACAATATCTCTTTATTTATATTCTGACACCAAGTTTCAGGGAAGTGGAACTTACTATGAACAACAAACTAGAAACAAAGTACAACAAACTCTCTCATTTAGTTCACATTTGTCTTCAGCCATAGTGCCACCTTCATTCTCCTCTTTACAGACATGTCAAAGCATGCATCATGCAATCAATCCACATGCTCCTTCACCCTGAATACAGGTCTACAACTCAATTTCACTGACACAGCTTTCACTGAGATAATTTTTTCCATCTTCAAAGGGCTAAACTCAGAGAAGAACTCACAAATTAAAAGCTGAAACTGTTTTATACTTTGAATCACTTGTTCTAGTCTTACCTGTATGGCTGTTTACTTCCTTCTTCCTGAGCACATATAAGGTGTTCTGCTTGGATCAGTGAGTGCTGATGTGGCCCAAACTCAGTCTTCAGCCTACTTTTTCTCTCAGGCCGTTCGGTGGTATTGGGCAGGGTGTGAGGTACATTTAGATACATAAAAACATAGATTGTATGTTTTCAGCTTTGTAGGGAATATTTTTGTCACACCTATACATCTCTTTTCTGGTAGGATGTAAACAACTCGAGTCAAGATATCAATCAATAGGTGCGGCTGTGTTCTAAAAAAAGTACATTAAAAACAATCAGGCATCAGGGGCTGGAGACACCTCTCAGTGGGTAAGGTGCTTGCTGTACAAGCACGGGGACCTAAGTTTGGGTTCATAGCATCCAGGTAAACAACTATGTGGCCAGTGGAGGGTAATAAAGAGGGACATTGGATAGATTCCTCTGACCTCTGTACCCTTATAGACACAGCATGTATATACCTCACACACACACACACACACACACACACACACACACACTAAATAAAGCAGATAGCGGGCAGAATGTGTCCCTGGGAACTTACAAGAACCATTCTATATTTTCACTTGAAGCCATGGCTGTGATGCATATCTATCTAGAGATGAATAAAAGACTGGTATGCATCTCTGACTTTTCCACAACATTCCAAACTGACTCTAAGAATTTACATTTTAATCTCATTTTAAATTTTCCACACAGTGTATTTTGATCATATTCTTTCTCCTCTCCCAGGTCTTCCCAGATCCTCCACATTTCCATACCCATTTAAGTTCTTGGTTTATTTTCCTCTTTCTCTCTCTCAAAACAAAGTTTAAAAATAAAAACAAAAACAAGAAAGGCAAAAAAAAAAAAAAAGAAAGCAAACCATTTGACCAAAACAACAACAAAATCCCAGAAAAATATAACAAGTCTGTTTTGTGTTGGTCAACCACTCTAAGAACTGGACCTGACCTCAAGTGTGGTTGATATACTCAGTGTCACTCAGAAAAAAATTGATTTTCTTCTCCACATAGGGATTAGTTGCACCATTTCTTGGTTATGGGTGGGACTGTGTGTTCACTTTCGTTTCTCAGTGCTCAAATTTTATTGGGCTTGAACCTGTGAACATCTTGTGCATGCTTTTACATATGTATGAACAGTTCATACATATGTAAGTCAGGCTATGTTTGGAAAACACTGTTTATTGGAGTCAGTCACTACCTGGGGTTCTTACATTCTTTCTGCCTCTTCCCTACAGATTCACAAGCCTTGAAAAGAGGTGTTTAATTAAGGCATCTCCTTTAGGGCTGTCCACACATTGTCAAACTGTGGGTCTCTGTGCTAATTACCATCTACTACAAGAAGAAGCTTCTCTGATGACAGTTGAAAAATGCGCTTATCTATGTTTACACCAGTATGTCATTAAGAGTAATTTTATTGCTATGATATTTAGCAGAATAATAGTAGTAAGTTATCCCCTAGGGTTTATGACCTTTCTAGACTCATGTTGTTAAACTTATTAACAAGGTCAAATATGGGTTCCATGTCATAGAGCGAGCTTTTAACACTATTTTAAAACTACAGTTGATTACTACTGTAACAGGTTTGCCACTACTACACCAATATATCTTGTAGGCAAATCACCCTTGTAGGTCATAGAGTTTGTAGTTGTATGAAATTGATGATTACTTTTCTCCTCCTCTAGTATCCTTCAGCACTATGAATATTAGTCAGTACAGGTGAAGGTTTTAGTCAGACACCATTCAGTTTCTATATATTCAGTGGTATAAGTATGAGTAAGTGGTATCTTTAACAATAGGGCTCTACTGTCTGGTTTTGGAGGATTGCCAATAGCATTAGAAATATACTTTCTCTTATATGTGGTTGTCCTCTTTGAAAGCTTTCCATATAGGTGTTTAATTTAGAATGTCTACCAAAATGGTATAGTTAATAAGGGACCAAAGAAAAGGATGGAATCTTCTAAGGAAAGATAAATTGAATAAAGGAATAAAGGAGGGACTAGACTAGGAGAATTAAAAAGTGAGGAAGATGTGAGGGCATTAGAAAGAAAGAACAACTAACAATAAAGGCCCTTTGAAAAATTAAGTAGAAACCTACTACCCTAGAAGCTTCCTAAAATTTATAAAAGAGCCACCATATAGTGGGGAAGAGAATACCGCAATTAGACATCATGTCCTACCAGTACCAGGAAGAATTTGCATCTTGTTGAGTCATTGGCCAAGAGTATCCCAAGGCTACTCCCCCATAAAGGTTATAGACAATTGCCAAAGTGACTTTTGCTATTATTACTGGAACAAATAAATAAAACTACAAACTCAAAAATATTTTATAGTGACAACTAAAGTTCTTGTGATGGCACACAAGTTAGAATGGCATATAGCTCTGTATGATAGGTATACCCAATCCTTATGTCAGATGAAATCCCTGCTATTTGTTGCTTCACTACCTAGTCTCTTAACATATACTCCTTTCTGTCCACAAGATGTGGGACTTTTGTTGTTATTGTTGTTTTGTTTGTTTGTTTTTTGCCTGTTCCAAGAAGGCTTTGTGTGAGGTCCTTTGCACTGAATGACTACCTAACACATCCTCATCAAAGCTTGGTTTTGATGTTACTTTGTCGATGGAAACTAAGGCAACTATTTGTTTTAAAAGCATATTTTCCATTTCTTGGTAGCCTCAACTACTGTATCCTGTGTTCCTATTTATGTGGTTTTCACTTTCCAGCATACTATACACCTATTTCCATTATTTGTATTTTCATGTGTGATGAGGGTTTAATGTGTGATAAATGAAATGAATGTCCCCATCTTCATTTATATCTAAGATAAAAAACATATATCAATTTTCATTAGTCAAGTTAGAGGGGCTCTTAAATAGATTTTTATTTGACTATGCAGGAGTGGTACTTGGGAGAGGTCAAGACCATGAAAGAAGATTTTCGTATCATCATTGGATTCAATAAGAGTGGGATGCATGCTAACAATGTTTTCTGATAAATCCTCTTATATAGGAGAGGCAGAAATGAAACATCAGCCCAAAGGACTTGAAATAAGTGATTAAAGGAAGAGAAGAAATGGTACAAAATGTTAATAAAAGTACCAAGAAAGTAAATTAAGTTTTAGCATATGCTCATTATAGTTTAATGCTACAAGTGATCATTAATAAAGGCTAGAGAGTACTGAAGACATCTCAGTAGAGTGATAAGTGTGAAAACCGGATTTATGTACACTGAAATATAAGTCGTGGTGGCAAGAAGAGTAGGGTGTTAAATATGTAAGCATTCTAAGGAGGCTAGCAAGGAGTGAAAAGCAGGAGGAAAACTAAGGTCCAGCTCAGTTGCAGAGGGAAGGATTGAATATTCAGGGTCTTGGCTGGGATTAATACCTAACATGGTTTAACATGTGCATGCGCAACCCCACCCCAACCCACACACAAACACTAGAGAGCAGCATAGGAAAAAAAAAAAAGATGAGTATAAGGGGTAACTTTCATTATACTGGCTTTCTCAGGAGAATTCATATTTAAATAAATTCTAAAAACAATGGCATTTTTTTAAGGTTACCATCTATCGTACGCTAAGCATTTCGGAGAAAGTCTAAGTGAACATTTTAGGTGTCTTAGCTATATTTCCATTACTATGATAAAGTATCCTAAAGGAAACAACATCAGAAACAAAGGGTGCATCTTGGTTCACAGTTCCAGGGAGTGGGGAAGTCATGATGGCAAGAGTTCACGGCAGGAAGTCACAGTTCATTCCTAGTCAAGATGACTGCCACTAACCTTGTTCAGCTAACCTTGTTCTTTTTCATGCAGTCTGGCACTTGAGCCCAAGGAATGCTGCTACCCATGGTTGGAGTGGAATTTCCTATATCAGTCAGCATAATGGAGACAGACCCTCCAATGATTAGGAGGCTAAATTAATCTAAATAAAATCTCACAACATGCCTGGTGCTTCGTCTCTTAGGTGAGTTCAAATCCTGTCAGGCTGATAATTAACATCTACCATTACATTAGATAAGGGTTACCCAAAGCACACAGCTGACGCTAAGCCAACCATTCTACCTTAGATAACCTCAACCCTAGAGTTAACACTGGGATTAAAAAAAAAAAAAACTTGAGGAAAGAAAGATTTATTTTAGCCCATGATTTCAGAGCTTGTGCTCCGTCATGGTGGGAGGGGTTCATATATCGAAGCTGTTGACAAATGTGACAGTCAGCAAGCAGAGAGGTATAGCCTTGCCTCGGTTGGCTTTCTTCAGGTAAAATAGAAACATTAAAAAAATCTTTCATTTTAGTAGGTTAATTGGCTAATAAATGTCACATGAGAATATTTTTAATTAATTTATTTTTATTAATTAGAGTTTATTCACATTGTACCCCAGCTGTAGCCTCCTCCCTCGACCCCTCCCAATCCAACCTTCCCTCCCTTATCTCCACCCATGCCCCTCCCCAAATCCACTGATAGGGGAGGTCCTCCTTTCCTTCCCCCTGTGCAAACCAGTAGGATTTGCTGAAGGAGGCAGAGGCAGAAGGATCACATGAGAATATTTTACAAGTGGGATTTTGTGAGCTTTTTTATCTTTTTATCCTTTCTTCCCTTTTGTCCATTCTGAGCCTACAGGATAGTCTACAGGATGCTTCTTTCCACATTCAGGGCAAGTTGTTGCTAAGTTAATCCTTGCTGGAAACACTCAGAGGTGTGCATTACTAATGATCTAGGTATTTCTCAATCCAGTCAAGTTGATAAAGGAAGCTTAGCCAAAAATAACTCTCAACTTTTTATGTTCTTTTCACTATTTACTAATTTGCTTGAAATCAATTTAATTTTCCCACTGTTGATTTGATTCAAAGACTTCTTTATTGAATAAAGAAATATAAATATAAATTATACCTCATTAAATGCTGATTCAATTAAATGCATACATGATCAATAAATTTTAAACATGCACAGACACATGTTATTAAACTTTTTCCTAAATTATTTATAGATTTACAAATTTAAGATGGATATTTAATTTCTTTATGTACTATAAGATTTAGAGCTGACCTACAGAGCAAGAGTAATAAAAACTGCATAGTATTGGCATAGAAACAGACAAGTTGATCAATGGAAACGAACTGAAGTCCCAGATATGATCTCACACACCTATGGACATTTGATTTTTGACAAAGAAACCAAAACCATACAATGGAAAAGAGAAAGCATCTTCAACAAATGGTGCTGGTATAACTGGATGTCTGCATGTAGAATAATGCAAGTAGATCCATACTTATCACCCTTCACAAAACTCAATTGCGAGTAGATAAAAAAGCTCAAAATAAAACCAGCTACACTAAATCTAATAGATGGAGAAATGGGGAAGAACCTTGAACTCAATTGGCACAGGATTAACTCATTGGTTCAGAATAACTTCCTGAACAGGACACTACCAGCTCAGGCACTAAGATCAACAATTAATAAATGGGACCTCATGAAACTGAAAAGCTTCTGTAAGGCAAAGGACACTGAAAATAGAACAAAATGACACCCCACAGAATAGGAAAAGATCTTCACCAACCCTACATTATACAAAGGGCTAATACCCTAAATGTAAAGAACTCAAGAAATCAGACACCATCAAACCACATAACCCAATTTAAAAATGAAGCATAGAGTCTCAGTATTTTCTTCGATACCCTGGTGGGCAGAATCTTTCAGAGGTCCTCTGTGGAAGGCTCCTGTTCTGTTCCTTGTCTTCTCCCACTTCTGATGTTTATCCTCTTTGCCTTTCTGAGAGAGGATTAAGCATCTTCCCTAGGGTCCTCCTTATTGTTTAGCTTCCTTAGACTATAGATTTTAGTGTGTTTATTCTATATTCTATGGCTAATAGCCATTTGTAAGTGACTATATACCATGCATGTCTTTCTGCTTCTAGGTTGCCTCACTCAGGATGATCTTTTCTAGTTTCCACCATTTGCCTGTGAATTTCATGATTTCCTTGTTTTTAATTTCTGAGTAGTATTCCATTGTATAAATGTACCATACTTTCTGTATCCATTCCTCAATTGAGGGACATTTGGGTTGTTTCCAGATTCTGGCTATTACAAATAAACATGCTATGAACATAGTTGAGCAAATGTCCTTTTTGAATGGTGGAGCATCTTTTGGGTTTATGCCTAGGAATGGTATAGCTGGATCTTGAGGAAGTGCTATTCCTAGTTGTCTGAGGAAACACCAGATTGATTTCCAGAGTGGTTGTACAAGCTTACATTCCCACCAGCAGTGAAGGAGGGTTACCCTTTCTCCACAACCTCTCCAGCATGTGTTGTCACAAGTTTTTTATCTTAGCCATTCTGATGGGTGTAAGGTAAAATCTTGCCAAACCACAGAAGAAGATGATGCAGCCAGCATTGATGAGACCTGATAAGTCAGAGTCAGATATAAAGGGAGGAGGTCCTCCCCTATCAGGGAACTAGGGAAAGGGTATAGGGGAAGAAGAGGAAAGGTGGGTGGGTCTGAGAGGAAAGGAGAAAGGAGGCTGCAATGGGTATATAAAATGAATAAATTATAATAAATAAATAAATAAACAAGCAAATAAATAAGTAAATAAATAAATTTTTAAATGGATGCTAAGGGGAAAAAATGAAGTACAGAGCTAAACAGAATTCTCAACAAAGGAATCTCAAATAGCCAAGAAGTATTTTTAAAAATGTTCAATATCCTTACTCATCAGGGAAATGAAAATCAAAATAAGTATAAGATAAAATAAGTGTAAGATGGAACTTCAGATGAACTTCTCAGGACGGCTATGATAAAAACTCAAGCAAAAGCATATGCTGGTAAGGCTTTTGAGAAAGAGGAACACTTCCATTGTTGGTGGGAATGCAAACTTGTACCACTGTGGAAATCAATCTGACCAGTTTCTCAGAAAATTGGGAAGTTCTGCCTCTTGAGTTTTTGGTCTTAGCCATTCTGGTGGGTATAAGGTGAAATCTCAGGGTCGTTTTGATTTGCATCTCTCTGATGGCTAGGGATGTTGAACATCTCCTCATGTGTTTCTCTGCCATTCTATATTCTTCTGTAGAGAATTCTCTGTTTAGCTCCATACCCCATTTTTTAATTGGGTTACTTGGATTATTGCCTTTTAATTTCTTTAGTTCTTTATATATTCCAGATATCAGCCCTCTGTCAGATGTTGGATTGGTGAAGATCCTTTCCCAATCTTTAGGCAGTCATTTTGTTCTAATGACAGTGTCTTTTGCTTTACAGAAGCTTTTCAGTTTCATGAGGTCCTATTTATTGATTGTTGCTCTTAGGGCCTGTGCTGATGGTGTTCTGTTCAGGAAGCTGTCTTCTGTGCCAATGAGTTCTAGTGTCTTCCCCACTTTTTCTTCTAACCGATTTAGAGTATCTGGTTTTATATTGAGGTCTTTGATCCACTTGGACTTTAGTTTTGTGCAGGGTGATAACTATGGATCTAGTTTCATTTTTTTGCATGGGGACATCCAGTTAGACCAGCACCATTTTTTGAAGATGCTGTCTTTTTTTCCATTGAATGGTTTTGGCTTCTTTGTCAAAAATCAAGTATTCATAGGTGTGTGGGTTTATTTATGGGTCTTCTATTCAGTTCCATTGATCTACCTTTCTGTTTCTATGCCAGTACCAAGCAGTTTTTATTATTATTGCTCTGTAGTACAACTTGAGATCAAGGATATATCCAAAAGATGTTCAAGTACACAGCAAGAACATTTGCTCAACCATGTTTGTAGCAGCCTTATTTGTAATAGCCAGAACCTGAAAACAACTCAGATGTCCATCAATGGAGGAATCGATACAGAAATTGTGGTACTTTTACACAATGGAATACTACTCAGCAATTAAAAACAAGGAAATCATGAATTTTGCAGGTAAATGGTGGGATCTAAAAAATAATATCATCCTGAATGAGGTATCCCAAAAGCAGAAAGATACACATGGTATATACTCAGTTATATAGACCTATAAGATAGGATAAACATACTAAAACATGTTATCTAAAGAAGATAAACAAGAAAGAGGTCCAGGGGTAAGATGATCAATCCTCATCTAGAAGGACAAAGGGGATTGGACATTGGAAATAAAAGAAAACAAATAATGGGACAGTAGCCTACCACAGAAGGCACCTGAAAGACTCTACCTAGCAGTGTATCAAAGCAGATGCTGAGACCCATAATCAAGCTTTAGGCAGAGTGTAGGGAATCATATGAAGAAAGGAGGAATTAATATACCCTAGAGGGGACAGGGAGCCCCACAAGGTCCAAATATATCTGAGCACAGGGGTCTTCTATGAGACTGTTTATCCAACCAAGAACCATGCATGGAAATAACCTACAACCCCTGCTCAGACGTGGCCCATGGTAGCTCAGTAGCCAAGTGGGTACCCTAGTAAGGGGGACAGAAACTGCTTCTGACATGAACTCATGAGCTTCCCCTCCCCCCTGAGGGAGGATCAGCCTTACTAGGCCACAGATAAGGACATTGCAACCATCCTGAAGATACCTGATAAGCTAGAGCCAGATGGAAGGAGAGGAGGACACCCCCTCTCAGTGGACTCGGAAGGGGGCCGGGAGGAGATGAGGGAGGTAGGGGAGGATTGGGAGGGAAAGAGGGAGTGGGCTACAGCTGGGATACAAATGAATGTATAAAATTATTTAAAAATAAAAAAAATTTAAAAAAAGATAGAACAAAGATTGAGCGAATGGCCAACCAAAGATTGGCCCTACTTGAGACCCAGCCCAAGGAATAGAACCAACATCTGACTCTATTAAAGATACTCTGCTTTTCTTGTAAACAGGAGCCTAGCCTAACTCCTCTGAGAGGCCTTACTCAGTAGCTGATGGAAATAGATGCAGAGACAAACATCCAAAGACTAAACAGAGCTCAGGGAATCTAATGAAAGAGTTGGAGGAACAAATGAGGGAGATTGAGTGGTCAAGGACTCCACAAGAAAACTTACAGACTCAACTAACCTGAGCCCATGGGGGCTCACAGAGACTGAACCAACAACCAAAGGGCATGCATTAACTGGTTGTAGGCACCCACGCATATATGTAGCCGATGTGCAGCTTGGTTTTCATGTAGATCCCCCAACAACTGAATTGGGGGCCCTATCCGACTCTGATGTCTCCCTGTGGATCCCATTCCCCTAAATGGGCTGCCTTGTCTGGCCTCAGTATGAGAAGATGTGCCTAGTTGTGCAGAGAGTTAACGTGCTAGAGCAGGTTGGAGAATAGGTGGGAAGAGGGGGGGCACTGGGAGGAGAGGGGTACTGCAATCAGGATGTGAAGTGAATAAATGAATAACTTCAAAAAGAAAAAGAAAAAGAAGAGCCAGCACAGTGGTGCATGTGTGTAATCCCAGCACTTGGGGAGGCAGAGGCAGGCAGATCTCTCTGAGTTCAAGGCCAGCCTGGTCTACAAAGTGAGTCCAGGACAGCCAAGACTACACAGAGAAACCTTGTCTGAAAAGCAACCAAACAAAAGAGAAAAACAAAGGATAGAAAAAATAATTTATAGATTTATAAATTTAAAATGATCATTTAATTTCTTTATTACTAAAGTATCATATGAAATATGTACAAATAAAATTGTTAGCTGAATTAAATGCTTATTCTAAAATCTGTTCTAAGTTAAAGACACCATGTAGTTTACGTTATCATTATATGTGTTTGGTTTTGTACATAATGGGTTATCATTACATTCCTTGTAGAATCTTCCTAAATAGTTGTATAGTAATTTTTCCAAGTCCTCACCAAAAAAAGATAGATAATACCATTTCAGAACAGCCACAGTCATAAGATTTGGGTTATTAATTAATGGATTATTGGTCTGGCTGTAACAGCTGGTTGATTCTTTTCACATATGACATACCCTTGAACCACATAACACCAGGCAGCGCTTGCTTTCATGATTTAACTCCACTGCTTACATCAACAGAGTTTCTGGACTCCATGCCATTCATTCATCTGTAAATAGTTTGCCACCTGGGATTTGTACTGAAATATTCTCCTGATATCTTATTTACCTGGAATTTTCCAGCTCTTTTGTTTCTGTGTTATATTTGTCTGGCATTATATTTCAATCATTATATATTTACTCATTATAGCATCATTAAAAACAAGCTCTGCCTTACTAGCATCCTATTCTAATTAAATGTGCCAATTAAAGTTTGTAGGTCACAGAGGATATGGAACCCATTACTCTTCTTTCCGGGGCATAGGGTATCTGACACAGTTGTTATCTAGAAACACATTCAAATTTGATGGAAAGTGATAATTTGTACTTATTAACCAAAAGACACTTTCCTAACTGTCAATCTACTAACAAATGTATGATCAATTTTACAGCTGAGTTCTTCATTTCATTGGTATAATCCCATGTCTGTCTAGGACTATTGGACTTACTGCAAGTTTTATCTTACCACAGAGAAATGCAGGAATGTAAATATACTTCACAACCATATACTTTAATAAATACATAACATTTCCATATTAATTAATGCAATAAAGTTAAATTTTTATATGGAACTAACCTACCTTTACAAAACTTTTTATATGGAACTATTCTATCTTTACAAAACTTTTATAATTGACCCTAATGTCTGCTTTAATGAAAATGATGATATTTCTAAGTTGGACTCCCTTAACCTAGTATCTTTTTATCATTGTTAATAGTCTTCAAAATACCCTTGCTTAATGTTAAGAGTAGACATTTTCAGAGTACTATAGTTCGGATATTTAATGTCCTCTGAGGGCTTATGTTTTAATACTTGTTCCATGTGTAGGGCTATTGAAAGATGGTTGAAATCTTGGGAGGTTGGAATTGGAAAGATGTCTCAATAGGTAAAAAGCATAAGCCCTTGAATTTGAATCCCTAGAACCCACATAAAAAGTCAAATATGGCTATGTGTCTGTAACCCAAGCACTGTGGGAAAACAGAAACAAGAACATCATTTGAGCTTGCTGGGTACGTCTCTGAGTTCAGTAAGGGACCCTATCTCAAGAGAATAGTGAAGAATGATGTAGAAGTATGACCAATGTCCTCCTCTGGTCATCTCACATACTTACACAGACACACACACAAGCACACACACAGAGCTATAGAGACTATAGCCATACTCTGCACACATACACAATGAAAGAAAGAAGTAGAAAAGTGTTTCTCTCTAGACAATTGACTACTAGAGCTGTTAGGAAAAACAATAACATGAATGACAGTGACAACAAAAGTAAACATTGGTCCTAGGAGGTAGAGCTGTGTGAGAAGTCATTAGGTCATCAGGGGAGGTGTATCCTCATTGGGAATTGAGTAATACTTCTCTTTCAGTCCCTCTCTGTGCTAGGTCAATGCATGTTTCTAGTAAAGGCTTTCACTGCACCTCTGTTATATATTTCACTTTGAATGACCAAAACAGTGAGTTAAAGAACATTTTCTCTTCATAAAATGTATTTCCTCTGGTATTCTACTGTAGTAATGAGAAGCTAACTAATACACAGAGTTATATTGATATTTATCTTGCCTCAAACTATGTTTTTGTAAGGCCTAGTTGTTATGTTGAAAACACTAGGGAGCAGAGTCTGGGTACTGGGAACAGGGCTGAATGTTAGTGATGATCAAAAGCACTAAAGATGCTGTCAGTTCCTGTTTAGAATCAAAGGTGGTAACATATTTACTTTTAGGGGCCTTCATTTACTTTTTTGTTTTATCTCCAATGTAACATGTAAAATTGATGGTCTCTTTTTTAGTACTATGATTGTTGCTATACTAAGCAAATTGCATATATGTTTATATATTCTACATTAATTTATCTTAACAGGAAATTTTTACTTACTACTACAAATTACTAGCATTATTATTTATCACCACTAAAGTAATATCTAAAAATAATTTACACTAGCCAATATTGCATCCTGTAAAACTCTCTCTCTCTGTGTCTCTCTCACACACACCTACACACACACACAACAAAAACTACAATATCCAGAATAATGATGTAAGAACTTTGCATATCCATTGCCCAGTGAAATATTCATAATTGCTAAAAAGACTATTTTAAAAAGAGCTCTTTGAAATGTAGGAAAATTTTATAAAGGTCATACAGAAAACATATGGACATTTTACTAAGACAATCTACTAAATCTTGGCATAACAGTAGGTGCATTATGTCACTTGGACCAAACATGTCCAATCCTGTTTCCTGGTGCAGCTCAGTATGGTGGGGTTCATATTCTATGTTAATGTGGTTAAGAAGAGAGAGATGTTTCACCCAGTACCCTAGCCAAGTGCTAAATAGCACCTTTCAGGAAAGGGTGGGGTTTAGGCATTTCTAACTACCCATAATGTTCTGTTACACAAGCTAAATCCCAAATATGTATGACTAAGAAGTCAGCCGTTTCCTTTTTTCTGCAAAGCCCCAGTGCATAAAGTGGAGGCTATTAGCCATCTAAGGACTCTAGAGCCTTGGTAGTTCTTCCTTCCACTCACATACAAGGAAAAGATCTTTGTAGGAAACAAAGTCAAGAGAAGAAACTACCACCTACATTCCAAACACCTTTCTACTTAGCAGTGTATCACAGTTGGAAACAGGAGAGTGTTGTTTCATGTTCATCTCTATTTTGCCCAACAGGAAATGAGGATATGAGAAAAACCAGTATGAAACTCTTCTTAATGGAACAAGATATTTTGAAACAGAGTGTGTGGAAGTTGAAACTTTGGGTAAAATGGAGATTTTTGTTGGTACACAAATAAGATGGAAATGCCACTATAGCATAAGATAAAGTATAGTCCAACCATTTAACCAGAAATAAATTATGCAAGGAAACACCTGAGAGGTTTTCTGAAATCAAAACTAACCTTGAGAGTTGTGTCATAAATTATCCTTACTCATGGCCTCCAGAGCTTTGGACTTAATTAGATAAGGTTGTAAAGCAAGTTTTGCCATCCGGGGTTGAAAAAACTATGCACCAATCAACCAGCAACTAAGGAAGCAATGCTTGGTGCAGTACAATAGGGAATGATGGTATAACATAGAAAGGAAAAAGAACTGAAGACAGCCCGGCAAACATCACTTTCCTTGTAGGGTAATTGTGTACAAAACCAAGTATGCAAGCTCTGAAATAGTGAACACAGAGGCTTCACATCTGGAAAACAGAGTTCAACAGTATATTTTACCCAAATTGCTAGAAAAATCATGGAAGAAATGAGAACAGAGAAACCCTGGAAGGATTCAATGTGATAAATCGCACACAATCTCCTGTTTTAAGAAAAACAAGGTGGGGAGGAGCCAAGATGGCGACTAGCACTCACAGTTTCTGAGCTGTGGAAGAGCTGAATGCCTGAATTGGTGAGTGGAAGGATCTCTGAAGCCAGGCTTTCTAAACAACAGGGAACATCTCATGAGGTGAGAACTTTGGTCTCGGGTCACCTGGGGACTTGTTTGGGGAAGGAGAGAAACAATGATCCTTTGATCTCCCTGCATTCCCCTTTCTCGGACATCCCTCCTCCTTGGCACAGTGGACTCACCAACATTCTCAGCTCAGACCTAACCGTCTGGGGTCTGCAGCGGCTGAGGCGGAGCTCCTAGCCCCTTAGCGGCAACTGCCAGTGGTACTGGTCTCAGAGTCCCAGACCTGTGGCACCATCCTCCCAGGGTCCCAGGTCTGCTAGCCACCATACTGGCTTTGCAGGGTCACCCAGCCACTGACTGTATGGTCCGACAAATCCCACAGTGACAGAGAATATGCTATATACTCACCAAAATCAGGCAGAAACGCCATACAAAATAGGCACACCAGGCACTGGGCCTCCCAAGCTTGGAGAGCACAGTGGAGAGCCCCCAGGACTTCCCAGAAAGCATCTGGACTGGCAACCCAGCCTCCATCTACAGCAGGACTTCCTAACCTAGCAGCGGCAGCAGCACTGAGCTGGCAGACTACATCAGTCCTCCAGCATAAGACCAACCAGAGCCAAACCAGAGAGCAGAGAGCCCGGATACCCCAATCCCTGCCGATGTGACCTGCTTGAGAGTGAGTATGCCTGTGAGTGCTAACAGATCCCCAGATCCATGCCCCTTCTAAAATAGAAGCCAGGTATCAGACCCCTCCCACCCACATACCCACTGTGGGAAACAGAGGGTCACTTGGGACATTGAGGCCCCTACACTGCTGCACCATTATCCCAAGGTCCCGTGTCTGCTAGCCACCATACTGGCCCACAGGGTCACTCAGCCACTGACTGCACGGCCCACCCAAACCCTCAGTGACAGATAATACACTATATACCCACCAAAGCCAAGCAGACCCGCCATACAAGCTAAGCACCCTAGGCTCTGGGCCTCCCAGACTTGGAGAGCACAGTGGAGGGCCCCCAGGACTTCCCAGAAGACATCTGGACTGGCATTCCAGTCTCCAGCTGCAGCGGGACTTCCTAAACTGGCAGTGGCAGCAATACTGAGCTGACAGAGCACATCAGTCCTCCTGCATAAGAATAAGCAGGGCCAAACTAGACTCTGCCGAAGTGATCTGCTTGAGAGTGAGTGCGCCCTTGAGTATCTGCAAAGCCCCAGATCCAGGGTCCTTCTAAAACAGAAGCCAGGCATCGGACCCCTCCCACAAACATACCCACTGTGGGAAACAGAGGGTCACTTGGGACACTGAAGCCCCTGCTCTGTGGGTCCAATTGAGGAGTTAAGGCAGTTAATGCCAGAAATTGCACCATGATCATCACTAGCACCTGCTACATATACAGTGCAGAGCCCCTCCCACACACTCAAGGGTTCAACATTATCCATCACTCTGTCTCTCGAGACACACCTCCATGCACACTTACACACACAAACACAAACATACACATGCCCATGCGCCTGCATTTGCCCCTTTTGTGCCTGAGTACTTTTCTCTCACAGGTACAGCTAATCTACCAACACACAACCTGAGGCCACAGGACCTCTCTCAGCTTCCTGAAGAAGTCTCCAGATGCCAGAGAGAGACAGTACCAGTCTGAACTGCAGAACCCAAAAAAAAAACAGGGATGGTTTCAGATAAGCCAAAGGTCAGGGGTAGGCGAAGGAACAAATCCAACACAAATCAGGACATCATGTCTTCACCAGCAACCCCTCAAAATGATGGATACTCCAATTCATCAGAAGCACAGGAAAATGACTTTAAAGATATGCTTACCCAATTATTTGAGGCTCATAAAGAGGAAACAAACAATTCTCAGAGCAATAACCATGCAAATTCAGAGAGTTAAAGGGGAAATGAACAAATCTATCAAAGATTTGGCCAGTCAATTGGAGGTAAAGAAAGAGGAAATGGACAAAATTCTTAAAGAAACAAGGGCAAACATAGCCAAACAAATAGAAGCACAAGTAGAGATAAAATTAGTGGCATACAGACAGGAAATGAACAAAAAAATAGAGACCATTATAGAGAGACAGGAATCCACATTCAAACAGATGAAGGAAATGGTGGAAGGCATGAAAACAGAATTAGAATCAATAAAGAAAACACAAAATGAGAAAACCCTTGAGCTGGAGAACTTGGAGAAAAGATCAGGAACCACAAAGCTAAGCATCACCAACAGAATACAAGAGATGGAAGAGAGAATCTCTGGAGCTGAAGATACACTTGCAGAAATTGATATTTCTCTCAGAGAAAAAGTAAAATCAGAAAAGTTCCAAACACAAAATAGTCAAGAAATTAAGGATGTCATGAAAAGATAAAATTGAAGAATAATAGGAATTGATGAAAAAGAAGATGCCGGGCTCCAAGGTCCAGAAAATATTTTCAAGAAAATCATAGAAGAAAATTTTCCCAACTTAAAGAAAGAGATGTCCATAAAAATATAAGAGGCCAATACAAGAACACCAAATAGACTAGACCAGAAAAAGAAAGACATCACGTCACATCATAGTCAAAGCACTAAATCTACAGAACAAAGAAAAGGTATTAAAAGCAGCAAGAAAAAAAGGTCAAGTAACATATGAAGGTAGACCTATCAGAATCACACCAGACTTCTCATCAGAAACTATGAAAGCCAGAAGGGCCTAGGCAGGTGTCATGCAGACTCTAAGAGACCACAAATGTCAACCCAGACTACTACACCCTGCCAAGCTTTCAATCAACATAGATGGAGAAAACAAAATATTCCATGACAAAACTAAATTTATGCAATATCTACACAGCAAACCAACCCTACTGAAGATACTAGAAGAAAAACTCCAATCCAATGAAAACAACTTCACCCAAGAAAACATGGCATACAGATAATATCCTAACAAAAATGAAAAGAAAACAGGCAATGAAACACAGTAAGACCACCAACTCCAAAATAAAAAGAACTAACATTCATTGGTCACTATTATCTATCAACATCAATGGACTCAACTCTCCAATAAAAAGAAACAGACTGGGGGGCGGAGCCAAGATGGCGACTAGCACACACAGTTTCTGAGCTGTGCAAGAGATAAAGTTCTGAGTTGGTGAGTGGAAGGACTTCTGAAGCCAGGGAAACAACGGAGAGACTTTCTAAACAACAGGGAACATCGCAGGAGGTGAAAACCTTGGTCTCGGGGACTTGTTTGGGGAAGGTGAGAAACGATCCTTTGATCTCATGGCACTCCCCTCCCCCAGACCTTCCTCCTCCTCGGCACAGTGGACTGGTCTTTCTCAGCTCAGACCTAACTGCCTGGGGCCTGCAGCCACTGAGGCGGAGCCCCAAGCCCTTTATCAGCAAAGGCCAGCAGTACGTGTCTCGGAGTCCCAGATTCGCGCAGCAGCTGCACCATCCTCCTGGGGCGGAAGTCTGCTAGATGCCATACTAGTTCCGCAGGAGCACAATCACTGACGGTATGGCTTGCTCAATTCCACAGTGACAGAGAATACACTATATACTCACCAAAACCAGGCAGAAACGCCATACAAGCTAGACACACCAGGCGCTGGGCCTCCCAAGCTTGGAGAGCACAGTGAAGAGACCCCAGAACTTCTGAGAAAGCATCTGGACCAGCAACCCAGTCTCCAGTTACAGCAGGACTTTCTAACCTGGCGGTGGAGCAGCACTGAGCTGGCATGGCACATCAGCCCTCCAGTTTAAGACTAACCAGGGCCAAACCAGAGAACAGAGAGCCTGCTTACCCCGATCCCTACTGATGTGACTACCCTGAAATCTCCAGCTGCAGCAAGACCTCATAACCTGGCAGTGACAGCAGCATGGAACTGGCGGAGCACATAAAAGAAGCAGGGCCAAACCAGAGAGCCCGATCTCTGCCAAGTGACCTGCCTGTAAGTGAGTGCACCCTTGAGAATCTGCAGATCCCCAGATCCTGGGTCCTTCTAAAACAGAAGCCAGGCATCGAACCCCCTCCCACCCATATACCCACTTTGGGAAACAGAGGGGCACTTGGGACATTGAAGTTCCTGCTCTGTGGGTCTAATTGAGGAGTTAAGGCAGTTAATGCCAGAAATTGCGCTGCGATCATCACTAGGGCTTGCGACATATACAGTGCAGAGCCCCTCCCACACACTCAAGGGTTCAACATTAGCCCTGTCCCTCGAGACACACGCCCACGCACACTTACACACACACACACACACACACTTGCATTTGCCCCGTTTGCGCCTGTGTACTTTTCTCCCACAGGTACAGCTAGTCCTCAGTACACGCTAAGGACACGGGACCTCTCTCAGCTACCTGAAGAACTCTCCAGACTCCAGAGAGAGACAGTACCAGTCTGATCTGCAGAATCCAAAAACAAACAAGGAACGTCTCAGATAAGCCAATGGCCAGGGGTAGGTGAAAGAACACTTCCAACATAAATCAGGACTTCATGACTTCACCAGCAAACCCCCAAATCGATGGATACTCCAATTCATCAGAAGCACAGGAAAATGACCTTAAAGCCATGCTTGCTCAATTATTTGAGGCTCATAAGGAGGACATGAACAAATCTTTCAAAGAGTTGGCCAGTCAATTGGAGGTAAAGAAAGAAGAAATAGACAAAAGCCTTAAAGAAACACAGGCAACCATAGCCAAACAAATAGAGGCAAAAGTAGAGAAAAAATTAGTGGCATATAAAAAGGAAATGAACAAAGAAATAGAGTCCATAGTAGAGAGACAGGAATCCAAATTCAAACATATGAAAGAAATGGTGCAAGGCATGAAAACAGAATTAGAATCAATAAAGAAAACACAAAATGAGAAAATCCTTGAGCTGGAGAACTTGGAGAAAAGATCAGGAACCACAAAAGTAAGCATCACCAACAGAATACAAGAGATGGAAGAGAGAATCTCTGGAGCTGAAGACACACTTGCAGAAATTGATACTTCTCTCAAAGAAAAGTAAAATTAGAAAAGTTCCAATCACAAAATATCCAAGAAATCAAGGATGCTATGAAAAGACAAAATCTAAGAATAATAGGAATTGATGAAAAAGAAGACAATAGGCTCCAAGGTCCAGAAAATATTTTCAAGAAAATCATAGAAGAAAATTTTCCCAACTTAAAGAAAGAGATGTCCATAAATATACAAGAGGCCTACAGAACACCAAATAGACTAGACCAGAAAAGAGACACATCATGTCACATCATAGTCAAAACACTAAATCTACAGAACAAAGAAAAGATATTAAAAGCAGCAAGAAAAAAAGGTCAAGTAACATATGAAGGTAGACCTATCAGAATCACACCAGACTTCTCATCAGAAACTATGAAAGCCAGGAGGGCCTGGGCCAGTATCATGGAGATTCTAAGAGATCACAAATGTCAACCCAGACTACTATACCCTGCAAAGCTTTCAATCAACATAGATGGAGAAAACAAAATATTCCATGACAAAACTAAATTTACGCAATATCTACACAGCAAACCAACCCTACAGAAGATACTCCAATCCAACGAAAACAAATTCACCCAAGAAAACAGGGCATACAGATAATATCTCAACAAAAATGAAAAGAAAACAAGCAATGAAACAGGGTAAGATCACCGACTCCATTACAAAAGGAAGTAACATGCATTGGTCACTATTATCTATCAATATTAATGGACTCAACTCAGCAATAAAAAGACACAGGCTAACAGAATGGTTACGGAAACAGGATCCAACATTCTGTTGCATCCAAGAAACACACCTATGCAAAAAAGATAAACACTACCTCAGAGTAAAGGGCTGGAAAAATGTTTTTCAAGCAAATGGTTCCAGAAAACAAGCTGGAGTAGCCATCCTAATATCTAATAAAATAGACTTCCATCCAAAGTTAATCAAAAAAGATAAGGAGGGCTACTATATTCTCATCAAAGGAAAAATCCACCAAGAGGACATCACAATCTTGAATATCTATGCCCCAAATACAAGAGCACCGACATTCGTAAATGAAACATTATTAAAGCTTAAATCATACATTGATCCTAATACCCTAATAGTGGGAGACTTCAACACTCCACTCTCACCAAGGGACAGATCAACTAGACAGACACCAAATAGGGAAATAAAAGCACTCACAGAATACCTAAATCAAATGGACGTAATAGACATCTACAGATCTTTTCACCCAAACTCAAAAGAGTACACCTTCTTTTCAACACCGCATAGAACCTTCTCCAAAATAGACAATTTAGTCCATCACAAAACAAGCCTCAACATATACAAAAGGATTGAAATAATCCCTTGTATACTATCTGACCAACATGGAATTAATCTGGATATCAACAACAACAGAAACAACAAAAAGCCGACACGCACATGGAAACTGAACAACTTACTACTCAATGACAGCTGGGTTAAATAAGAAATAAAGAAAGAAATTAAAGACTTCCTAGAATTCAATGAAAAGGAAGGCACAACATATCCAAATTTATGGGACACATTGAAAGCAGTGCTCAGAGGAAAATTTATAGCACTAAGTGCCTATAAGAAGAAATAAGAAGAAATCCGTAACATCACATACAAACAACTTAATGGCCCAACTGAAAAACCTAGGAAAAAAAAAGAAACAGATACACCCAAGAGGAGCAGACGGCTGGAAATAATCAAACTAAGGGCTGAAATCAATCAATTAGAAACAAATAAAACTATCCAAAGAATCAATGAAACAAAAAGCTAGTTGTTTGAGAAAATCAACAAGATAGACAAACCCTTAGCCAAACTAACTAAAAAGCAGAGAGAAACTATCCAAATCAGCAAAATCAGAAAGGAAAATGGGGACATAACTACAGACACTGAGGAAATCCAAACGATTATTAGGTTATACTACAAAAGCCTATATGCCACACAATTTGAAAATCTAAATGAAATGGATAACTTTCTTGACAAATTCCATCTACCAAAATTAAGTCAAGATCAGGTAGAAACACTAAATAGTGCTATATCTCCCAAGGAAATTGAAGCAGTCATTAACAGTCTCCCCTCCAAAAAAGCCCTGGACCAGATGACTTCAGCACAGAATTCTACAAGACCTTCAAAGAAGTGCTAACAGCAATTCTCCTCAAACTATTCCACAAAATAGAAACAGAAGGAACACTACCAAATTCATTCTATGAAGCCACAGTCACCTTGATACCTAAACCACACAACGATCCAACCAAAAAAAGAGAACTTCAGACCTATCTCTCTTATGAACATTGATGCAAAAATACTCAATAAAATACTTGCAAACCGAATCCGAGAACACATCAAAGATATCATCCACCATGACCAAGTAGGCTTCATCCCAGGCATGCAAGGGTGGTTCAACATACAGAAATCCATCAATGTAATCCACCACATAAACAAACTGAAGGAGAAAAACCACATGATTATCTCCTTAGATGCCGAAAAAGCATTTGACAAAGTCCAACACCCATTCATGTTTAAAGTCTTGGAGAGATCAGGGATACAAGGCACATACCTAAACATAGTACAGGCAATATACAGCAAGCCTATAGCCAACATCAAACTCAATGGAGAGAAACTTAAATCAATCCCACTGAAATCAGGGACAAGACAAGGCTGCCCATTGTCTCCATATCTCTTCAACATAGTACTTGAAGTCCTAGCCAGAGCAAGAAGACAACTAAAGGAGATCAAGGGGATACAAATCAAAAGGAAGAGGTCAAAGTATCACTATTTGCAGATGATATGAGAGTATACATGAGCAACCCCAAAAATTCAACCAGAGAACTCCTTCAGCTGATAAACACTTTCAGCAAAGTGGCAGGATACAAAATCAACTCAAAAACTCAGAAGCCCTTCTGTATACCAAAGACAAAAAGGCTGAGAAAGAAATTAGGGAAACAACACCCTTCACAATAGGCACTAATAACATAAAGTACCTTGGGGTGACATTAACCAAGCAAGTGAAAGAACTGTTTGAGAAAAACTTCAAGTCTCTGAAGAAGGAAATTGAAGAAGATCTTAGAAGATGGAAAGATCTCCTGTGCTCATGGATTGGTAGGATTAACATTTTGAAAATGGCCATCGTGCCAAAAGCAATCTACAGATTCAATGCAATTCTCATCAAAATACCAACTCAATTCTTTACAGACCTTGAAAAAAAGATTCTCAGCTTCATATGGAGAAACAAAAAACCCAGAATCTCTAAAACGATCCTGTACAACAACAGATCATCTGGAGGTATCTTCATTCCTGATCTCAAGCTGTACTACAGGGCAACAGTAATAAAAACTGCATGGTATTGGCATAGAAACAGAAAGGAGGATCAATGGAACCGCATAGAAGACCCAGAAATGAACCCACACACCTATGAATACTCAATATTTGACAAAGAAGCCAAATCCATTCAATGGAAAAAAGACAGCATCTTCAACAAATGGTGCTGGACCAACTGGATGTCTACAAGCAGAAAAATGAAAATAGATCCGTATTTTTCACCCTGCACAAAACTAAAGTCAAAGTAGATCAAGGACATCAACATCAAGATACTCTAAATCAGTTGGAAAAAAAAGTGGGGAACAGCCTAGAACTCATTGGCACAGGAGACAACTTCCTGAACAGAATACCAACAGCACAGGCTCTAAGAGCAACAATCAATAAATGGGTACTCATGAAACTGAAAAGCTTCTGTAAAGCAAAGGATACTGTCATCAAAACAAAAAGAGAGCCTACAGATTGGGAAAGAATCTTCACCAACCCTTTATCTGACAAAGGGCTAATATCCAGTATATATAAAGAACTAAAGAAGCAGAAAAGCAACAAACCAAGTAATCCAATTAAAAAATGGGGAACAGAGCTAAAGAGAGAATTCTCTGTAGATGAATATCGAATGGCAGAGAAACACTTAAAGAAATGCTCAACCTCATTAGCCATTAGGGAAATGCAAATCAAAACAACCCTGAGATTTCACCTTACACCCATCAGAATGGCCAAGATGAAAAACTCAAGTGACAACACATGCTGGAGAGATTGTGGAGAAAGAGGAACCCTCCTCCATTGCTGGTGGGAATGTAAACTGGTACAACCACTTTGGAAGTCAATCTGGAGCTTTCTCAGACAATTAGGAGTAGTGCTCCCTCAAGACCCAGCTATATCATTTCTAGGTATATACCCAAAATTTGCTCAAGTACACAACAAGGACATTTGTTCAACCATGTTCGTAGCAGCTTTATTTGTAATAGCCAGAACTTGGAAACAACCCAGATGTCCATCAACGGAGGAATGGATACAGAAATTGTGGTATTTTTACACAATGGAATACTACTCAGCAATCAAAAAGGAGGAAATCATGAAATTTGCAGGCAAGTGGTGGGATCTAGAAAAGATCATTCTGAGTGAAGTATCCCAGAAGGAGAAAGACAAACATGGTATATACTCGCTTATATAGACCTACAAGATATTATAAACATAATGAAATCTACACACCTAAAGAAGATAATCAAGAAAGTGGACACAGGTGAAGATGATCAATCCTCATTTAGAAAGACAAATGGGATGTGCATTGAACTTATGACAGGAGTCTACCACAAAAGGCATCTGAAAGACTCTACCTAGCAGTGTTTCAAAGCAGACACTAAGACTCATAACCAAACCCTCGGCAGAGTGCAGGGAATTATATGAAAGAAGGGGAGTTAGTATGATATGGAAAGGATAGGAGCTCTACAAGGACCAAATATATCCGGGCACAGGGTCTTTTCTGAGACTGACACTCAACCAAGGACCATTTATGGATATAAATGTGTGTGTGTGTTTTCAAGTTTGATGATATATACTTGAAAACACACACACACACACACACACACACACACAATCCAGGTGTGGAGAGATTAAAAAATAAAGAAAAATTAACAGAGCTTCTTGTAAATATAGAATACCACCAAATGTGCCAAGTTTCTGTAATGGTATTAGCAAATGAAGACAATAGAAAGAGGTGGAGAAAACATATTAGACAGATTTTCAAAAATAATGACTAAAGTCATCCACTGTAAGACAAACATCATGAATCCTACATACCCAAGATGTTTAAAAGCAATTTATACATAGCTAAAGTATAACAAAATCAATATTCAAATGTGTAATAGCAAAAGTAAATAGTAAGATCAGAAACACAGAGGCCAGTTTATGTTGCTTTGAAATAAAAATATAAAATAAAAAGAGAAGAATCAAGTAAGAGGTAGAAGGGATGAGCATGAACTGTCAACTAATAATCAGCCTTATATCTACAAACAGAATCTTTCAAAAATCAAAGCAACATGAAGACATTGTCCAAATTTAAAAAAAAAGAAAGAATACTTTGTTGTAAACACAATCACTTATAGTAACCACTGAAGAAAGTTGTTCTTGCAAAAAGCTTATCTTCCAGAAGAGACCAACTCTAATTATTTAATAATAAAGCACAATAAAGAGAGATTTTGTCTACATTTATTCTTAACATATAGCATAAACATCTCTGTTAAACAGGAACAAAAATATAAAAAAATACAATTTTTCATATTAAGACACTTGTGAGAGAATAACAAGCAAAATCTCAACTTGGTGAACAAAATCTTATGTAAGTTACATGAAATGGAATAAAGAAAATAACAAAAAGTCAACAAAATGTAAACAGGCTAATGAAGAAACATACAAAGAAAGATTCAGATTAACAAGATATTTTTAAAGAAACTGTATGAAGTATTGTCAACAACTTACATAGCTAAGATTATATATATTACCATATATAATATGTATATACATATGTGTATATATATATAAGCAATATTGTGCAATCAAGATGAAGTAGGCAAATTTTTTTATTAATTTTATTTTTTTAATTTTTAAATAATTTTTTATACATTCACTTGTATCCCAGCTGTGGCCCACTCCCTCTTTCCCTCCCAATCCTCCCCTATCTCCCTCATCTCCTCCCTGCCTCCTTCTGAGTCCACTGAGAGGGGGTGTCCTCCTCTCCTTCCATCTGGCTCTAGCTTATCAGGTATCTTCAGGATGGTTGCAATGTCCTTATCTGTGGCCTAGTAAGGCTGATCCTCCCTCAGGGGGGAGGGGAAGCTCATGAGTTCATGTCAGAAACAATTCCTGTCCCCCTTACTGGGGTACCCACTTGGCTACTGAGCTACCATGGGCCACGTCTGAGCAGGGGTTGTAGGTTATTTCCATGCATGGTCCTTGGTTGGATAAACAGTCTCATAGAAGACCCCTGTGCTCAGATATATTTGGACCTTGTGGGGCTTCTTGTCCCCTCTAGGGTATATTAATTCCTCCTTCCTTCACATGATTCCCTATACCCTGCCAAAAGCTTGCTTATGGGTCTCAGCATCTGCTTTGATACACTGCTTTAGAGTCTTTCAGGTGCCTTCTGTGGTAGGAAACCGTCCTGTTACTTGTTTTCTCCTATTTCCAATGTCCATCCCCTTTATCCTTCTAGATGAGGATTGATCATCTTACCCCTGGACCTCTTTCTTGTTTATCTTCTTTAGGTGTACATGTTTTAGTATGTTTATCCTATCTTACAGGTCTATATAAGTGAGTATATACCATGTGTGTCTTTCTGCTTCTGGGATACCTCACTCAGGATAATTTTTTCTAGATCCCACAATTTGCCTACAAAATTCATGATTTCCTTGTTTTTAATTGCTGAGTAGTATTCCATTGTGTGAAAGTACCACAATTTCTGTATCGATTCCTCCGTTGATGGACATCTGGGTTGTTTCTAGGTTCTGGCTATTACGAATAAGGCTGCTACAAACATGGTTGAGCAAATGTCCTTGCTGTGTACTTGAATATCTTTTGGATATATCCTTGATCTCAAGTTGTACTACAGAGCAATAATATTAAAAACTGCTTGGTACTGGCATAAAAACAGAAAGGTGAATCAATGGAACTGAATAGAAGACCCAGAAATAAACCCACACACCTATGAATACTTGATTTTTGATGAAGTAGGCAAACTCTTCATCACAAACTACTACAAATAACTGAAAAAGGGGGGAAATTCTAAGTGGTCTTACACCAAGATTCTTACAGAAATCCGGCTTAAGAAACTATTACAGGCCAACTGTTGGGCAGAGTGAATGGAATTTTATGTAAGAAGTGGGAAATAGCAAGAGCTGGAGAGGACAGGAACTCCACAAGGTGAGCAACAGAACAAGAAAATTTGAACACAGGGAACTTCCCAGAGACTCATACTCCAACCAAGGACTATCATGGAGATAACCTAGAACCCCTGCACAGATGTAGCCCATGGCAGTTCAGTGTCCAAGTGGGTTACATAGTAATGGAAAGAGGGACTGCCTCTGACACAATCTGATTGGCCTGCTCTTTGATCACCTCCCCCTGAGGGGGGAGCAGCCTTACCAGGCCACAGAAGATGACAATGCAGCCATTCCTGATGTGATCTGATAGACTAAGATCAGAAGGAAGGAGAGGAGGACCTCCCCTATCAGTGGACTTGGGGAGAGGCATGCATGCAGAAAGGGGAGGAAGGGTGGGATCGGGAGGGGAGGAGGGAGGGGCTTATGGGGGGATACAAAATGAATAAAGTGTAATTAATAATAATAATAATAATAATAATAATAATAATAATAATGAAACTATTACACAATTACTGGTTTAGATACTACTCTAGAGTTGATCCAATAAGCAAAAATCAAATAATTTTTACCATACCAAGAAAAAAACAAAACAGTAGGTAGCAGTATATCTTAGTTTCTTTACCTGTTGCTGTGATAAAAGAACCCAGTGAAAGCCACTTCTAGAAGAAAGGGTTTATTCTGCCTCACAGTTCCAGTTTACAGTCCGTCTTTTGAAGTTAACACAACAGAATCTTGGAGCATCTAGCCACAGCTCCAGAGCATAGGGAGAAGGAATGCCAAGCTTGTATTCAGTTCACTTCTCTACTTTCACTTTTCAGTTTTTAATTACGTGTGTGAGTGTGCATGTGTGTGCATCTATGTGTAAGTATAGGTGCATGAATGCACATGACCATAGAGGCCATAAGAGGTCATCAAATGCCCTCAAACTGGAGTTGTAGGTTCTTATAAGTTGCCTGATGTGGATGCTGGGAAACAAATTTTGGTCATTTATAAGAGAAATAGGCACTTTTAGTCACTGACCTGTCTCCTAACCTTCTTCTTCCTCAACTACTATACAGCTCAGGATCTCCTTCCCAGGAAATGGAGCTCCCCACAATGGGGATGTCTATCTCCCTAATTCGATTAATGTAAACAACATTGTCCCCTGAAGACATGCCCACAGGCCTACAAGATAACTTAATCTAGATATTCCTTATTGAGACTCCCTTCTCATGTTATTCTACATTAGAGCAATTTGACAAGTAAATCTAAAGAACCATCAGACCATCTAAAAAGAGAGTGAAACAGAAATGGACAAAATGTAATTGTCATTCATGATAAAATTTAAATTATGCTTGGAAAAAAATCTGTCTCAAATGGATATGAGGTAAGAAAAAAACATAATTATCATGCATTATAGTGAAGAGACAGAATGCTGTCACTGTATATTGAAAAACGAGATGGGTTGCCTGTCTTACAACTTATAGTCCATCATATTGGAGATTCTAGACAAGACAAGAAGAAAAAAGTCATTCAATTTTAAAGGAAAAAAAACAAACTATCTGCATTTATAAATGACATTCTTTTCTATATTGGAAGTCCTAAAGAGTTGTAAAAAGGAGTTAACAAGCAAGTTCAGCAAGGTTGCATCATGTAAGATCAGTGAACAAAAATCACCTGAATGTTTATAGTCTTACAATGAAGAACTCAAAAGGAAAAACTAGAAAATGACTAAGTTTCAAAAGTATGAAACAAGATAAGTGATAAATGCTCTGAAAACTAAAAAAAAAAAAAAAAAAAAAAAATGAAATCTAAATCAACAAAAAGAGATCCATTTTTCATAGGAAAACAATTGTAAAACTGGCAACAATTCCAAAATTGATCTTCAAATTTATTTCAGTTTTTAATAACAATTCTAACTAAAAATTCTAAATTTTTTCACGAGTGCAAAATTTCCAGAGTAGCCAAACTAAATTTAAGGAACAAAGCATTTCTACTCACCTGTCTTAAAATGTTCCTCAAAGCGGTAGGTATCATACATTGAAATAAGGATAAATGCAAAAGTCAATGAGAAATAATTGAGAATCTGCAAATAAAATTTCAAATTTGTAGCCAATTAATCTGCAATGAGAGTTATCAAGACAATATACTGGAGAGATGAGTCATTTTTTTTTCCAATCAGTGCTTCCAGACAACTGATTATGTGTGTGTAAAATGATGCCGTTGGAGTTTTCCCTTATACAATACATAAAATAAAGCAAAATGGGTTGGTGTCCTAACTATAGAGCTAAAATTATAAAACACTTCAATATTAGGACTAATGTTTGGGTCCTTGGGTTAAGCAATAATTTCTTATATATGATAACAAAAGCACAGGACTACAAGAAGTGCAGTCAAGGCACTGGACAGATGGTTCAGTGGTAGACAGGGCTTGATGCCTTCTCAGAGGACCTAGTTTCATTTCCAGCATCCACATTATGTGACTCACCAAGTACCAGTAACATCAGCATCAAGGACTGATAATTTATTCTCACCTTGAGGACACCCACACACATGTGGCATCCATTTACAAAGACATACATACACACATAAGTGATAAAAACAAAAAAATCTTCAAAGAAGGTCCAATTAGAAATTAGATTGGAGGGTAAATATTGGCTGTCACCTGACTGTATCTGGGATCAACTAAAAGATAAACTACTTGTCAAACCTGTAAAGGACTTTCTTATTCATTTTATTTAAAGTGGCAATCTTTAATTAAGCCAAAGCACCTTCTGGGGGCTGCCAGATAAAAGGTAGTCTGCAAGGAAAAAAGCTTTGCTTCCTGCCTGCTTGTCTTCATGTCTTGCTAGTTAGGTCATCTGGTTTTTCGTGGCATTTTTTTTTCACTGCTATCAGAACACAGCTTGTCTGGCTTCTAGCATGGCCTGAAGGCCACTGGATCTCTAAAAATTTTCCAAGTCTTCAGTGCCAAGTTGAGAGTGCTAAGCACCCAACCTCATGGACCCTCTAGCTATACCACTCCTGAGCAAATACCCAAAAGATGCCCCGCCATTCAATGAGGACATTTGCTCAACTATGTTCATAGCAACTGTATTCATAATAGACAGAATCTGGAAACACTCTAGATTTCCCTCAACAGAGGAACAGATACAGAAATTGTGGTACATTTACACAACGGAATACTACTCAGCTGTTAAAAACAAGGAAATCATAAATTTGCTAGAAACAATCATCTTGAGTGAGGTAACCCAGAAATAGAAAGACACACGTGCTTTATACTCACTTAAACGTGGATATTAGCTGTATAATATAGAATAGCCATACTAAAATCTACAGACCTAAACACTAAAGAGGACCCAAGGAAGGATGCTTAAATTTCATTCAGAATGGCAAACAAGATATTTACCAGAAGTAGTGGAAGAAAGGAAACAAGATGTGTTTTGTTTATATCAATGTGACCATAATACCTGGGTTGGTTATTTCAGATTCAAAGCACACAGAATAATATTTAGTAACAAAAAGGAAATGAAAGTGGTATATGCTACATCATGGCTGAACCTTGAAAACCTTGTGTTCATGAAAGGAAGTCAGTCACAAAAGGCCATGGAGCATACTATTTTACTTTTAGGTAATGTCTAGAATAATCAAATGCATTGGGACAAGAGACAGAATAGCATATAGTTACCTGGAGAACAGGTGTTTCTTGGGAGATGAGAAGTCACCCAAGTTTATTACGGGTGTTCTTAGGGTGCTAGTACAATATTGGAAAGCTGACCTACAGTGAAGACGATGTCCTAAGTCTGCATCAATACTGAAAATTAATGACTCATCCCATTTAAGTGGGTGGAGTAAATTGTATCTCAATAAAGCAAAACAAAGCATCTCCCACATGACTGGGGATGGCTCTGTGAGTAACACACTTCCCGCATTAAGCATGAAAGTTTTGATGACTTACACATCTTCAGAACTCACATCAAAAGCTAAGCATGGCAGTGTGTTCCTGTAACTCCAGCACTAGACTGGAGCAAGGGGAGATAGGCTTATACTTGCTGCTCATTGGCCAGCCAGCTTAAGCAAATCAATGAACTTTGGGTTCAACTTTTTTGGAGGGCATCTTAGAAAATAAAATTAGAGAGCAATTGAAGAAAGGCACCTGACACCTACCTCTGGCCTCCACACATATGCAAAAATGCCTTCACCACCATACCTGTGTGTGTCTACATTAAGGAGTTCATACACAACACACAAAAAACATTACACGCGACACTACATACACACACACATACATGTACAAACACACACACAACATTATACACACACGCAACAAAAAATTGTCATGAGTAATATGATTTCTCTGATTAGATGGTTTTATTTTCTGAGATTTTATTTATTTGTTTGTTTGTTTTCTTGCTTGCTTGCTGGTTTCTGTTTGTCTGTCTGAATATAGTGAGTATATGTACAAGCACCTATAAGTGCACAATGAGGCCAGAAGAAGGCATTGGATCTCTCAGAGCTGGAGTCACAGTGTAGGTGAATACACCATGCCTGCCTCGATGCACTGGGTGTTGGGAGTCTGACTCTGGTCCTCATGATTCTGAAGCAAGTGCTCTTAACTGGAGAGCTATCTCTTTATGTTTAGCCCCAAACATATAGTTTGTAAAATTGTCTCTACAGAGCCTGAAGATCTAGGGGTCCAGTGAAATCTAACAGGCAACAACCCTTGAATTTTGCACGTTTGGAAGCAAGGAGAGAAAAGAGAAAATGAAAAGGAGACTGTGTAGCGCTGAACATTCCACATTGAAGCTACATCTAATTCAAGGCAGCATGAAATCAAGTAAAATATGGAACAAGTGAAAGTCCTGATACAGAGTTGTTTCATTTACTTTTTTTTTAAATTGAAAAGAAAATTTATTTACTGAGCAAAGAATAGGTCTTCAATATTTATTAATTATATTTAACTGAAAATTTCCTAATCTCTCTCTGTGTCTCTGTCTCTGTCTGTCTCTCTCTTTTGGTGTGCTTGCCTTATTATTATTATTATTATTATTATTATTATTATTATTATTATTATTATTATTATTATTATT
>NW_026586173.1:1774937-1837361 GCF_907164565.1 Psammomys obesus | reverse complement strand
TTATTATTATTATTATTATTATTATTATTATTATTATTATTATTATTTTGAGAGAGTTCAGTTAGACTAGCTGATCAGCAATACCCTGGAATCCACATGTCTCTATTCTATCTACACTGAGGTTACTGGAGATAGCATTACTGCAGTCAGTCTTTTTGTAGGTGCTGGAAAATCTGAACTCAGGTCCTCATGCTTGTGTACTAACCTCCCCTATCAGTGGATTTGGGGAGTGGCATGCATGCAGAAAGGGGAGGGAAGGTGGTATCGGGAGGGGAGGAGGGAGGGGCTTATGGGGGGATACAAAATGAATAAAGTGTAATTAATAAAAAATTTAAAAAAATACTCACATCATAAAGTTGTTCAAGGAGCATGTTTTTAAGCCTATGAAGGGGCTGTGGAAATGAATCCACAGCCCCTTCATAGGGGCTTTTTTGTTTTGTTTACTTTTTATTGTTTGAGAATTTCATACATTTTTAGAATGCTGTCTGATCAAATCCACTCTTTTTCCCTTGTCTCTTCCCCTAATCTCTCATCACTTTTCCTTCCCAAATTCATATGCTCCTTTAAAAAGCCCACTTAGTGGCACCATTATGTGCATGCATGTGGAGCCATTAACTGAAACATTGGCATCCAATCAGGACCTACGTCTCTTAAGCAAACTGACTTGCCATACCCCAGTAACCATAAATTGCCAATAGCTCACCTAGGGGTGGGACTTGGTGAGCCATCTCCTCTTCCATGCTAGTATTTTGTCTGTTTTGACCCCAGGCAGATCATTCGCATGCATTCACAGCCACTGTGATTTCATGTGCAGAATGACATGTCACATCTCGGAAACATCCACGATTTAAATTTACTCTTGTTGGTGTAATTTTGATAAAGACGTGATGTAATAAAATTGCCTATTCTAAGGTGCACTGGATGGATTCTTGGCAAAGAGAGAGAGAGAGAGAGAGAGAGAGAGAGAGAGGCAATAATGCCAAAGGCTTTGCAACCAGTTTCAGCATCATGGCATCAGGGCAGTTATGATGAGATGACAGATGGAACTAGACTACGGATGCTGCAAGTAAACAATGGGGAAGGAGGATAAGAGCGGCTTGCTAATGATGTGTTTGGGTGTGTATAGTACCTCTGTGATGCTGTGCACAGTGTGAGAAGAGGGAGGTCAAAAGATCAAGCACAGTGTCCCAGCAGAAGGAAGGCATAGTATCTGAAGCAAAGAGAGGAGGGAGGCAGAGTTTAGGAAAATGTGTGAAAGATTTGTTCCTAGAGATAAGCCTGTGTCTTTCCATGTAGCAGCTCCGAGTGTGGCATACTGGAAATCATACAACCAAGTGAACAAATGCCCAAAGTTCATGCTTCTCAAATCCAGCACCCAGAGTGTTCAGATTCCTGGTAAACAATTCTGTACAAACCAGGAAAAACAAACAAACAAAAAAAAAAACACAGCCAATGTTTGGAAAAAACATGGTAACTAGGAGCCAAACATTCTACTGCTGAGTGTTTTACACAGCAACAGAGTTACAAAAGTTCATGGTGGCAAAATTTTGGAGAAGCATGCTATCAGAGTGGAAAAACAGGAATGCTTTGCAGAATTTTGATTTAGAGCCTCCACTGTAAATGCCAGTGGTTCCACTGGTTTCATTTTGCTAATGCAAGAACAGCTTCTGCAGTAATAACATATTTCAGCGTGAACGTCTTTTTAATAATCCTTAATTTGAGTTTTAATTCCCCTGACAGCCACTTTGAAGAGACAACTGCATTTCTAAAGTAACAGTTCAGAAGCATATCTGACTGCAGACCAAGGAGACTCATGCATGCACACACATGCAAGCAGGAGAAATGGGGTCCTTATATTATAACACATCATATTTCTTAAATTCAATGGCATTAAAAATGCCCTAAAACCCTTTAATAATCACTCACTCTGAATTCCATAGACGCCAGTGATTAGTGGCACACTCTTTAACAGAATCTGGGCAGAAGGTGGAGGCGGAAGACAAAGAGGCCGAGGCGAAAAGAGCAATGACAGAAAAAAAGACATGAACAACTTACAGCACTGCTGCCAAAGGCAGAGCACAACCCTATTTTAAGCTGGGATTCAAGGTAATTTAACATCTTACTCTTTTGATCTAGTCAATAAGCTATGTTGGAATCAATGAGTCGGTATCGATGGGCACAAAATAACAAAGCTGCCACAGGAAACATAAAACATCAACAAAAACGTGTATGTGCATGTGTGTGTGTGTGTGTGCGCGCGCGCACAGAAGCACACACGTCCCCTTTTCTTTTCTCTCCTCAGTGAAGGGTGGAAAATTCCTCACACCAGCATCCCACACCCCTCATCCATCCCCAAATGTCACCAGAATTCATTCTTAACTTGTTCTTGGAAACAGTTTCATGAGACCAGCCCAAAATTCTAGTCAGAAGGCCCAGAGGAACTCAAACACCATGAAGGAAACATCAGCTATCTCATACTTTTAAAGAACAGACTTCCCTTGGCTTCTTGGGAGCAGGAGAGGCCCATGAGTTAACAAACGGTGATCAGCAGATGCCTGTGTGCTTCTGTGTGAGTTACTCTCCCACCCCTTAAGTCAAGCCTCTCGGTTGCTAAGGCTTTTTGTTTACTCATTTACAATCATGCATGCCTCCTTTATTATACGCACCAGGATAGTGACTAACAGCAAACTTTACAGATCAATTATGGAGAATTGAGACTGTGTCTGTCTTATTCACTGAGCTGTTTCCAAATCTCATAGTCTCTCAAAAGATAGATGCTTAGTTGCTAAGCTATTAAACTGAAAAAAGAGAAAGAACAAGGCACCCAGAGGTGGAGAAGGGGGAGTAGATCTCAGAAGAGTTAAGGGAGGCTACTGGATGACTGCAATCAAAACATATTGTATGAAATTCTCAAAATGCTCAATCTTCATTCAGAAAGACAAATGAGATGGACATCGGAAGAGGGAGAAAACAGGGAACAGGACAGGAGCTTATCATAGATAGCCTCTGATAGATTTCACTCAGCAGGAAATCAAAACATATGCTGAGATGCATAGCCAAACTTTGGGCAGAGTGCAGGGAATCTTATGAAAGAAGGGGGAGATAGAAAGACCTGGAGGGAACAGGAGCTCCACAAATGGAGCAACAGAACCAAAAAATCTGGACATAGGGGTCTTTTCTGAGACAGATACTCCAAACAAGGACCATGCATGGAGATAACTTAGAATGCCTACACAGAAGTAGCCCAAGGCAGCTCAGTATCCAAGAGGGTTCCCCAGTAATAGGACCAGGGACCGTCTCTGACATGAACTCATGGGCTAGCTCTAGGATCCCCTCCACCTGAGGGGGGAAGCAGCCTTACCAGTCCACAGAGGAAGACAAACCAAACCTGATGAGACCTGATAGACTATGGTCAGATGGAAGGGGAGGAAGACCTCCCATATCATTGGACTGGAGGAGAGGCATAGGAGAAGAAGAGGGAGGGAAGGTAGGATTGGGAAGGGATGAGGGAGGGGGTACAGCTGGGATAAAGAGTGAATAAACTATAATTAATAAAATAAAAAGTAAAAAAAGAATCAATAAAATAATGATTCCTATACAATATAAATATTTGTGGGGACTGGAGAGATGAACTAACAGGAGTCTTTGTGTCTCTTGCAAATTGCCTGAGTGTGCTTTGCAACACTCATGTCAAGCAGCTCACAACCTCTTGTAAGTCCCAGTCCAGTGAATTTGACACTCTATTCTGGCCTTCATGGGCAAATACAGTTGTGTACACACACATACACACACACACACACTTTAAACTAAGATAAATGTTTAAAATGACTATGTGCTTGGGGCAAAGGAGGAATTTGAGATAAAATAAATGAGGAAAGAATAAGAGGAAGAGGAACCAGTAAGGAGAAAAGGAGGAAGTGGGGGAGGGAAGAAAGATTATTTGTTATTGTTGAAACTGCCCAGAAAAGACATTTCTTGGGTCCTTCAGCTCTATACATTGAACAAATGCTTGACCATGAATCCCATGAAAGATTTTGCTCATGTATAAAAGACACTACAGTTTACTCTCTAGACCCCTTTGCTCCAGTATCTATGTCTACCCTGATCCATCACCTCTGCACTTATTACAGTGAACAAGAGAATAATAAATCTATTCTATGTCCCGTGGGAACTCAGGATCAAGGGCCAGCCATGCCAACATTCTAAGAAAAAGAAAACCCTGTAACAATGTCTGAAAAAGTAATGCACAGATTAAGCATGTTGATTTAGTCACATTTCTCTACCCCATGCACAACAGTTCTATTATTCATTCAAATAAAAAAAAAAACCATAGTTTGATTCACAAGACAGTATCTCAAAGATCACGCAAATGTTTCTATGACAAGTAGTAACATGTGTATTCATTTCTGGTGATGCCATTCATGTCAAAAACATTAGAGTAGCCTCCTTAAGTTTTTGCTTTGAACCTCTCCCAAATATGTACGTTCTGCGATACTGATGGCAAAGGCTAATTCTGCAGAACTGGGGAGGGTTTGAAATAGGACTCATGCCACTGAACATGTTTTTTTTTTTCTTACTTTATTTTCATTTCTATTTACATAGGTATATTTAGTTAATGATTACTATGCTAGGCAGCTCACAATAATACCCCCAAAAAATGGCTAATAAAGCAGGCTGACCTGTGATTCACATTCTTTGGCTTTTTCTAGACTCAAAAATAGTGAGACTGTGTCCTTCTAGCAATACCTGACCACAGTTTCATTTGTAAGGCAGTAAATACAGGCCTGTTAAAGATATAAATAAATTTTAATAGCTTTTTCCCCAGAAGATGGATTAAAAATAACTTATCACTAGTCATATTTTTGATTTTGCAAAATAAAGGATGAGGGTGTTTTCTCTACTATCTCAGTGAGGATTTACCAAGCTTCTATGGAAGAAGACATGGCCTGATGAGTCAAGCTGGTGGCCAGATGGATCAGTGGGAATTCAGGAGGCTCACTCGATAGACAACTGGTGATTAGTTCACAGTGAAAAATCAGAAGGGGACATCATGTATATAGAATGCTCCAGACTGCACACGAGAGGAAATTTGAGTGCTGTCACCGACACTGAACATTGTCAAACCTTGCCTAGGTCTTTGTGCATGTAGGATTAAATTTATCCTGTATATCTACCTACAAGATTACAACTTTGGGCAAAGACATAGTCCAGTGACAAATTATTTATATAGTGTGTACAATTCCCTAGATTATGTCCCCCATATTGCCAAAAACAAGATTTAAAAAGGACTATAAGAAGGCATCAGAAAGTGTTAGCTAGGAAGATGTCTGTATTTCAATTATGTGAGATCCTTGCACCTAAATCTTACTCCTAACAAAGACGCATCATGAAGAGTAAGAAAGCAAATAAATAGTACTAAGCCACTTTATAAGAATCATTGCAAAACTTAAAAAAAAATCATGAAATTTTGTTACATGAAGATGAAATAAAGAACTGATATCGGCACACAGTTACAGGGTCAGTAACCACCACGTAACCACCACCACCGAGCCCATTCCTAATTCAGCACACACACACACACACACACACACACACGCACGCGCACACGCACGCGCACGCACTCACGTATACCACAACATGCATGATCATTAATGAAACAATAGTTTTTCTCATACAACATTGACACAACAAGAACAAAATATGGTAACCTTGCTTTTTTTATTTCTTTTGCTTTATTTTTAAAAGAAATTATTCCAATGATATTTTTTCCTGCTGTTTTAACATAGCATACCATTGTGCAAATTTTTATGACTTTTTTATTAGCTTTTTTGGATTTTATATGGCTGAGGACCCTAAGCACCAGTCAATAGGAATTGATGAGAGCCAGGTAAAGACCTTAAGGCAGGTGTTCGGGTGTGTGGGCTCTGCAGCGATCCACACTTGACAAAGTCATAAGCTTGGGCATTGCTATCTGACTGTTGGCGCTAATTTGGAAAGGAGGATGTGGCCCTGACTCACCTCTATTCCACAGAGGCCTGTTGATTTTATAATTGAGTTCAGTTTAAATGCGAACCAGATTGGCTGTACTGGCACACTCAGAGCACAGGTGTGCCTGTTCCTCCATCAGACAATAGTACTCCCATTCAAAGCCCCAGAACTCCAGATGGATCCCCTATGTCTCTCCACATGACCTCTTCACCTGGATCACAGATGGAAACCACTTAACTCATTCCTCATTCCTGCTCTTCCACTCTTAGGCTTACCCGATTACCCTTACTAGAGCTGAATTATCTCTCAAGGACACAGGCTGACTCAAATGATCTTTAATAGGGCACAGAAGTTTTTGATAATCTGAGACCTGATATGAATAAATAGTTTCCTCCAATCATGACATAACACTTATTTCTACGATTATTTTTCACTTTATTAGAAGTGTAGTCTATAGTTTGGCTGGCCTTGATCTTTACCACATTCTCCTTTCCCTGTATGCCATAATAACAATTGGCTTTTTGTTACCTCTGACCAAATATATGAGAGAAATAGGAGGAAGAACTCATTTGAACTCATATTGGAGAGGGCTCGTTCCACGGGTGGCTGGCTCCCAGGCACTGGTAGCAGTAACTGGTGACAGAATCAAGTGACAAGGCCTTTTCTTTACATCTTAGTGGATAGGAAAGAAACAAACAAACCAAGACCCAAAGACAAGATATAATCTTCATTTTTTTTCCTTTTTTGGCTCTTCATATTTTTAAATATTAATTACAGTTTATTCACTTTGTATCCCTGCTCTAGCCCTTCCCTCATTCCCTCCAGTCCCAGCCTCCCTCCCTCATCTCCTCCCATACCCCTCTCAAAGTCCAATGATAGGAGAGGTCTTCCTCCCCTTTCATCTGACCCTAGCCTATCAGGTCTCATCAGGACTAGCTGAGTTGTATTCCTCTGTGGCCTGGTAAGGCTGCTCTCCCATTAGGGGGAGGTGATCAAAGAGCCCCACCACTGAGTTCATGTCAGAGACAGTCCCTGTTCCCCTCACTAGGGATGCACTTGGATACTGAGCTGCCATGGGTTACATCTGTGCAGGGCTTCTAGGTTATCTCCATGCATGGTCCTTGGTTGGAATATCAGTGCCCAGATTTCTTGGTTCTGTTGTGCTCCTTGTGGAACTCCTTTTTCCTCCGAGTCTTTCAATCTCCCCTTACTTTCATAAGATTTTCTGCACTCTGCCCATTCCCTGCCATGTTCATGGCTATGAGTCTCAGCATCTGCTTTGATACCATGCTGGGTATAGTCTTTCAGAGGCCCTCTGTGGTAAGCTCCTGTGTTGTTCCCTGTTTTCTCCCTCTTCTTATGTCCATCTTATTTGCCTTTCTGAGTAAGGATCAATCATCTTACTCAGGGTCCTCCTTCTTCCATAGCTTCTTTAGGTATGCAGATTTCATATGTTTATCCTATGCTATATGTCTAATATCCACTTATAAGTGAGTATATACCACATATATCTTTCTGCTTCTGGGATACCTCACTCAGGAAAATCTTTTCTAGTTCCCACCATTTGCCTAAAAATTTCATGATTTTCTTGTTTTTAATTGCTGGGTAGTATTCCATTGTGTAAATGTACCACAATTTCTGTATCCATTCCTGAGTTGAGGAATATCTGAGTTGTTTTCAGATTCTGGCTATTACGAATAAAGCTGCTATGAACGTGGTTGAGCAAATGTCCTTGTTTTGTACTTGAGCATATTTTGGATATATGCCTAGGAGTGGTATAGCTGAATCTTGAGGAAACACTATTCCTAATTGTCTGAGAAAGCGCCAGATTGATTTCCAAATTGGTTGTACAAGTTTACATTCCCACCAGCAATGGAGGAGGGTTCCCCTTTCTCCACATCCTCTCCAGCATGTTTTGTCACTTGAGTTTTTGGTATTAGTCATTCTGATGGGTGTGAGGTGAAATCTCAGGGTCATTTTGACTTATATTTCCCTGATGGCTAAGGACACTGGGCATTTCTTTAAGTGTTTCTCTGCCATTTGATATTCCTCTGTAGAGAATTCTCTGTTTAGCTCTGTACCCCATTTTTAAATTGGATTACTTGATTTGTTGCTTTTTAACTTCTTGAGTTCTTTATATATTTTGGATATGAGCCCTCTGTCAGATATAGAATTGGTGAAGATCCTTTCCCAATCTGTAGGCTGTCATTTTGTTCTGATGACAGTGTCCTTTGCTTTACAAAAGCTTTCAGTTTCATGAGGTCCCCTTTATTAACTGTTGATCTCAGAGCCTGTGCTGTTGGTGTTCTGTTCAGGAAGTTGTTTCCTGTGTCAATGAGTTCAAAGCTCTTCCCTACTTTTTCTTGTAACAGATTCACTGTGTCTGGTTTTATGTTGAGGTGTTTGATGCACTTGGACTTTAGTTTTGTACAGGGTGACAAATATGGATCTATTTGCATTTTCTACATGTAGCTATCCAGTTAGACCAGCACCATTTGTTGAAGATGCTGTCTTTTTTCCATTGTATGGTTTTGGCTTCTTTATCAAAAACATTCAAGATTTTTATTAGAAATCTGTATCACTAAATATGAATTCAGTATTTGCTCAGTATTGAGCATGAACTACTGAATATGTGAACATCATCCATAAGAGTTTTACTTACTTACTTGGTTTTTCAAGACAGGGTTTCTCTGTGTAGCCTTGGCTGTCCTGGACCTTATTCTATCGATCCGGACTGCCTCAAACTTACAGTGATCCAACTGCTTCCATCTCTTGAGTGCTGAGATTTAAAGTATGTTCTACCACTGCCTGCCTCATAAGGTTTTAATACTCACTGGCCTATGGATTTAGGAATGCATTTGTTTTGGTTTCTATGGCAGAGACTTCAGCTGTTAAAATTAAAAACTTTCAAGGACAATTACCAGACGATTCTGTGGTACTGTCTCTTTTCTTAGAGAATTTCTCTTGATTTTTATTCTGCTTTTTCCATTTAAAAATGTTCCAAATACCAAATAACACACAAACACATATTTCTTGTGAAAACTCAAAGTATAAAAAAACAAATTAAATTGCCCTTTTCATTTTTTTCTTTCATGTCCCTCCCATGAAATAACTGCTTAATAATAATCCTCAAAATTGTAACTCCATGAGCTACTTCCTCTGTAGGTCTCATATTATTATGTTACTAGAAGTCCAGAAATATCACCAATCTGGAATGGAGAGATGGCTCTGCACCTAGGAGTATTCATTGCCATTCCAGAACTACCAGAATCCAGCACTCACGTTGTGTGGTTCTCAACTACGTGTAGCTCCAGTTCTAAGGGAGATATGACTCCTCCTTCTGGCCTCTGTGCTCATGTGGTACACATCAATTACACACAAGCACATAAGAAAACAATCACATAAAGTTATATAAAATAAGATATTATATTTTGATGCATAACACATAGTGTTTAAAATTGTGTGTGTGAGAGAGAGATAGCACCATTATCTAGGGACCAGGTGTTCAAACACATGAGCCTGCAAAGGACATATCAGTTTCAAGTCAGAGTACATCATACCAGTTTTCACTAAAACATTCTACTCTGCCTAATTGTCCACAGTGGATTAAATAGCCAGAGCACAATATTGTCTGTTTGTAACTCCGCATTTATAACTCCATTGTCTACTCCTTACCTTAGGAGTTAGAAAAGAACATGACAAAAGGCTATTGTTTCAAGCGTTAATAAGGAAAGATACATAAATAACAAATAGTGTGTGGTGCTGTGTGTATCAAAACCCAAGGAGGTCCAGTCATTCAACTGGGAGACTCAAGAAATGTCACAGACAAGGATCCTCCAATGTGGGGTTAACAGAGAGATATAAAGCTCCAATAATGGACAAAATTGGACACAGACTGTTAAAGACAGAAGAGCGTAAAGCATTCACAACTGAAGATAGGTACAGAAAACATTGCTATTTGACAGGCATTTTACTGTGAGTTTGCATCTGTTGTTTTATTTATTCCTATTGCAATGCAATGCAGAAGGTAGTGTTTTCCATTTTTACTGTGTTTTAAGCAGCAGTAAGAGGTAAGGTCAGAACTTTAAAGGATGTCTGCAATCTACCTAATCTTCCCACTATCCTCCCTTGCTGCACATTTTATATGCTGCCCTAGCTGATTCAGATAGCAGGAAGCTGAATTTGTACACGTTCTCTCCAGCTCTGGCTACATACACACTGCCTTCATATCACCAACAACTTCTAGGCAGGGACTCCTATATGTACTCTTCTCTGATGGCATGCCATCTTCTCAGCAAGTGTCCTCCTTTGACCGTTATTCTATTTTTCCAAAGAATTTTACTTTAGTTTTTATTTTGTTCCTATGGGTGTTTTGTTGGCATGTACACCTGTGTACTACTATGTGGATACCTCACACTCACAGAAGCCGGAAGAGGGTAATGATACCCTGCACCTGGGAATCAAACCCAGGCCCTCTAAAAAAAGCAGCCAGTGCCCTGGATCACCGCTTGTGGTTCTCTCCAACCCCTTGACCACTATTTTAACCTTTAGGAGACTGCAATTAATGTTGAGCATATAGTTGAACTTCTGACTTTCTTCAAGCTCTAGGTTCTGGAAGTCAGTCCAAAGTCAAGAAACGCAGGATGTCTTTCCTGGCCATTAGGTTCGTCAACTCTCTGTGTAGAGTGCATGCTCCATGAAAGGAGCTATGTGTGATGTCTACAGGAGAAACAAAACCACACTCAGGATGACTGTAGCTCTGGAAATTATGGAGCTATTTCCTTAGGGGAGAATAATACCAAAGCCTTAAAAGTTAACTCATTTCCTCACTAATTCCCTAATTTGTTATCATACAAAGTACAGTTAGCAAAGGAAACACAGAAGGCATTTTATTAGGATAAATATGTATTATATATTAGTATATAAATTATATTATATATTATATATATATTAGTATATAAATTGGTATGATACATGATGCCAATTATGGGACTTTTGTGCAATTGTTTGTTGTCGGACCTTCTCATCTGGGGAGTCGGGGTGGGGGATAAGGCTAGTGTCTCCCTAACATGACAGTTAGTGGCTCAGTTATTAATATGCTATGAGAGTATAGTTGGGCCGATAGGTTTGATGTTAGTGATGTGTAGTGGTGTGATGCTAATGATGTGTAGTATGTAGCATGCGGTATGACCATGATAAGAGGGTTGCAACTGAGAAGGCACTTCTGTATTAATAATGGAAAGACAGCAAATAAATAAAGTAACAAAGATGGAGTGTTATCAATGAACAAAAGAAGGAAGTGTTCTGATGGCAGCCCAGGGTAGAACCAGAAGCCTTTCGGGCTGGTGGAAAGCAGGAACACCTTTGAGGACAAATTAATTGCACAGTGACGAAATGGAAAGCAGCCCCAGCCTTCTGCAAGTTCTGAGTGCACACAACCATGCAGAGACACATGTCACCTAAAACGACGTCCTTCCATGAGAGAAAACAACAGCAACAGCAAAAAAACATTTGGTAGAGCTATGACTAGTTCATAACTGCTTGGAGTTAAAGCCAAGAATTCCAACCTGAACTCGCTACTGCCCCAGGTATGAATGCTATGGCATCTTGAGTGAAAAAAACCAAGTGTACTGGGAAAAACAACTGACTCAGCAGTTAAGAGCACTTGCTACTCTTCCAGAGGACCTGAGTTATTTTCCCAGGGTCCAATTTGGGCAGTTCACAACTGCCCGTAAACTCTAGCGTAAGAAGATCTGATGCTCTCTTCTGGCCTCTGAGGGCCCCTTCACACACCTTGCATACACTCATACAGACACACAATTATACACATAAATAAAAATAAAAAAAATAAAGAAGAGAGAAAGAGAAGTTCCAAAGTGAACTACGATGTGTGCCAGCAGCTTGTTTTCCAAAGTTCTGCTAAGGTTAGTGCAGACGGGTGTGGGGCCCCCAGCCTGACTAGGAGGGCCGTATCTCTGAGGAGCTCTAGCACCTACAGCTGTGAGTAATACACAAGATTTCTGTGTGCCAATGTCTGTGATGAGGACAGTGTGAGTGGATCGATTCATCGACCACTCCTGGAAAAAAGCAAAAACAAAACACTCACAGATACTCAAGTTGTATATCATATTAGCGTTAGACATACAATACTATAGAGTAATGTAGCATTAATCTTACTGTTCTGCGCCAGCAAATTAGCCTGCCAAATTTATATTTTGAATGAAGGTGTTCTTCACACTTAGTAAGAAAGGGCACTGAGTCATGCATTGTAGGACCGACTCCTTTGGTTCTGCCTAATTCAGGACTAAGGACACAAATGGTGCTGAGTGGCTGGTCCACAGATCAGAGAGAAGGATCTACTCCTTAGTTGGCTGAGCATGTAGAAGACCCCAGGATCTGGATCCAGTCCAACCTCTACTTCTCAACAGCTGTGTGATCCAGTTGTTCCCCTTTTCACTATTCTTTATGGAGACTGAAGCAATAAGCACGGGGCCTGCATGGTTCTGCACCAGGTTTTCTGCGTGTATGTTAGAGGCCTTGGTTTGTTTTTGTGGGTCGCCTACCAGTGAAAGCAGCTGCATCTCTGATTATTTTACCTGCTTTGGAGACTCTTTTCCTCCTATTGTGTTGCCTTTTTCAGTCTCAATATAAAGGCTTTTGCTTTGTCTTATTGTGTGTTGTTTTGTCCTGGTTGGCTGTCATCTCTTGGAGACCTGCCTTCCTCTGAAGAGGAAACAGAATAAAAGTAGATCTGAGAGAGAGGAAAGTGACAGGGAACTGGGAGGTGTGGAGGGAAGGGAAACTGTGGTTGAAATGTATGGGAGAAGAATCTATTTTCAATTAAAAAAAGAAAATATAAAAATATTTTTAAGAGGGGAAAAATAATAATTCTCTATCCAGCATTGTTATGAGGGTTAAAGTGGTTATAAAGCATTCCAAAATAAAAAAAAAAAAAACCCACATAAAAGTAAAAACTTGTCACTGACCATCACATCTCAGGGACCTCGCTCAGCCTGTGATGCTGGGTGACATTTAAGATGCGTGCTACTCTGTTCCTTTTAACCATCAAAAACACAGACCAATTTAGCACAGTGGGACAGAGTGTGTGCTGCAGAGACAGGGAGTCCATAGGCTCACTTCAAATTAACTGCAAGCCGCCTGTAGATGCAGCTTTGTTTGTAAGCCCTGCATGTTTAACTTTGCCATTTAGCAAGCCTGGGTACTGTAATTATCACCTGAAGCAAATAACGTAGTTAGCATTTTATAAGAAATGCAAACTCCTCATCTTTTTTTTTTCTTATTCTCAGAGCAATACCATTAGTTATGATGAATTCTTCTGATATTTGTGTGACGGTGGTAGGTAATGTCTTAGGTATTCTTCTGCAATTTGACATCAATCATTGTCCATTTAGCATAAATTAGGGCCAAGCTTTTATAGCTGAATCTTGCTACTTGCTATGCTTCATTCTGTGAACCAAATTCCTTCCTAAAATATATATTAAGTTGGCTGTATTTTTTAAAATCATGGGCATATTCAGAAGTCATATGTGTATTCAGACTTTAATTCCATTGTTCCCAATGCACTGAGTTTCTGTGAGGATTGTTGTCCATTCTGCCTTTCTGCTCTATGAGAAGAATAAACTTTCATTCAAATGGTTCACTAGCATAGGCTACCATTTTATCTTATAGATTTGTTTTTACAGTTCATATATTGAGTAAGTTCGAAAAGCTGATTCCCATGCAGTTGTCTCTTCTTATATGATTTTCACTTTCCATAATTTCAGTAACGAACAGTCAACTCTGGCCTAAATACTATTAAATGAAAATTTCCAACAATAAACAATCTGTGGTTACTACTGTTATTTGTCAACTTGTCAGAATCTAAAATCAGCTTGAAGACCTGGGATAAAGTCCTTTGTCCATGCCTGAGGGAGATTAGCTTACCTGTGTTAACTGAAGAGGGAATACCTGCCCAACGTGGGTGACGCTGTTTCCTTGTTGGGATCATAGACTATATAAATGGAGCAAGGCAGCTGTGTGCGTTTATAGTCTGTGCTTTCTGACTGTAGGTGTAATATAGTCTACTGTGCTTTGACTTCCTTGTGATGATGGATTGTACCCTTAAACAGTGAGCTGAAATAAGCCCTCGCTCTCTCCTAATGTAAGTTGCTTATATTAGGGTGTTTTATCATAGCATCAGGAAAAGGACACAGTTTATCTGTTTTCACTGGAGCAGCTTTCTAAGGAGTGTGATGAAATCACACTGTTCTGCTTGAGACACATAGGCTCATTTCTTGGTTTGGCACACTGCATTGATGCTGTAGAAGCCACCTGTGAGTTCGAGACTTACTGGCCTTCTCAGTTATCAGATTACCTGTTGAGGACGTGCAGGGCTGTGTTAAAGTAACATCACTAGCAGCCTATTGCTACATCACGGAGTATCCTACTTTTGCTTCCTCTTGCTGTCATGAGACATCCATATCCTTAGCAAAGCAACATAAGGGAGAGTTTTGTTTGCTTCACTGTCCATCACTGCAGGGAAGTCAAGGTAAAAGAAACTTGAAGCAGCTAGTCACAGCCAGTGGTAAACAGAGGGCAGTGAATTAACACATACATTCTCAGGTTGTCTCCTTTTCATTCAGGCCAGGACCCAGTTCAAGAAGTAACACCATCCACATTTTGGGTAGATCATCCCATCTAGATGATTGCAATCAAGAAAATCTTCCATAGACATTTTTAGAGGCCCTTCTTTGGGGAATTTCAACTTCATAATTAAATTAACCATTCTATGTGGCCTTTCATTCCCAGGCTTCAGCTCACTGTGCTGGTACTGTCTTCTTATACCATCATAAGAAGAAAGTAAGAAATGTAAATCACCTTGAGAGAGGGTATATCTATCCACATAACCTTACTGATACATAACACAGTGCCATAATCTTTCCATCATGTTATTATTTTTTTACTAATCTTTTTGTACATTAAATATTATCATGAATGTGTATTAGATGAAAAACAGTGAACACTGTATATGCTCTACAGTTTGGCTCTACAGTTTCAGATATTCACTCCAGATCTTAGAACAGATACACCCATCCTTGTTTGTGTAAACCTGCCTAAAACATTATGCCTGATTGGCTCATTCAATGGCCTATATCTGGGCAGAACAGAATGGAGCAGGCATGGATAAGGTTTCAGGACTTTTGAGGAATAGAGAATCACTAGAAGACAGATGGGGCGGGAAGAGAGGAGGAAGGAGGATGCCGTGATGAGTTAACGTGGAGAAAAAAAAAAACATGTGGGTGAGGAGAAAGGACTCCAATAATGGCATGAAAAGGCCAGATGAAGACTAAAAGCAAGTATTTATAAGATTATGGATGGAAGATAGAGTGGTTAAGGAGAATAGCATTGGATGGGGGCTGGAAGTTGTATGGCGAAGTGATTCAGACAGTGTAGGTAGGTATATCTGCCTGCCCCAAGGTAAATAGGCAATTATAAAATCTAACAGGCGTCTGTGTCTTATATTTGTGATAGCCGGTTAGATAATACCCTCGCAATAATCTTAGGGCCAATAATAAATATAATATAGCCAAACACCTTTCTTTTTTTTTTCCTTCTTACAATGACAGCTACAACATAAAGAGAATTAGATTTCCAATTATTAAGCAAGGTAACTAGTCAAATAACTACTCTCCAGAAATATGTTTCAACTAGGAGAAACAAACAAATGACAACAAACAACAAAACAATGGACCTTGACTAATAAGAGGAAAGGAAAGAGTATTATAAGTGCAAGAGTCTAAAAACCCAACCCTTTCCCTAAGTAGAAGAATGAAGCCTCTGCCAATTATTATCAGGTTCTTAGCCTGTTGCAGTCTTAGGAGACCAGCTTCCTGGTTCTCAGCTCAAGGCTCTTCATTCTTTGCTCTCCTTGACACTGCACTCTCTAAATTGTTCTTTCCCACTAGAAGAAAACCTTCCTAAACATCATGCTCTAAGCCTACTACACCTGCATGTCCTTTCTCCATCTCATATAAACATCTGCTTATAATTGAAGGTCCATCTCCAGGACAACCCCCTTTCAAATGCTTCACTGATTCTGGGAACAAATAAGTGTTCCTCTACAAATAAGTGTCTCCTCTACTGTACCCACAAAGCCACTGCTTTTCTCTCTGCTGGTTTGTGCCCTGGACAAGTGCTGGGCCACATTACTTCCATGTGTTTGTCTCAACACCTGGATAATATATCTCTGCCAGGTAAGAACCTTGTTCTCTCCATGCTGTACTGTGACACCTGTGCTCCCCAATGAACAAATTAGAATCAATTCCTTCATTGCCTCCAAATAACAGGACCAACAAGCACCAAATGCACAGCATCTACAAAGTGGTAGACTAAATGGTAGCCTACACTATTGAACGATTTGTAGGAAAGTTCTAATCATCACTTGTAGTGGATCCTTCTCATAGAGCAAAAAGACAAAATGGAAAACAATCTTTACAAATGTTCAATACATTGTTAATGATGAAATTAGCGGTGCCTGAGCCACAAGTTAAATGGGAAAGTATAAACTATGACTGAGGTTAATACCTCAGAAATGCAGCCTAGAGCATTTTCTAGAAGAGGTAACCCAAACAATAACGATAATCGCCATTGCCATCATTGTCATCTACACTGTGTTCCTTGACAAAACGCTGCAAACATAGGCATTCTTCCTAGAAAGCAGCTACCAGTGGGGACAAGATATCTTCCTCTCTAAACGTCTCTGTGAAATCATGGCAGGTCTGATAGATTTGCCAAGCTAAACTGGCTTTGGTGAGAATGAAACAATTTGTCAAACGACAAGGGGTTCTGAGCATATCCGTGTGGGGGAGAGGAAGTCTAATGCTGCCTGAAATGTGAATCCAGTACTTTTAGCCAAAACCAGAGAAACCAGAAAGGAAACAGCCCAAGGACACTGAAGTGGGCAACACAAATTCCTGTGTGGTTGCCTCTGGTTAAAGGTTGACAGCAGGGAAAATTGACATTCTTGATTTATAAGCAGGGAGAGTGCCAGGTTCCCATAGAAATAGGCCCTGGCCTCAAATTAAAACAGTTATTTATAAGGATGAAAGGGGAATTGAATCCCCAAACCACCACCGTAGCCCCTGGCCTCTCTCCTGAAGTTTCAAGTGTTTGGGGGAATTGTTTGCTGAGTCAACAAGTACAGTGAGGCAGAGAATTGCAAACAACAGCAGCATACCTGCCGCTGAACCCACGCTTCTAGAGTCACGGTCCTCAAGGAAGCTGTCATCTACAACAGGGCTGAGAGCAGGAATGAAAAAAATAAAATCTGAGCCAGTGTGACCATTCGCCAGGAAAGACAGGTAAATTACAATGGGCCTGAGCTGAGGTGGATGGAGAAAGGTTTTCAGGTGCAGACAGGCTGAGAAGAGTGGGAAGGATACGAATGCTGCAGCTGTCACAAGTCACTCGCTATGCCACTGCCAGCATCTAGTATACTTTTTTATTATCCAGCAAGATAAGGCTAATTCATCAAAATTTCTACAAGGTCTTCCGTGGGTCATTACTGTGGTTAGAAACATCAGCAAGGCTTATTAATTAGCATGATTTTGTTGAACCCAATCAGCAAAAGTGATAACAATAGGTAATATTTATCAGTATTTACTCTTTAATGAATACCGCTCTAAACTTTTCACACATCAGCTGCTTAATCCATATAAACATGACAAAAAGTAGAAAACACTATCATATCCCATTTTACTAATGAGAAACAGAGGGGTTAGATAACCTGAATGAGGCCGCACAGCTGGCAAGTGGGGGAGATGAGATTCTAATACAAGGTGGTCTACCCTAGAGGTATGGTCTTAAACTACACAGCAAGATCTGGGATGAAGGTCAAGGTCAGTAAGAGTCTCCAAAGAAGATGTATCCTGGGCTGGCTTTTCTTCCACAAAAACTGGAGTGCTATTCCTTGGAGGTCTAGTTAGCAGTAATGACTGGCACTTAAGTCTTCCTGCCAATACCAGAATCCTTTCCTCCAACTCTCCATGGCAGGTGACCATTTGTGATATCAGGGTAGTCCACCTCTCTGCAGTCTGTCTGATTGCTCCCACTCATTTCTGTAGCTCCTGACTCTGTCAAGAATCAGACAGGAAACAGAGGGAAAAAAAGGAACGGTCAGCTTGCAAGAGTAGTTCACATCACACTGAGCTGCACACGTTTCCACTGACTGAATTACCTATGGATATTGTCTTGAGTTCTGGGAGTCTTTCTTTCTGGGACCCTCCATGCAATTCCCAAGGACTGAACCACACAATTCCACAGTGTGAGCCATGTGACTCCAACAATGTGAACCCTGCAATTCTGATGATGTGAACCATACATTTCCAAAGATATAAACCATGCATTTCCCATGATGTGAATTATGTAACTCCAATAATCTGAAACACACAATGCCCACTACACAAACCATGAAATTTCCATGGTTTGAACTACACAATTCCAGAAACATAAACCGGATGTTTTACATTGTGTGAACCATACAATTTCTATGAAGTGAACATGCAACACACATGGTGTGAACATATAATTACTGTGGTATGAACTGTACATTTCTCATGGTGTGAAGAATGCGTTCTATTCCTCTGTATCACAGCTGTATTCTTCTGTCTACTACTTCACACAAACTTTTTCTATTTGGGTCTGAACTCTTTCAAGTTGTTCCAGAGACAAATATCCAGTGACCTCAGGCTTACTCATTATCTCTGGAGCCTAAAGACCAGTTGATGATCCTAATACAGTGACAGCAGCACTCCTTAAGCCATAGCAGCTCACAGCCCTTCTCTTGCTTTTTTTTTTTTTCTAAGTATCAGACAAGTCATGCCCTACTGCTTCCCATAGCTACCAGAGACATTCTAGAGCCTTCTCAAGAAAAACCATAGATATGGGCTGACAAGTATGAGTCTCACAAAAAAAATCCATCAATTAAAACCTCCCCAATATTTCACTCCTTTCTAATGGCTCTAGGTGCAAGTGGAATTCAAAATCCATATATGGCCAAAAGCAAGCTAGTGCTTCAAGTTTTGTGCCAATTTTATCTAAATGCTTCATTCAGAAGTTCTAACCAACTTCTACTGTTTCTTTTGGATATATTATTGGCCAAACACTGTTACAAGTTACTAGACACATATGCTCTAAAGTAAGCTTCTAAGTAATTCTGATGAAAGCAATGCTTATACTCATAAAGATGAGGATTTGGGATCTACATTCAGTGCCTGACTCACAAAAACATAGAGCTCTCAACTGTTAAAGAAAGAGCCCTGAACGCCTACACAAGTTATCTATGTTATCATATTCACTGCACTATGTTTTATACTATATTTTACTGACATCCCTGCTTCCCTTAACACCTCCCAATTCCACTAAAGCAGCTATCAAGGGCTAATCACCAAATCCTCACCTTTCACCCACCTAGCCTTCTTGAACCACGTCCTCCCTGGCATGCCACACCCTGTGTTTTGCTCCCTGCTTCATTGGCTGCAGTTTCACGTTATCCCTTTGCTACTTCTACATGCTGTCTCTGGCTGGGAGGTCCTGGAGCTCAGTCCTGGGCCTTTCCCTTCCATTCTGCACACAGGCACACAGCACTTCCTTATGCACGTTCCTTATCCCTGTGTCAAATCTTCTTGAGCTATCTAACAAACTCATTTATAGACGTTAACAGACACATCAATGACTCTTTGATATGGAATATCTGGCAATATCATTCTATGCAAATACCTCTTTTCTACCCTGGTCCTTGGAAATAGTTGTATTTTTTTAAAGAAATGGCTTCCTATTATGTCAAGGAAAATACCACTGGGCATTGTCCATAAGTGTACCATAGCTTCATGTTCCACGTACCGTCTATCATCAAACCACATCAGTCTTACTTTCCCAACTTCATGTCCATCATTGTCATCCGAGCCACGACCATCTTTTCTCTAGACTACTGCAACTGACTCTAAGTAATCCCTCTGTTTTGCTTTCACAGTGTTGTCTGTTTTAAAGGTAGACAACCTTTACTTCATCTGTTCACAATGCAGCCAGAGTGATGTCTTTGAACTGTGAATTAGACTGTGTGTCTGCCACATTCAAACCCCGTTGGTTCATCTCACCACACAGAATCGGACACAGGCTTGGTTCCACAACCATGTTTCTTCTCATATTGACTTTCTCCTTTTGCTCCTACTTTCCCTCTGTCTGTGTACTACTGGAAATGTGTATTTGCTGTAAACTATAATTGAAACATACTGCCTTTCGCTGCCTTATGCTTATGTTGTCTATTGCTTTTTTCAAATATCGATTCAAATAGCAACCTCTCCAAAAGGCCATAATTTCTCATAGTTTTTGAAATAGCTCTATCTAGCTACACTTTAGATCATTTATCTTGTTATACAGTCCCTAATGTTATCATATCTTTCTCTCCCCTCTCTAATTTACAGTATAAAACAAATACATATTACATATTTCTGTTTACATTTATGCTGTATGTATAGAATTTATGCATGTGGCTTACATATTTGTTTAACTTATGGTATCCACTTTAGCAATAAGCTTCAGTAGAATAGATATCTCTCATCCTATAATTTCTCATACAATAAATAATAGCTTTGATTGAAGGGCTGACTGGCTATTACGAAGCAGACAACATATCAAATCCCTGAATACCATCTGACAAAATTATAAATATAGTAGAAAACATTACATGAAAACCTTAACCTTGGTTTCCACTGACCTTCGATGTTTCTACAAACAGCAACTGGAATTGCAGCACACTCTCTTTCTAGCTGGATTTTACAGGGAGGCACAGAGAAGGAGCCCTGAGTATCTTCTTCTTTTTTTTTTAATTTTATTTTTCTTTTTAGTTACATTTTGTTAACTCTGTGTCCCAGCTGTATCCCGCTCCCTCATTCCCTCCCCAACCCGCACTCCCTCCCTGGTCTCCTCCCTGCCCCTTTCCAAGTCTACTGATAGGGGAGGACCTCCTCCCCTTTCATTTGACCCTGTTTTATCAGGTACCTTCAGGGATGGCTGCAAAGTCCTCCTCTGTAGCCTAACAGACTGCTCCTCCCCTGGGGCGGGGGGTCAAACAGCCTGCCCTTGAGATCCTGTTAGAAATAGTCCGTGTTCCCCTTACTTTGGAAAACTACTTGGTTACTGAGCTACCACGGGCCACATCCGAGCCGAAGTTCTAGGTTATATCCATAGATGGTCCTTGGTTGAGTGTCAGTCTCAGAAAAGACCCTGTGCCCGGATATATTTGGTCCTTGTAGAGCTCCTATCCTTTCCATATCATACTAACTTCCCTTCTTTCATATGATTTCCTGCACTCTGCCAAGGGTTTGGTTATGAGTCTTAGTGTCTGCTTTGAAACACTGCTAGGTAGAGTCTTTCAGATGCCTTTTGTGGTAGACTCCTGTCATACGTTCAATGCACATCCCATTTGTCTTTCTAAATGAGGATTAATCACCTTCGCCTGTGTCCACTTTCTTGATTATCTTCTTTAGGTGTGTAGATTTCATTATGTTTATCATATCTTGTAGTATTTATGGGACACATTGAAAGCAGTGCTCAGGGGAAAATTTATAGCACTAAGTGCCTACAAGAAGAAATCCGTAACATCACATACAAACAACTTAATGGCCCAACTGAAAAACCTAGAAAAAAAAAAGAAGCAGATACACCCAAGAGGAGCAGACGGCTGGAAATAATCAAACTAAGGGCAGAAATCAATCAATTAGAAACAAATAAAACTATTCAAAGAATCAATGAAACAAAAAGCTGGTTCTTTGAGTATCTTCTGAATGTGAAGCAGCTTGGAAAAAAAAAGTCTCCAGGAAGTTTCCAGGACCCTAAGCAATCACTGTACCAATGGCAGTGCTTGGAAGATTTTAATCTGAGAAAAATGGTTTTAATACAGAACATGCTATGGGGATATTTGTTTTGGCACAGATTGAGCTTAAGTCACATATTCTGCATTTACAATCCAAGTGATTAATAAACCACTACAGAATTTTGCTCCTTCTCCACAATACACTCAAGAAAATAAATGGATTTTATTATTCGACTTATTATTTTTTATCAGCAAAAGTAAAAAAAAAAGTGATTTCTTCCATCCCTTCCAAGCTGTAAAAATGAGAGAGGCAGTGTGATTATGTATTGCTGGAAAGAGATGCAATTGTAGAGAATTATAAATCATATTATTTTGTTTGGTTGGCATTCATTTGTTTATTTGTTTCTAATGCAAAGAGCAGGAGATTTGCCATCATTTGTGTTCTATAACCTGTGGTACATGTGACAGGAGCAAAAAAAAAATCTATTAACAAAAATGTGTTTTCCCTTTCTGAGCCAAAAGCAAAATAACACCAGGTTGAAATACTTGTCTCCTTCTCCTACCAGAGTTTATTCCTCTTAGTGATGGTTGTTTCCCTTTAAAACAGACAGACAAACAATGCTTTAAGCATTTTCCCAAAGAAAGATATGGTTAAAACATAAAGATTTATCTCCTGCCTTATCATTAATAACTTTGAGGATATTCTTCTTTAAGAGAAGACAGATTATTTCTCTAGGCTTTTATTTTGTAAAACAAAATATGTAGAGAGGAATGAATTTATACAGCTTTAGACAGTACAAAAGATGACCAGAAATACTCCTGTGGCATTTTATGTACCAGAGGTAGGTGAACAGAAGAATTGTGCTAGTGAGTTCGCCTATGCCCTGCATTCTGAAAACTTTCCTGGCAGTATTCAAGCAGGAGAAGAAATAATGCATGAGTGACAGAGTGGGTTTTGTGATCATTTCCTCTGTGTTTGTTCAGAGAAAGTCAAGAGGATATATATTTAAATTTTTGTATGAAACCTTTAAGTTAGACACTTGTAAAGTCTTCCAGACTTCAAGCATTATAAGATATGAAAATCTGTTCATAAGACTGCCTTGATATTATAATCCAATATGAAGATTTTAGCTTCTCATTATATATCCAATAAAATGTTCTAAAAGAGATACACAGCACGTTGTTATCATTGTTGTCCTCATTGTTGTGTGTGTACATGCATATATATGTGTGTGTATGTGTGTGATTTATTCACTTATAATACACAAAAAGAGGCATTATGATAATGACATATACAAGTGATTAAAAATACTCCTAATGCAAGGATGGTTAAATGAGGATGCAGATAGTTGATATTTTATGACAAAATCAATCTCAGTTTATCAAGATATAGAATCTCAGTGAGATAAAAGCCAGGAGAATATGGGTGAAGGAGTCATTGTCAATCAAGACATCCAACCCAACATCTAAGGTCAAAAGTATGCATATGAAGAAAAGAGATGAATATTGGAAAAGCTATTCATGTTCAAAGAGTTCTGTAGGAAGATGTATAAGTCAACTTAAGAGATCTATTGATCCAAACTACTCAGGGTGGATAGCTAAGGAAGCTCTGGAACAAACTACAGAAAATTGGAATGATTGTTGGGTGCAGGGAAGAGCAGGGAAATTTTTATCTTGGGTAGGGCTGGAATAATGTAGAAATACCTTCATTCCTTGAGGAATCACACACCCTGGGACTTGATACTGGCTGCTTGCTGGGACCTCAGCCAGACTGTTGGACAGTGCATGTGACCTTTGGAGTATTCTCACACATAAGGTAGAGTAGGCTCATGCTTACAGCCTGGATGATGACTTCCAAGAGCATGGGCTCCAAGAAAACAAGACAAAGGTGCACAGTATTCTTTTGATTAGTTTCAGAACTAATGACATGTCACTTCTGAAATTTTCCATTGGCAAGAGATCTTCCAGATTCAAAGGAAATAAACACTATGCTTTAATAGGAGCAGTGTCAAGGAACAACAAGGAAAAAGATAAAAGCCTGTGTGATACAAGCTGTATCATCTAGGAAAATTAGTGTTGTATTATCATCTAAAGGTAGGAGAAGACAGCCAGTTTTGCAAGACTGGAGGAGTACAAGAAGACCCGACTTTTAACACATGTTCAAGAACTACGTAGGTCATGGCTATAGCAACCACATTTGGGAGGCTGAGTCAGGATGATTGCCATAAACTTGAGGACAATCAAGGCTACATAGTAAATTCCAGGCCAACTTGGGCTACAACATATAAACCATACAAATGGGGTAAAACATTGTAGTTAGTGCACTACTGCAGGTTTCAAATCCCCTTACCTGGCGGAATTTCACACACACACACATACACACACACACACACACACACACACACACACACACACCTCACTAAACACCATGTAACCCCTCCCACACGTTCTACAGTTTTGCCTTCATACCTAGCTGGGTCATTGTTAAGAGCTCATTATTATACATGGGTCTGCATCAAAACAGGTTGATCAAAAAGGCTATCTATCCTCTGGAGATCAGGAAAGCAAGGGATCAAGTTTGCAGCATTCAAAGATCCCTGGAGTTATGATGAAAGAAGGAGGAAGAAGATTATGTAACAATCCCTCAAGAAAAACCTAGATGCATTCAGATGCACTGACCTACTCATCATACCTTCAAAGTTATTGAGAGTTAAACATCTTGCTGAGAAGTGTTCATACCCACAATCAGCAAGACTCTTGTCCTGGGAGATGTTGACAGTGTGTCTACCATATCTTCGAAGACAAGATGCCTGCTAGTCTCTCAGTGGCTTCATCTCGATGATGCTTTCTATTACCCTGAAGCTTGCAAGACTTGTGGCTTCCTTCATTGTGTGTCATCCCTGCCACTTCAGAACTCTCCACACCTCTCTGATTACATACACTCCTCAAACTTATGAAGCTCTCATCTAGTTTCAGCATCTTCATCATCTCTGTCTTCCCTTGACTTTTTTATGCATCATGGGTGGCTCTTATTATCTCTCCTAAAGTCATGGTTCACCTTGCCTTCTTAATGAAATTATTATCAATACCTGTAAACTCTGTTTTTCCTCCTTTAATCATTCATCATTACACATACCAGGGAGGCCCCTTGGTTTCTACCTTCTATTGTGCTTTCTTGAAACAGTGCTCAAGTGGAGCAAGAGACAAGAACTGTCTAGTATGGAAAAAACAAGTTGGCTAATATTTCAAATCTAATTCTGGCCACATGAATTATTTCAAGCAACAGTTGAAAAACTAAGTTTGCTCCTACGACAAAGCTGGTCAGAGTACTATCAAAATCAGTGACCTGGACACTTCTTCCCCAAGAGTATAGGGAACAGGCTGAAGGCTTCAGTAGGGAGGTTGATGGTGTTCATCCTTCTTCTTGACATTTATACTTCTAGCTGGGAAGTCTGACCCTCATCACCAAGGACATGCAGATGGCTCCACCTTTATGGCTCCTGTACAAATTCCTCAGCATCTTGCCATCTGTGTCTTACTCTTCCTTCAAGGGCTTCCCTGGATAATTTTTAAAAGCTTCTATTTTTATATGAAAAAGAATGACAGGTGTCTGTGCACTTGTAAGGATAGGAGAGAAGGGAATGAGGAAAGGAGGAGGGGAACGGGGGAGGGAGGGGAAAGGGAAAGAGAGGGAATCAGAGACACACACAGAGAGAGGACACCTCTCTTCAAGGCAGCCCCCCTTTAGGATAGATGCAGCTCTTCTCTCTGCATTCATACCCTGGCATTACGCCACAGCTGCAGTCACAGAAACATCCACAAAACAAGTAGTGATATAAACAAACCTGATGTGCATTCTGTTAAGCTTTGAGAAAGAGCAGGACTCCCTAGGCATGAGTGGCCTTTCTCTGGAATTTTGTAAGACAATTATCATTTTCCAATATAAAGAAAGAAAGGGGAGCAAACCTTAAATGACCTTTAAGCATCAGCAGTGACTTTTGAGTCCTGAGTTCAGATCCCTTTTGACTTTTCTGCTGAATGACCTGATTCACGCACACTTGCTGAGCATCACCTACATACAGATCCTGTCTGCTATCAAAGTTGGTACACACTGGGACCTTTCCCCTCATTGGAAAAGTTAAAGAAAACTACACCCTTCTTCTTTTTTCTTTTTTCTCTCCTTCAAAATCTGTTCTCTTGCTCATTTTCCTCTATGTACTAAATCTTTTGTTCTCTAGGGTCTGGACAAAGCAGGGTAAGTTTACCTCCTATCACAGGGTATGGTCTATCATTTGCCAGCCTGGGTCCATGGGAGGCAGGTCCCTTCAACTGCATTAGAAATCATAGCTAGTTGTGCCGGCACCGCTGCTCCTTTCAGGCAAATGTGAGGCAGAGCAGTTGGCTCATTAACATTGCAGCTGCATAGTAGATTAGATATATTGTGCCTCACTGCCTGGTTGAAGCACTTCTGGAATTAGGGCCTGGCATCCCTGGAACAAGCTTGTACTATGTTTACAGTCATTCCCAACACAGACAACACAGTCTTGCTTCTCTGTGTCTGTATAGACTGGCTGGCTGAAAATATCTCCCACTAAGTTGGGAGATATTTAGATATCCTATATAACTCTAGAACACACACACACACACACATCCTAATGATGGAGTCTCTCCATTCAAATATAAAAATATAGTCTTCAAAGACTTTTCTAAGAAAAGAAACTGATAACGTCCTCAAATCCACTATGGTTTCATAAACACAGGGTTCATTACAGTGCATTCCAAAGTCCTTCAGGAAACAAGGGCTTGGTGTAGGTGTATTTTGGTTGTTGTTGATTATATTGATGTTGTTATTGTTGTTGTTGTTATGTGGCCATCAACATCATGACAGGAGCCTAATAAGGCTGTTTGATTTTGATTAATCCTGAAAAATATATTCTCTCTTTATATAAATATCTTACAGATAGCTAAATATACTTAGTTTAAAGATAGGCTAAATACAGAAGCTACTTCTGTTTTGGCTATACTCCTTAAATATAAAAATGAAATGTTCTTGACAGGAAGTCTGAGCATATGTCCATGGCCTCGCTGGGACTGGAGCCTTTGGTCCTCAGAGGATTGAGCAAGACATGGTATGGAGGAACTTGCAATGCAGAACTAACTGATAGCAAGTGAAAGAATCTGGCTGAAGATGGCACGAGCCTTATCTTGAAGTTGAAGCTGAAAATTAATCATACTTATCACATTTCTAAGTTTGGAACAAAATGAGATATGGCAGAGGAGTCAGCGACGTGGAGGAAAATCAGACGTATTCCTGGTAAAACACACTTAAGCATGCTTCTCCAACATGTCACTAAAACTGGGTTTGCTAATACCTTCCCCAAGTGACTTTCTCACCCATCTTGTCACAGACCCTCACAGACAGCCTCAGGCTACTTCTGCAGAAAAGGGCAGGGAGTCATTTGTCCTGAGAAAGGCTTGGCCAGTGCTTTGTCATTTCTGGCTACACATTAGTACCAGGGAGGGAGTTCTGAAGGCAATCAGTGCGCAGCATTCACGCCACCCTAATGAACTAAAGCATCCTCTCTGGGGGTGGGATCTGGACTTGAGCATCTTTTAAAAGCTCTAACCAACAGCATAGATTTAGAACTGACATCACCAGATTCATCTGCAGGCAATAGAGTCAAGGAGTTGAGAGGACCCAGACAGAACTTGATTCCTTCTCTGCAGTTCATCAGTCACATGGCTTATTTTTCTCTCAAGAAAGAGACCACTTCCAAGGCCTCACCTTCTAGACAAGCTTAGCAGGAACACACTATCACATGTGGGCAGGTGATGGGCCAAGTTTCTTTTTCAGCTACCTTTGGCATCCAGAAGGGACAACTCAGATTGCCCTATAGCAGGACATTTAGACTTGTGTCTCAGGAATAAGCAAAATCCTCTCAGGCCTTTATCCCAGACTGTCTCACTGAGGCAGCAGATTTTTCCATTTTGTCTTATCTCAGGCATTTATGCACCATGGAGAGCTAAGATTTAATTCTTCTTTCCCTCTGGCAACTGGATCTCAATTCTCAGCAGCCAGTCAACAATTCAGGAATCTCCCACAGCAAATGACGTTGCCTCTTCACAGCAGGCTGACCAGTAACCATCTAGAATTCATTACTGCTCTGTTTTGTTTATACACACTAGGAACAGACAGTGATGTGAATTATTTGGGCATACTTTTTTTTTTCTATAAATTAGTTTCAAACTATGCTTCAAGTCAATAGGCCAGCTTCAAAGGGTTCAGTTTCCTTCCTTTCCTTTCTTTGGGCAGTAAAAATGTAAGACTCATCCTTTTAGAGAGCATATGCTATCAGAAGCAAGGTGCTGCCTATTACAGTTTAATTTAGTTAATTCTAGTTCCACCAGGCAGTACTTGCCTTCATTCACAAAAGCATCATGGCTTCCCTTTTGTTTGATTGCTAATTAATAGTGTCATAATCCCTGTCCTCCATTTCTGATTAAAAAAAAAAAAAAAAGCATAATCTAAACAGAAAAAAAAATGACCCAAGTTTAAGTAAAAGTTTTAGAATTAAAACCACTTCCTGGGGGGGGGGGGGGGCAAGATGGCGGCACCGGGAGAACACCGTGTCTGAGAAGCGGAACAACATACTCCGTGCAGCGACCAGGAGACTGAACTCTGGGCCCTAAAACAACAGCGATCGATAAGAGAACCCAGCTAACATGGGCTTTGGGTCTCCAGGCTGGTGCCACAAGCCTGCTTGTCCCGACCAATTTTCCAGGCTGATTGGTGGGCACAAGGGTGCCTGAGGCTGAGAGTCCCAGTCGCAAAAAAACCCCACGGGGAAGGAAAGTTGCCAGACTGGTCACGGGTCACCCAGTCTTTCCCTGGAAGGTCTCGCTGACCTTGGGTACCCGCCGCCATCACAATAGAGCTCCAGCCGTGGGCAGATAGCAGCTGCGCGCTCAGCTCAAAATCCCTACTCCCTCTTCGGAGGAGGCAGGAGGCGGCCAGCAGAATCTGCCACAGACCACATTGTCTGTACCCCAACCCGAGATCGGGGCTGAGAAAACCCAATCCTTTCGGGCACTCCCCCAAACGCCGCCATCACCCTGCCGCAGTGGAGCAGAAGGATAAAGAGGCTCACAGCGGCTTCACAGTGCCGGAACTCCAGTGCTGCCGGCTGCTCCTAGCAAACAAACTACAGCTCGGGATCTGGGATTGTGGCCATTCTACACGTCCTGAGATTATCCTGGGTCCAGCGCAATAAGGTCTAGCAGCAAGTTCTATCACCGGCGCCCCCCCCTCCGACCCCTGGCAGAGAAACGCCAGCTCAGGGCTCAGGATCCGACTGAGAAGCCCCAACCCCTGCTGGCACTCCCCTGAGAGCACCTCCATAAACTTGCCCTAGCAGAGGGGAAGGTCAGAGGGGAAGGACAGAGAGGCAGCCTGCCAAGGACACAGCACCCTCTCTCCAGCTCACCCAGTGGCCCCTATCAGAGAAACCCAAGCTCTGGATCTGAGGACACTCAACCCTACCCTGTACTCTCTTGGGATCAGCAAACATAGATTCTACCGCTAGGCTGCTTCTGGCAGAGAGATCTGGGCCCAGGATCTGGGATTGAGTACACTCATCCTAACTCTTTCTCACGCCACCCAGGGACTAGTCAACATAACCCCTCCTGTCAGAGGGAAAGGACAAAGAGGCAGCACACAGGAAAGGTGGACACTGAGTCCTGCAGCCACAGTGTCACAGAGCTGACTGTTAGCCTACCCGTGAACTTCCGAAGCAGGACCAAAACAGTAGTGAGCAAGGGGAACCCCTGTGCATTCCAACTGGTCCTGCAAGAGAGTGAGTGAGCCTTCTAGGGAGAGATTGCTCCAGACCCAGGGCCTCTCCACAGAAGCAACCAGACGAGATCCCTGCCACCCACACCCCTAGTGTGGGCATCATAGGGATTCTTGGGATAGCGACTCCAACATTGAAGCCTCTGCCTTGCGGGTCCACCAGGGTAATCCAGGCAAACAATCCCTGAATCTCAGTCAGAACTGCGTAATAGTGGTTTGCAGGCCACTGCAATAGTCAGAGAATCCGCGCATGCACACTGTGCCCGCTAAAAGCGCACGCGAATAGCGCCAGTGTCACATTCCTTACTTAGGCAAAACTGAAAACACAGTGCACACTCCCAAAGCAGTGAACCTCTCTCATCTTCCTGAAAAAACAGTCCAGAAAACAGAAAGAGAGGATCATAGCCCAAACTACAATCTCGAGGAACAACCAGTGAGGATTATAAATAACCAGATGGCTAGAGCAGACGTAAGAACACTCCCAACAAAAATCAGGACATAATGACCTCACCAGCAACCCCACAAAACAATGGACACTTCAATTCACTAGATATACAAAAAAACGACCTCAAAACTATGTTTCTCCAGCTATTAGAGGCCCATAGAGATGAAATGAACAAAGCCCTCAGAGAAATAACCAAAGAAATCGAGACTAACCAAGAGGAAACAAATCGTGCTCTCAGAGAAATGACCACGAAAATTGAGGCAAACAGAGAAGAAGTGCACAAAGCTCTCAAAGAAATGTCCACACAAATGAAGGCAAATAAAGAAGAAATAAACAAAGCTCTCATAGAAATACAGGCAATTATACCCAAAGAAGTAGAGGCACAATTAGTGATACATAGAGAGGAAACGGACAAAAAAATAGAAGCTATCATTGAAAAACAGGAGTCCACATTCAAACAGATGAAGGAAATGGTGCAAGACATGAAAACAGAATTAGAATCAATAAAGAAAACACAAATAGAAAAAAACCAGGAGCTGGAGAACATAGAGAAAAGATCGGGAACTACAAAGGTAAGCATCACCAACAGAATACATGAGATGGAAGAAAGAATCTCAGGAGCCGAAGATACACTTGCGGAAATTGACACGTCTCTCAAAGAAAAAATAAAATCAGAAAAGTTCCAAACACAAAACATCCAAGAAATCAAGGACACCATGAAAAGACAAAACCTAAGAATAATAGGAGTAGAAGAAAAAAAAGACATCAGGCTCAAAGGTCCGGAAAATATTTTCAAGAAAATTATAGAAGAAAACTTGCCCAACTTAAGGAAGGAGATGGCCATAAACATACAAGAGGCCTACAGAACACCAAGTAGACTAGACCAGAAAAGAAATTCTTCACGTCACATCATAGTCAAAACACTGAACCTACAGAACAAAGAAAAAATTCTAAAAGCAGCAAGGGAAAAAGGCCAAGTAACATATGAAGGTAGACCTATCAGAATCACACCAGATTTCTCAACAGAAACTATGAAAGCCAGAAGGGCCTGGACAGAAATCATACAGTCCTTAAGGGACCACAGATTCCAACCCAGACTACTATACCCAGCAAAACTTTCAATCAACATAGACGGAGAATTCAAGATATTCCAAGACAAAACCAAATTTAAACAATATCTACATAGTAACCCAGCTCTACAGAAGTTACTAGAAGGGAAACTCCAAACCAAAGAAAAAAACTACATCGAAGGAAACAGAGGAAATAGATAACTACACACACACACACAAAAAAAAAAAAAAAAAAAAAAAAACCAAAAGAAGACAAGCAATGAAACTCAGTGACACCACCAACATCACATCTAAAGTAAGTAACAATTGTTGGTCACTAGTTTCTATCAACATCAACGGACTCAACTCCCCAATTAAAAGACACAGACTAACACAATGGTTGCGGAAACAGGATCCATCATTCTGTTGCATCCAAGAAACACACCTATGCAACAAAGATAAACACTACCTCAGAGTAAAGGGCTGGAAAAATGTCTTTCAAGCAAATGGTTCCAGAAAACAAGCGGGAGTAGCCATTCTAATACCTAATAAAATAGACTTTCAACCCAAGTTAATCAAAAAAGATAAGGACGGCCACTATATTCTCATCAAAGGAAAAATCCACCAAGAGGACATCAAAATTTTGAATATCTATGCCCCAAATACAAGAGCACCTACATTCGTAAATGAAACAATATTAAAGCTTAAATCACACATTGATCCTAAAACCCTAATAGTGGGAGACTTCAACACTCCACTCTCACCAAGGGACAGATCAACTAGACAGAAAATAAAAATAAAATAAAATAAAATAAAAACACTTACAGAGACCCTAAATCAAATGGACCTAATAGATGTCTACAGATCTTTTCATCCAAACTCAAAAGAGTATACCTTCTTTTCAGCACCACAAGGAACCTTCTCCAAAATAGACCATATAGTTGGTCATAAAGCAAGCCTCAACAGATACAAAAAGATTGAAATAATCCCTTGTGTTCTATCTGACCACCATAGACTTAAGCTGGACCTCAACAACAACAGAAATAACAAACAGCCTACACGCACATGGAAACTGAACAACTTGTTACTCAACGACAGCTGGGTTAAGGAAGAAATAAAGAAAGAAATTAAAGACTTCCTAGAATTCAATGAAAATGAAGGCACAACATAACCAAATTTATGGGACACATTGAAAGCAGTGCTCAGGGGAAAAATTATAGCACTAAGTGCCTGCAAGAAGAAATTCGTAACATCACATACAAACAACTTAATGGCCCAACTGAAAAACCTAGAAAAAAAAAAGAAGCAGATACACCCAAGAGAAGCAGAAGCCTGGAAATAATCAAACTCAGGGCTGAAATCAATCAATTAGAAACAAATAAACTATTCAAAGAATCAATGAAACAAAAAGCTGGTTCTTTGAGAAAATCAACAAGATAGACAAACCCTTAGCCAAACTAACTAAAAAGCAGAGAGAATCTATCCAAATCAACAAAATCAGAGATGAAAAGGGTGACATAACTACAGACACAGAGGAAATTCAAACTATCATTAGGTCATACTACAAAAGCCTACATGCCACAAAATTTGAAAATCTAAATGAAATGGACAATTTTTTCTTGATAGATTCCATCTTCCAACATTAAGTCAAGATCAGGTAGAAAGACTGAACAGCCCTATATCCCCCAAGGAAATTGAAGCAGTCATTCACAGTCTCCCCTCCAAAAAAAGCCCTGGGCCAGATGGTTTCAGCACAGAATTCTACCAGACCTTCAAAGAAGTGCTCACACCAATTCTCCTCAAACTATTCCACAAAATAGAAACAGAAGGTACATTACCAAACTCATTCTATGAAGCAACAGTCACCCTGATACCTAAACCACACAAAGACGCAACAAAAAAAGAGAACTTCAGACCTATCTCTCTTATGAACATTAACGCAAAAACATTCAATAAAATACTTGCAAACTGAATCCAAGAACACATCAAAGATATCATCCACCACGACCAAGTAGGCTTCATCCCAGGCATGCAAGGGTGGTTCAACATATGGAAATCCATCAATGTAATCCACCACATAAACAAACTGAAGGAGAAAAGCCACATGATCATCTACTTAGATGCTGAAAAAGCATTTGACAAAATCCAACACCCATTCATGTTTAAAGTCTTGGAGACATCAGGAATACAAGGCACATATCTAAACATAGTAAAGGCAATATACAGCAAGCCTATAGCCAACATCAAACTCAATGGAGAGAAACTTAAAGAAATCCCACTGAAATCAGGGACAAGACAAGGCTGCCCACTCTCTCCCTACCTCTTCAACATAGTACTTGAAGTCCTAGCCAGAGCAATAAGACAACTAAAGGAGATAAAGGGGATACAAATCGGAAAGGAAGAGGTCAAAGTGTCACTATTTGCAGATGATATGATAGTATATATGAGCGACCACAAAAATTCAACCAGAGAACTCCTCCAGCTGATAAACACCTTCAGCAAAGTGGCAGGATACAAAATCAACTCAAAAAATCAGAAGCCCTCCTGTATACCAAAGACAAAAGGGCTGAGAAAGAAATTAGGGAAACAACACCCTTCACAATAGCCACTAACATAAAGTACCTTGGTGTGACTTTAACCAAGCAAGTGAAAGACCTGTTTGAGAAAAACTTCAAGTCTCTGAAGAAAGAAATTGAAGAAGATCTCAGAAGATGGAAAGATCTCCCGTGCTCATGGATTGGTAGGATTAACATTGTGAAAATGGCCATCCTGCCAAAAGCAATCTACAGATTCAATGCAATTCCCATCAAAATACCAACTCAATTCTTTACAGACCGTGAAAAAAAGATTCTCAGCTTCATATGGAGAAACAAAAAACCCAGAATCTCCAAAATAATCCTGTACAACAACAGATCATCTGGAGGTATCTCCATTCCCGATCTCAAGTTGTACTACAGAGCAATAGTAATAAAAACTGCATGGTATTGGCATAAAAACAGAAAGGAGGATCAATGGAACTGCATAGAAGACCCAGAAATAAACCCACACACCTATGAATACTCGATTTTTGACAAAGAAGCCAAAACCATTCAATGGAAAAAAGACAGCATCTTCAATAAATGGTGGTGGTCCAACTGGATGTCCACATGCAGAAAAATGAAAATAGATCTATATTTATGACCCTGCACAAAACTAAAGTCCAAGTGGATCAAAGACCTCAACATAAAACCAGGTACTCTAAATCTGTTAGAAGAAAAAGTGGGGAACAGCCTAGAACTCATTGGCACAGGAGACAACTTCCTGAACAGAACACCAACAGCACAGGCTCTAAGAGCAACAATCAATAAATGGGACCTCATGAAACTGAAAAGCTTCTGTAAAGCAAAGGACACTGTCATCAAAACAAAACGCCTGCTTACAGATTGGGAAAGAATCTTCACTAACCCTTTATCTGACAGAGGACTAATATCCAGTATATACAAAGAACTAAAGAAGCTGAAAAGCAGCAAACCAAGTAATCCAATTAAAAAAATGGGGAACAGAGCTAAACAGACAATTCTCAACAGAGGAATATCGAATGGCAGAGAAACACTTAAAGAAATGCTCATCCTCATTAGCCATCAGGGAAATGCAAATCAAAACGACCCTGAGATATCACCTTACACCCATCAGAATGGCAAAGATGAAAAACTCAAGGGACAACACATGCTGGAGAGGTTGTGGAGAAAGGGGAACCCTCCTCCACTGCTGGTGGGAATGTAAACTGGTACAACCACTCTGGAAATCAATCTGGCGCTTTCTCAGACAATTAGGAATAGTGCTTCCTCAAGACCCAGCTATACCACTGCTAGGTATATACCCAAAGTTTGCTCAAGTACACAAAAGGGATATTTGCCCAACCATGTTTATAGCAGCATTATTTGTAATAGCCAGAACCTGGAAACAACCCAGATGTCCATCAACGGAGGAATGGGTACAGAAATTGTGGTATTTTTACACAATGGAATACTACTCAGCAATCAAAAAGGAGGAAATCATGAAATTTTCAGGCAAATGGTGGGATCTAGAAAAGATCATCCTGAGTGAAATATCCCAGAAGGAGAAAACAAACACGGTATATACTCACTTATATAGACCTATAAGATATGATAAACATAATGAAATCTATACACCTAAAAAAGATAATCAAGAGAGCGGACATGGGGTAAGATTATCAATCCTCATTTAGAAAGACAGATGGGATGCGCATTGAACATATGACAGGAGTCTACTGAGCGCATTTGAAAGACTCTAACTAGCAGTGTTTTCAAAGCAAAGACTCATGACCAAACCTTTGGCAGAGTACAGGGAATCATAAGAAAGAAGGGGAGTTAGTCTGATGAGGAAAGATAGGAGCTCCACAAGGACCAAATATATCTGGGCACAGAGTCTTTTCTGAGACTGACATTCAACCAAGGGCCATGTATGAATGTAACCTAGAACCTCTACTCAGATGTAGCCTGTGGTAGCTCAGTAACCAATTGGTTTCCCATAATGAGGGGAACAAGGACTATTTCTAACAGGAACTCAATTAGTGGCTCTTTGGCCTCCCCACCCCCCAGGGGAGGAGCAGTCCTATTAGGCCACAGAGGAAAGTTTTGCAGCCAGTCCTGAAGATACCTGATAAAACAGGATCAGATGAATGGGGAGGAGGTCCCCCCTATTAGTGGACTCGGCAAGGGGCACGGTGGAGATGAGGGAGGGAGGGAGGGACTGGGAGGGAATGAGGGATTGGGACACGGCTGGGATACAGCGTTAATAAAATGTAACTGATAAGAAAAAAATAAAATTCAAAAAAAAATAAAATAAAAATAAAACCACTTCCTGGGTAGTGAGTTTGACTTTGTCTTTATTTTGTCTACTATATACATATAAAGGAGGTCTCACCTACTACAGTTAATATGGCCACGAGTTTGAGCAACATACCAAGGGTAATGCCTCCTCCCCAGGGTTTCTAACATAAATCCCAACCACTCAGCAGATAGACACAAGAAGAAAGAGGAGGGAAATGAAAACAGATCTCTGAGCACAGCACTATGTCACCCTGTCTAATGGAGACTTCCGAAAGAGCAGAAGTTACAAGCCACTCTACTTCTATATCTTCTTAGTATAAACTATAAAGTAATACTAAAAATCCAGCTGTTTCTCATAACCAAACCTTCAGCAGAGTGCAGGGAATCAGATGAAAGAAGGAGGAGTTATTATGACCTGGAGAGGACAGGAACTCCACAAGGACCAAATATATCTGGGCACAGGGGTCTTCTATGAGACTGTTTCTCCAACCAAGGACCATGTATGGATATAACCTAGAACCCCTGCTCGGATGTAGCCCATGGTAGCTCGGTATCCAGGTGGGTAACCTAGTAAGGGGAACAGGGACTATTTCTGACATGAACTCAATGGCTGACTCTTTGACATCACCCCCTCCCCGCCCCCTGAGGGAGGAGCAGCCTTGCTAGGCCACTGAGGAGGACATTGTATCTAGTCATGAAGATACCTGATAAGCTAGGGTCAGTCTCCTATCAGTGGACTTGGAAAGGGGCAGGAAAGAGATGAGGGAGGGAGGGTGGGATTGGGAGGGAATGAGGGAGGGGGCTATGGCTGGGATACAAAGTAAATAACCTGTGATTGATATAAAAAATAAAATTTATAAAAAAAATCTAGCTGTTTAAAAACCTGCTAAGTTTCAAGTGGCCCTAGAAACAAACCAGAATTTTTTGTTGTTGTTGTTATTTATGTGTCTTTAATTCCATTAGTATTTTTTTTCTTTATTAATTACACTTTACTCACTTTGTATCCCCCACCCCTTGGTTCCCTCCATCCACCCGTCCCAATCCCTCCCTTCCTCCACCCTCTGCATGCATGCCCCTCCCCAAGTCCACTGATAGGGGAGGACTTCTTTTCCTTCCTTCTGATCCTAGTCAATTAGGTCTCATCAGGAGTGGCTGCCTTGTCCTCTTCTGTGGCCTGTTAATGCTGCTTCCCCCTCAGGGGGAGGTAATTAAAGAGCAGGTCAATCAGTTCATGTCAGAGACAGTCCCTGTTCCTATCACAATGGAACCCACTTGGATACTGAACTGCCATGGGCTACATCTGTGCAAGGGTCTTAGGTTATCTCCATGCATAGTCCTTGGTTGAAATAGCAGTCTCAGGAAAGACCCCTGTGATCAGATTTTTTGGTTCTGTTGCTCTCCTTATGGAGGTCCTGTCCTCTCCAGATCTTACTGTTTCCCACTTCTTTCCTAAGATTCCCTGCACTCTGCCCAAAGGTTGCCCATAAGTCTCAGTATCTACATTGATAGTCTGCAGGGCAGAGCTTTTCAGAGGTCCTCTGTGTCAGGCTCCTGACTTATTCCCTCTTTTCTCCTTCTTCTGGTGTCCAGCCTCTTTGCCTTTCTGGGTAGGAATTGAGCATTTTAGCAAGAGTCCTCCCTCTTGATTAGTTTCTTTAGGTGTACAGATTTTAGTAGGTTTATTCTATATTATATGTCTATATGAGTGAGTATATACTATGTGCATCCCTCTGCTTCTGGGACAGCTCACTCAGGATGATCTTTTCCAGATCCCACCATTTACCTGCAAATTTCATGATTTCCTTGTTTTTTTATTGCTGAGTAATAAACCAGAAATTTGATGAGTTGATACAAGATAACCACAGATGATGAAAACAAAGAAGTAATGAGTACAGTTTGCTAAATGCTGACCCTGCAACATGAGCCACCACAGAAGTCATAGGTGGAAAGGCCTTAGAGAGGCATCATTTTCTCCCCTGGCTCATGCAGTTTTAATCATAACTCTGTTCATAGGCTTCTCTGGTTTTAATTGGAATCATTTTAGTAACACCACTTTATCTCTAGACCTTGAAAACATGCCAAACTCAAAAAGGGACTCTTTAGAATTCCTGATTTAACTTCCACACTTCTTTTGGACTATTCACACCCCTCCACATGACAAGAACCACGGGGCTTTGTGGAAATATGCTAGATGTTCTGTTCTAGAAAATCATTTTCCTTTTGTGTGAGATGAAAGTAAATTCATTCAATAACTACTTTAAACCTCAAGTGCATAGCCATGAGGCTGCAGGACACTGGGCTAAACAGCAATGAATATTTATCAGACATACATCTGGAGAAGATTCTGAGTTTGTCTGAATTCTCAAGAAAGATAGCTCTAACAGGATCTATAGAGAAATGGCTGTAAATAAATATGATAAATGATAGGTCATAGACAGATAGGTAGATTGGCTGAATTATTACAGGAATGAGCACTTCTGATTGTGGAGATGAGAAGGCCTATCATCGTCTACCTTTAGGTCGGCAGGTGAATGCTCATCAGTTAGTCTAGACCTTCCTTATACAATGTCCATGACTTCCAGAAATATCCTCAGTGGTTAAAAAAAAGTAATGACTTTTCAGATATGTGGACATCTCCTAATTCAGTCAAGTATATACTTAAAATTAACCATTACAGTCATTTCAACTATCTCTGCAAAGATGAAAATGTTAAGCAATGGGATAATCGATTTTGAAATAAAAATCCTTGAATAAGAGCAAAGACAGAAGACAGAAGCTAGATACTGGATTCTTCTGTTGCTCAACTGAGTTACTAGAGAGTGACAAATCATCTTTATGGCAGTGATGATGCCAGCATTCAAAGCCAAGGTTAGGATGGAGCTAGAGAGATGTCTCAGTGGTTAGAAGCATATACTGAGAAGAGCCACATCAATGAGCCACACATCCCAGCCCCCACATCAATGGCTTACAACTGCCTTTAACTCCTGTTCTAAGATATCCTACACGCTCCTCTGGATTCTGCAGCACATCCTCTGGATTTGCTCACATGTGGTAGATACACCGATACACATACATAATTAAAAAAAAAATTAAGAAAATGGTTAAGCTATAAAGACCAAGTGTGACCCTGCCTTGAAACAGTTCATAGTCAGATGTAGACCTTGTGAGTGAGCCTTCTCAGCGATGCAGTGCAGAGACCTGCAGGTTATCAGGATGTCTTCATCAATTTATTTAAAGGAAGCAATTATTTGAGATCTGTCTTCACTTATATGATTTTTGGGGTGGAAAGGGGAGAATTTAATAAGCATTCTGTCCCCAGATACAATACAACCATTAACAAAGGTAAAAACTAAAGCCCAAATTGAAGAACAGTATCAATATTTAATCACAGCAGGCTAAGGGTTGCTGAAGCTGAAGATATTAAATGTAATTGAAATGGAGCAGCCAGATTCCCAATATGGGGTTGGGGGTCTAGGAAAAAATCATTCTCTGAGTATCACCATCTCACAGTTACTGAAATATTCCCAAAGCAGATTGTGTCCATTACAGACACACCAGAGCAACACCTTAGGAGATTTTCTGTGTGAAGGGTGAAAAGTCACGCAATGTTACCTCATATAACAAATCAGACTGTTAAGTCATATAGCACAAAAACATTTTTTTTCTACAAAATGGATAAACCAGAAGAGTAATCTAGCCAGCATACTAATAAAGGTGGCTAGAAAAACTCTTTTAAACATTCAACAGGCTAATTTTTTTAATTCTAGATTCCACATACCAGAGTCAGTGTAATGATATTATTAAACAACTCTAATACATGGGCCGTATTACATGGAGGATAAACCTTTATTTTTTTTTAATTGCCACTTATCTCAGACCTTGTATTCATGATCTCAAAGGACATTTCCAAAAGTTAATACTATTTGTATAATCCAGAGAGTTTTGTATGATCATTCTGCTTCCTATAACATTAATACATTCCTGACAGCCCCTCCCCATACTCCAGCTTCATAAACAGGCTCTCTCTGCACAGTTATTAAGCTGGGGCTTATGATCCTGTTTCCTAGACATCAAATTAGTATGTTTTTTTCCTGCTATGAACTAGGTAAATGGTATCTATATTCTTTACTGTTTTCTTGTGTGGATGCCATTGTAGAACAAATCTGGCTATTTGTGTATGTGGTTGCAACAGATGATGGGTGGATGGATGGATCTGGTAGTATCAGATGGATAATTACAAGTTTTCTACACTCCGTATTTAAGGCCAATCACTGTAGCCATGTTCTTGACACATAGTCAGAAGCTGGCTTCTACAGGTACAAACCATTTCTATAGCCTCGGGCCTCAGTTACTCCTTTACTCCCCTAGCAAAAGCTGGCATACAACAAAGAAAGAGCTGTCTTGAAGATGAGACCTCCCAACATAAGGGGCAACAATGATTTGCTCACTACACCCACACACTATGAGACATACATGGTGACAGCATGGGCAATCACAGAATCCCACGACACAAGTTTCAAGTAATATGAAGCAAATCATAAGCAAAGTTTGCTCTCCTCATACTCTTTTCCAGAAATGTGCTGTGATGTGATGATCAAATTATGAAGCCAAAACAACGTTTTGCAATCTGCTGAACGAAAGTTATTTAAGGATTGTTTTTCCCAAGAAAAAGAAAAATTAAAAGGAAAGATATGTACATGTTAACATAGTTCACTTCAATATATTAAATGTTCCTCATTTCCCTCAGCAAACGTTGAAAGTTTTGGCATGACACAAAACTTTTTGTTTCTCTGTTTCCCCATCTGTAAAAAATTTCCCCATCTGTAAAGATGTAAGGAAAAGGTGATCTATGTATCATACACATTATATATACTGGCAGACAAACGGAGTGCTGAGCTGAGAATATATGTCACATTGTAAAGATATTTTTAAACTAAAGTTGATGAACATAGAAATTGAATTATAAAATTCTCCTTTTTTAATTATGTAAGGGAACCAAATTCTGCTCTAATATACTAATTATGAGCTTAATGCATGAGGCTGGAAAGATGGCTCTACAGTCAATAACACTTGCTGCTCTTGAAGAGGACCCAGGTTGAGGTTCCAGCACTCACATGGTGCTTCACATCATTTATCCCCCAGTTCTGGGGATACAGGAAATCAATACCTTCTTTTGATCTCTTGAGCACTAGGAACACACACCATGCACATACATGCATACATTTTGTCAAGCATTCAAACAACATAAAAATAAAATAAAATAAATCTAAAGAATATTTTTGATGGGTCACAGCACCATTGACGGACTTCTAACTCCCAAAATATTTACATTATGATTCACAACAGTTATGAAGTATCAATTAAATAATTTTATGGTTGGAGATTACCACGATGTGAGGAAGTATATTAAAGGATCACAGCATTAGCAAGACTGAGAAACACTGGTGTAACAGAAGAGAGAGTACATGACTTGAACTGGCAGTTTCCAGTTCGCAGAGTCTCTTGGGTGTTGCTGATAACTTCACAGAGGTATGTAATCTCTCCTGCCTATGTGTCCTGGGATGGGATGTTTCAGGGTGTCAGGCAATGTATGATACATCTTTCCCACCAGCAAATGACCATCAGAATTCAGAACTGGGTGTGGCTCTACTGGACACAGACTAATCAGAGTGAAAAGCACCCCAGTGTTGTCAGATAAGATAGGAGTAATGTCTTGGGGAGGCAAAGTGGGGCAAGATCTATAATTGGAAATTTAGTTTAGAGTGGAACTTTCCAGAGAACAATAAGGCATTGCTTGACAAATAATTCAATCATCTGGTTTTATAGAGACCTTAGGCATGATGTAATACAATCCTATATTGTTACAGATTAAGTTACAAAGGCTCAGGGACGTTAACTCACCTGCCAAGTCACATTGCTAATAAATGAAAAAGAAAGAAATGCTATTTTGAGCTGGCTCCAAATTCTGTACCTTTCCTCACCTTAATAAGCAGCCTGCTCGTGATCCAGAATTGTCTGTCTGCATCTGACACTTTCAAAATCCCCTCCAGCCAGAAAAACCCTAGCCAAGTGTGCTGTAGCCCCCAAATATTGATCCTCAACTATCCTTCATCAGTTACCTGCACACTAACAGGAAGTCTCCACTTGATGTTCCTTTTTGCTCGGGAATGAATTAGTTCAAGACTTGTCTGGTAATGAGATTGACAGGCTATAGGGAACAACCAATTATAAACAACTACAGTGTTCTAATATAGAATACCAACTAGATGGTCATATTGTAGGCTTTGACTTTATATGGGGTTTTTAAGCTTCTTTCTACCTCCCTTCTGACCCCTCAACTCTACGTAGGAGAGAAAGAAGGTTAGTGGAGACAGGAGATATAGACCTTTAGAGGTAGTTCCTTGGGACCATTCCAATCTTCTCAGTCAGTATTCCAACAGTCCAGGGAACAACAACTCAGCAATTCAGCAATCCAAAAATAGCAAAAGCATCAACAAGAACCAGAAGGGCCAGCAGCAACTTCCTTGAAGCATTCTCCAAAGGTCTTCTCTCTAGAAGTGTCTTGAAGCTCTCTGTGTCTCTCTGTGTTTTTCTGTGTCTCTGTCTCTCTCATTCTGTATCTCTCTGTCTCTCTGTCTTTGTATATCTCTCTCTCTTCCTCCTCCTCCTATTTTTATCTTTTCAGAGTGTGCACCAGGATTTTTTCAGCTGGAAAAAGCCATGCCTCCACACAAGGCATTTTTCAGCTGACAAGATTCACATACCCTTTCTTGCGGATATTATCAGCTGAAGATTCTGGCATCCCACATTTGGGATTATAACAAAAACACATTTACAAAACATAATCAAAACTTCCACTACACTATATCATGAGCTGTCATCTAAAAAGAGTGGACCATTTCACACAGGCAGTGGGATGACTGTGGTGGAGTCTGGAGTTGTCACATTACAACTGAAAGCTGTCTCAATGGATGAAAAGAAAGCAGGAAAGAAAGCAGGCACAGAACTTCCATGATTATCCCTAGTAGGTGCAGTCACTGGTAGAGGAAACCAGGAACGAGTGGGCAGAAGAAGATGTGAGGACACCAGAATTTCTTAAGAGGTCACTGAAGATGGAGAAGCCAATATTAATTAGTCTGTTGAGAGCTCAAAGCTTCCAGTGGGTTGTAAAGTATTGAGGATGTTGGCTATATTAGTCTTATAGGTGGGGTGGGCAGTACGGGTACCAAATTGGAGACTAATATCAGCTACACAAAAGAGTAAACAAAGAAGACATTTTAAATGAATATATTAAGATGGTAAAGAAATGTTAGGATTACATGAGCTTTAGGCCACAATTCTACCACAAAACCATGGCGATTAGGGAGCATTTCATTTCAAAATGATTAGAAATATATAACATTACAGAGAATGAAAAAGAGATGCATGAATGGAGCTTAAATTGATGAAGATTCTCTCAAGAGTGGACTACAGATGGGATTACCCTGAACTAAACGTACAAAGAAGCAAGGAGACCTAGAGGGTAAACAGCAGTAAACTTGCCCCTACCTCCTCTATCTGACCCCATGCTCAGGTACCGCTGGACATCTTTGTTTGGTTAGACAAAAAGGAAAAGAACCACCTTGTCATACAGCAGCTACTATAAATATACCCCGAAACAAGACACTTCCATGTCATCATTGAAGAGCAACATGTTAAGACAGGCAAGAAAGAAGTATGTCATGAAATAGCGACATCTGACAGGAAGGACTACATGAGAAAGACAGACACTTCAACAAAAATTGACAGATGGATATATGCTTAAAATAGCAACAGTGTAAGATGGGATTCGTGGCATGAGACATTTAGTACCAATTACAGCATTTAAATCAGAAATAATGTCAAGTAACTGCGCAGAGTGGATTTGTATGGGGCTGATGCATGAGCCAGAAGGTGTAGTTGAGGAATTATCTACCAAATGCAAGATTAGGACACATGGAGGACGTATTCAGAAAGTTAGTATATATTTAACAGCAATTGCAGAAGGAGAAAAAGCTAAGAAATTTCAAAACACCAAAGAATACGGAAAGTCGTTAAAGTTTACAGCATTTTTTTTTTTTACAAAGATAGTCTACAAGGAAATAAGAGGAGGATAAGATTCATCACGAGTATCAATTATTTCATGAAAACAATAGATATTATCACTACAGCAATAAGAAAAGTCACTTTGGAGCAACAGCAACAAAAGCCTTTCCTAGCTATGTTATCATCCCCAGTCTGAGAACTAAACAGAGATACCCTCAGAAATAAAATCTCTAAAATTTCATTGCTCTAAGTATGCAATAACACAAAGTACAGGGGGTCATGTAAAGATGTACAACTGGTCCCCTGAAGCTTTTTATTTTTATTCCTAAAGTCTTGACAAAAGGATAGCAAAGGTTAGCCATAGAAAGTGAGAAAGGAGTAACGGATTCTGAACCGTATGTGGTGTAAATCGGATGGACAATGGGGAAAACAGTTTTGAGGCTTGAGAAAACTGAATGACAAACAATCAGGAGGAAATCCAACAGCAAACACAATTTATACCAGCACCGCCAAAGACTCAATAATTGGTGACATCAAGCATGCCAGAAGCAGGGTAGATGAGAAAGAGCTAAGTTAATGAAGATTGGTTGGAAACCTATTTACGACGTTGTCAAATCCTCTCCCTGGCTCAGGTTAACTTGATGATGGGCTTTCCATCACCCTGACAAAGGTCTGGAAGTCTGTATTTTAGAAGATTAGAACAGAGCAGTCTACACTTGTGGCTTCCAGTTCCGCTAGCACAGGAGTCAGTGTGCTCAAAACAACGTTTAACTGCCATTTGTGGGCTTGGAGTACAAACAGCCCCATGTTCTGTCCATTTTTATATAATTTGCTTTTTAATGTGTGCATACAAAGGGATGGGTTTTGATGAGACATTACCATGAGTCATTATACCTTCTTCCTGTTCATCCTCCTCCACCCACTGCCCTGCCTCATTCCACTGGCCCCCTGTAGCTATTCTTTTCTAGTTTTAATTGTATCTAAATTTACATATCAGATTGGTATGAAGATATGACTCATGTATCAGTCTGTAATGATGAAATAAGCTAATATTTCCATATTTAGTATTTCTTAAATATTAAAACAAACTTTTATCAACACAATTCTTATATACATTTAGAAGATATAGTTATAAGTAAATATACTCATATACATAAATATGATATATAGTAAGTGAATTAGAATAATTTTTCTATCTTCTTATCACTAATTTGGGCCTAGAGTCTTTGGGCTCCTTTCTTCTAGTGTGCACTGTTTTTGCTTTGCTATGGTTTAGTTTTATTGAATTCTGGCTTTGTTCTTTAGCAAAGGCTTTCCACAAGTTCATTTGTATCCCAGCTGGTTTGAAACACATGGGGCTGTTGCCTCTCTCCCCTAAATGCTGAATTACAGACCTGAATTACCATTCTTAGCTTCCAGTCTTCTGGTAACTCATAAAATGTGTAACAGGTCCTTCTCCTTTGCAACAGAACACTAGATCTTATTACTTCCCCTTGTTTTGAGTACCTATAATCTAATCCAGTTCTCAACCTGTCAGTCATGTCCCCTTTATGAAACCTTTAACTTCAAAAATATTTACATTGTGATTTATAATAGTGGAAGGATTATAGTTATGAAGTAACAGCAAAAATAATTTTATGTTTAGGGGGTCACCACAACATGAGGAACTGTATTAAAGAGTCACAGCATTAGGAAAGTTGCGAACCACTGGGTTAGATTCTAATCTCCCATGATGGTACTCCCAGCAGGATCCAGCCTACTGCTCTGCCACCCTTGGTCTAAAACTTTCAGTGAGCTCCAACATTTGTACTGATCAGAAAAGGTCAGCGGTGATAAAAACAGAAGCAAGCAAGAAGGTTATACTTGCTATTGTGACCAAAATTGTAAGATACATGACTTAAAGGAAGAAGGGTTTATTTTTGACTCATAGTTTCAGAGATTTCAGACCATGATTTTTGGTGCCATTGACTCTGAGTCTATGATGAGGCTGAATCACATAGCTGTATGACATTTTTCCTGAGGCATTATGAACAAAAATCTACTCATCCTAGATAGAGAGCCACAGCACACTAAAGCAAAAATATCGACAGTCTAACTTGGTAAAAACAGAATTTAATTGAATTACTTATAAAAGTGTACATGAATGAAATGCAGCTGCACCATCAAAAGTCTATGGCATCATAGATGACAGCTAACAAAAGCTGAAACACTGGAAATTTCTGTCTGATTTACAGGCATCTCAGTATATCAGAGAATCTCTTCTCCCCCATGGTACTTACTGCTAATATAACTTTGGGGAAGGAGAGGACCTTGTGACTATGATAAACTTCAGGAATTTATTGAAACTTGTGAGTTATTTTTTCTCTAAGTCTTAAGAATCCTCACCTCAGAACTTCCCTAACATTAACAAGCTTTCTTTGGGGGTGGTATCTTTCAATTGGGAGGAAATTGCTAGTCAAAATTCTACCAGCTCTTACATTCTTTCTGTTGCCTCTTTTTAAAATGCTCCCTGTTCCTTGGAGGTGATAATAGATATCTCTGTATAAAGTAAGCATTAGGATTCTTTGCTACAGAAACAGCCACTTTTTCCCAAAAGCCTCACTAGTGGTCATGACTCTCTGTAGACACCATCATTTGCAAAACAGTGTTTCCTTCTATAATGTATTGCATTTAATAACAGTGATCTATGGGCATAAGTAAACATGTTTAGAAGCCACATTGACAGTCACATCACATTAATTTAACAAAACAATAACAATTACCTGCCCACTGGTTCTGACCTATGATTGCCCAAACCAATGGCTTTTTTTTTTCCATATTTAAAAAACAGACATAAAATTTCTTTGATGAAGTGGCCCTTAAATCCACCTGAAAGACAGTTGATAGGACCCCAAATAGTCCATAGCATTATTGCACCTACAATAACATCCAGCTTGGCATTTTGATAGTGTAGTAAGTAGTGTGCATAGTAATATAGAAATGTTATTGACAATCCTCCAACAGTAAGTATGGCACCTTCTGTCACTATAAAAACAACAACAACAAAATTGAGAGTACTTTCAGTTGAAGTTAAAGCTTGTGGAACCATCAACAATGAGAACTTACTGTCTAGTTTTGGCATGTCACCAACAATAGTAGTAGTATCTTTCGTAGTTTGGAGAATCTCAGATGTCTACTTGGCCAACAACTCCTAGAGAAATAAGCCATATCCAGCACTGGGATTTTTACGTAGAAATGCTTTGGCTCCTTATAGTGCTGTTTCTCATTCTTTCAGGGTGTTTTTCTTTAAATTCAACTAATGATTTTATTACTGTTTGTCCACATCTGTTCCCAAATCTGTAGATCATTCAAGGGTTTTCATTACATAATGAATGTTTTTACATAGGATTTCAGGATCTCTGAAGGCCCACCATCATGCATTTCTAGTAAGTGTCAGTTGGTATTGGGTAGCCAAAGGGATTCTAAAAAGAAATAGTAACAAGATCCAGTACAGCATAAAATGATGTTATTTTTTATAAATTATTCCATTGTAAGAGCAATATGGAGTATAACAACATAGATGAGGGTTATTATTTTATTTCTTTAAAATTCATAGTCATTCTCCCTTGGTTGTCTTATTTCTTTATGCTAAGAGACTCTCTTGTTTTGTTTTTATCTCTTTACCCTCATTAAGCTCTATGGGGCCATCTTGAGCTGTTTGGTTTGGTTTGGAGACAACAAGAAACAGTGTCTGCCCCCTTAAGCTACCAATACAAGTATCTGCATCCATGGAGCTAGAAGACTCTTGGTTGGCATTGTATTTCAATGTCTCTCCATAGGCCATATCTGGCTGCTGGGAAGGTCTATGGTTGAGCAGTCTTACATCCTGCTTATACAGAGCACATTCAAGCAAGAAAGTTGCCCAACTTTAAGCTAAAATTAACCCTTTTTATCAGTATTGCTGTACCATCATATCTACTGTCTGATACTTATTGCCTTTCATATTCCTGGAACCATCAGGGCCCAAGGCACTCCAGCATCGGCCCAAGGCCTTTTTCTTTACATTAATAGAAGACCAATAAGTCCACAATTCAATTTGGGGCTTCCAGTTTTTCAGCAGAGTCCTCACTGTAGGCACCCTGGCCGCTCTGGGAAGGAAGAAACCAGAAAAATCTTCCATCCTTACATGCTTCCTTCTTCTGAACTGGGGAGTGGAATGAGGAATTATCTATACCTCTCTTGTTCTCTGTTTTCTTTTACTCTGTGATGAAATACTAGTTGGGACTCAAGGCGTTCCAAAGTCTCATCAGTGGTACCTTTGGTCTTCCAGTATGTTTTTCTTTATGGATTCTGATTTCATGCAAATCTAACCACATTCGTCTCTGAATGATGCAGAACAGCAAAAGAAGAGAATAGAAGACCTTACAGGCCAGTTTATATTTAGACAATAATATTTTGATATTAGATATCCAGTAGATTATGAGTCAACTAATGGTGGCTGACAGTGGATAACCAGGGAACAGTGGTGTGTGTGTGTGTGTGTGTGTGTGTGTGTGTGTGTTTTACAATTTTTTTGTGGCAGAATGCCACTTTTGTGTGGATTTAATATAAATATGGCTTTGGGATCAAAAGTGTGTGCCTTCCCATTTGCCTTCTGCTATTGTTATCCAGACTGTTCATGACTGTGTGTGCTTAATTGCCACCTGTGTACCAGTTTGTATATGTGTGCCCATGCCTACCTGTGTGTGGCCTCTATGTGTTGGCATTTACCTGGGAACCTACCAGTGAATAGAACACAGTTTATCTGCCTAGTACATCTCATATTCACTTCAACTTTCCAGAGACCCATAATCTTCCTCTGTGCTGGCATTGGAACTGGAACCTCACAGCCCTTTTGTTTGGCTGTCTTATTTTTCATATGCTTTTATTTGGTTTATCACTGAATGAACCTGATTTACACGCTTCTCTGTGTCGTTTAAGTCCACCAAACCCTCCTTATGTCATAAAGATCATGTCTTGACATAGGGCTGACCAGCACTGCTCTGGCTCCACACCAGTCTTATTTGATGAATTCTTTTTCTTAATTCTTTCTCTGGTGAGCAAAAGCTTATTCATCCCTATAAACTCAACACCAAACACTCCCGCTTATGTGCCCAATTCTCTTGGGCAATGCTTGCCCTTTCCCTATTTTTCTCCAGTCTCTGATATACACCAGGATCTCTGCTGGAGAAAACAAGTATCAACAGCCCCTCTAAAACAGTCCACTGGAAAAAGATCTTTTTCCAGCTTCCTTGACTTATGCGCCCTTTGCCTCAAGTAGTTCTGGATGACCACTGTACCACATTTGTCTCCCTCACACCTTTCCTATCCCATATTTCCCCATTTCTCGCAGCCTCACAATCCAGGTGGCAAGAGGCTCTTTTACTACTTACTTACAAGTCCTTCCCAATTCAAGCATTTCTTTTTTTTTTCAACACTTTTTTTTTAATTAATTATAATTTATTCACTTTGTATCCCCCCTGTGGTTCTCTCCCTCCTCCCGTCCCAATCCCTTCCTTCCTCCACCCTCTGCACGCATGCCCCTCCCCAAGTCCAAGTCCACTGATAGGGGAAATCTTCCTTTCTTTCCTTCTAATCCTAGTCAATTAGGTCTCATCAGGAGTGACTGCATTGTCTTCTTCTGTGGCCTGGTAAGGCTGCTTCCCCCTCAGGGGGAGGTAATTAAAGAGCAGGCCAGTCAGTTCATGTCAGAGACAGTCCCTGTTCCTATTACAATGGAACCCACTTGGATATTGAATGCTATGGGCTACATCTGTGCAGGGGTCTTAGGTTATCTTCATGCATAGTCCTTGGTTGGAATAGCAGTCTCAGGAAAGACCCCTGTGCTCAGATTTTTTTTTTGGTTCTGTTGCTCTCCTTGTGGAGTTCCTGTCCTCTCCAGATCTTACTGTTTCCCACTTCTTTCCTAAGATTCCTTGCACTCTGCCCAAAGGTTGTCCATAAGTCTCAGAACCTACTTTGATAGTCTGCAGGGCAGAACTTTTCAGAGGTCCTCTGTGTCAGGCTCCTGACTTGTTCCCTCTTTTCTCCTTCTTCTGATGTCCAGCCTCTTTGCCTTTCTTTGAGCATTTTAGCTTGCCTCTTTGAGCATTTTAGCAAGAGTCCTTCGTCTTGCTTAGTTTCTTTAGGTGTACAGATTTTAGTAGGTTTATCCTATATTATATGTCTATATGAGTGACATATATACTGTGTGCATCTTTCTGCTTCTGGAATAGCTCACTCAGGATGATCTTTTCTAGATCCCACCATTTACCTGCAAATTTCATGATTTCCTTGTTTTTTATTGCTGAGTAATATTCCATTGTGTAGATATACCACAATTTGTGCATCCATTCCTCCACTTGGGGGGCATCTGGGCTGTTTCCAGCTTTTGGCTATTACAAATAAGGCTGCTACAAACATGGTTGAGCAAAATGTCCTTATTGTTCAATGCCAATGTCTACTTGAGAATATTTTGGATATATGCCTCGGAGTAGTATAGCTGGATCTTGAGTATTTCCTGATCATCTTAGTTTTTTTTTTTGTTTGTTTGTTTGTTTTTTTTTAATACCGGGACCATTGTTAAGGTCCCTGTGTGCATGCCTTCCGTTCTTCTCTATTAAAGTCAGACTGGTTAATTTTGTATCCAGCCACTTTGCTGAAGGTGTTTATCAGCTGTAGGCACTGTCTGGTAGAATTTTGGGGGTCACTCATGTATACTATCATATCATCTGAAAATAGTGATAATTTGACCTCTTCCTTTTGATTTGAATCCCCTTGATCTCCTTTAATTGTCTTATTGCTCTAGCAAGGACTTCAAGAACTATGTTGAAGAGATAAAGAGAGAGTGGGAAGCCTTGCCTTGTCCCCGATTTCAGTGGGCTTGATTTAGTTTTTCTCCGTTTAGTTTGATGTTGGCTGTGGGCTTGCTGTATATTACTTTTACTATGTTTAGGTAAGTGTCTTGTATCCCTGATCTCTCCAAGACTTTAAACATGAATGAGTGTTAGATTTTATCAAATGCTTTTTCAGCATCTAAAGGAGATGATCATGTTTTTTTTTTTTTCTTTCAGTTTGTTTATATGGTGTATTACGTGTATGGATTTCTGTGTATTGAACCACCCCTGCATATCTGGGATGAAACCTATTTGGTCATAGTGGATGATATTTTTAATGTGTTCTTGAATTTGGTTTGTGAGTGTTTTGTTGAGTATTTTTGCATCAATGTTCACAAGGGAGATTGGCCTGAAATTCTCTTTCTTTGTTGGGTCTTTGTAATATTTAGTTATCAAGGTGACTGTGCCTTCATAGGAAAAAAAAAAAGTCAGACCAGAGGGATATCCTCTATGGCACCCGCCATGTTCTATTCCTCACTGTCTGTTATTAAGGCCCGGTCTTTGTGCAGAATCTTGAACTTTTTCTTCCTCTATGTTAAAGGTTCAACATGAAAGTTGTTTTCTATCTCTTTTACTATGTCTTATTCCTCTTCATTCTCTGTTTCTTCCTATGGTTCCAAGCTTTGGAATTCAGGACAGAGCTCCTTAGCACAAATTTAGCTTATACTCTCTTCTTCTTCTACCCCAAGCTATAAGAAATGAGAAGCCATCACCTCCATTTTGTTCTCTCTTTTATCCAATTTACCCAACAACTTAGAGGACAATGGGGAGGATGCTAGCTTCACTTTTTCCACTGTAATTTCTCCCTTATACAATCATGCTCATCAACCATTTCATCTTATTATCTATAACATAGCCAAGTAACCACCATTTAAGCCTACTGACGTTATCATCATGTTATCCTCAGTGACTGGAAATTTTGTTCTAAACCTTCATCCATTCTCAGGGAATCTCTGTACTCACATAGCAAACCACACACAGCAAGAGACTTGCCACTCCATACTACACGGAAGAAAACTATCAGCTTGGGATATCTACCATGAACCTTTCACTTTCCAATGGCTCAGCAAGTTACACTTGGCTCAGCAAGTCTCATACAGTGAGCAAGACCCATGCAACTTATGCCACAGAAAAAAAGACAGAATATATCAAATGAGAAAAGACAACCCTTACCGGATTCCCAACACAAATGCTCCACCCCAAGACTGTTTTTCCGTAGTTGCATGTCTATCCATTCATAGCCAGGACCATGCAATTACTTGGCTCACACTCATATTTGGTTCTGTCATTCCTTGTTCAGGTGCCAATGTGTCTTGTGACACTACTGGGGGGACATGAACAAACAGCTATTTACCCTAAATACCTCACTAAAATCCAACTTGATGAACCAGTAAGCTTATTAGGGTTACTTAAAGGACTATGGGTAAGGAATTATAATCACATGAACTACTCAAAGGTAGCTGCATCACCACAGTCCACCTAGCATGGGTGACAACGCATGAAGGCTCTCTGGACAGCATGCAGGCAGCTCAGCATGTCAGAGTCTCTCCTCCCCTGCAGGCCTTACTGCACATGTGATCTTGGCTAAATATGGGGCCATATGAGAGGACAGGAGCTCCACAAGGACCAAATATATCTGGGCACAGGGGTCTTTTCTGAGACTGTTTCTCCAAGCAAGGACCATAAATGGATATAACCTAGCACCCCTGCCCAGATATAGCCCATTGCAGCTCATTATCCAAGTGGGTTCCCTAGTTAAGGGAACAGGGACTGTCTCAGACATGAACTCAATGGCTAGCTCTTTGATTTCCCACACACACACACATACCCAGAGAGAAGCAGCCTTGCTAGGCCACAGAAGAGGACATTGTAGCTAGCCCTGAAGAGATCTGATAAGCTAGGATCAGATGGAAGGGGAGGAGGTCCTCCCCCATCAGTGGACTTAGAGAGGGGCAGGAAGGAGATGAGGGAAGGAGGGTGGATTAGGAGGGAATGAGGGAGTGGGATACAGCTGGGATACAAAGTAAATAAACTGTAATTAATATAAAAATAATAAAAATAAAAACTATCCATAGGGGAAAGTTACACGGATCTCCTGGGGTATCTGACTGAAATTTAAGGAGCCTCCTTTCAAAAACACCCTGAGGCTCAAAAACCTTCCCTCTGGGAAGGCATGTTTCAGTGGGGATGAAAATGCTACACAACACAGTGGAAACATGCAGATGAGAAGGTTTTATTACCTCCTGGTTAAAAAAAAAAAAAAAGCCAAGAGGAAATGTCTGGGGACAAGTTACAGGGATGAAGGAGTCACCTTTAATTCTCCAGCTGACAAAATGGCACCACCAGTTAGGACCAAGAGTTCAGCATATGAGTTCCTGAGAAACATTTTCTCTGTAAATCACAGCAAAGACCATCTCCTGGAATCTTGGGAGGTACGGGGACAACGTGAGACATAGGATTTGTACAGAATGACTGGTATATGGCAAAGCATAAGATAGAGTTAGAGATCTTGACGATTGATGGCTCTTTACGTCAAATAATTGATTCACCTGCCATCTGTAAAAGCAAGAAGAAAGGAGGGATCACAAAGAAAGATATGGAAGCAGCGAATCTGAGCCACACCGTCGCTGCGTCAGGAACCTTGCCTGTTTGTCTCTCTAATTGTTACAAAAATTCACCACAGCATCACCTCAGCTCCAATTTCACGGAGGATGAAACTGAAACTTCTAGAAGGAAGAACCTTCACAAAGCTTGTAAGTGGCTTGGCCAACACCAGAGCAGGTCTGTCTACTGGCCCACCCAAGGTAAGCGGTTTCCAGTTCATACGGTCTCATTTTATGGCATCTGCTTCTCCTAACTAATGGAACCTTCCAGAACCAGCAGCATGCGGCACAACTCAAAATGAAACAAGCTTACTACTCTTCAGAAACTGGGCAGCAAAGGTATTCCACAGCCATTTATTCTCCAGCTGCCTCCTGCTAAGAGACTATCAGATTACAGAATTTGGCCTGGAGGCATTCAGTCCCCTCCCCTTTTCCATTTTTCCCTAAGTTAGTTTTCATTTCATAACAGTCATTAGGGGAGCTCAGGGAATGAAGTGTAAAAATCTCCCCTCACCTCCGAGACCTGGCTGGCAGCAGCTCCTTGAAACTCCTGCAATCAGTGCTCCATTTAAGCATCAAAACCTCATCAATTAGGCCTCAATGTACAGGGATCACGTGGCCTGTTGGTCACGCTGAGCCGGCTGCAGAGGAGTACCAGAGGCCTCATTACCGGCCTTAAGCTTTTGTAAAATTCCTGAATAAGCAGCCCATGGAGTGTCTGCAGAAGGGCCGCATTAAAAAAAAAAAAAAATTCCTGGCTTTAACAGCTGCTTTTACGGACAATTTAACGCTGTGGGTTGCCAGCTGTGTTAATGCCTGACCCCTCCTCCATGGTGTCTGGCCTTGTGAAAGAGCTGGCAGATGTAGAGTCCAGCCCCCTTGTTCCCAAGAAAACTACGCCCTGTGAGATATCTGAGTCTCACGGCCCATGGCCAAGGACAAAGATTTTTTTTTTTTTCCTAGTTGCTATGAGCCAAGCACCCTGGTAGCTCCTACATGCTAATTCGCTAATTCTGGAGGTTCAGCAAGGTAAGTAAATGAAATCTGTGTCCTAACAATAAGAACAGGTTGGAAATAAGAGCAGGAAGTGACAAGGGTTAAGGCCTAGTCTGCCCTGCCTTGCGGTGGAGGGGCTAGAAAAGGGAGAGAGGAGAGTTGTGGTCTGTGCGCACTCTGGGATCACTGGACTGAAAAGGCATCTTGCCCCACCTCGAAAACGGCCACGGGACACTGTGTATTGTGTGCCCACTCACCCAGACCCCTGAGAATTGCTTCTTCAGGTGGAAGACCCAGTAACTGAATCTTCTGTTTGTTCGATGTCTGATTATGGTCTAGGGGTGTTAATACACTGGCCAAGTTCTCCTTGCACTTAGGGATCATCGAGACCATCTATGTGGTATTTTATAGTGAAAAATACTACGCTATGTGTGTCCCACAATCTGATGTTTTTTGTTTGTTTGTTTTTCTGCCTTATTCTCTTCCTATTCTCTTCACTATTACTTGGTTCAAGTAAAACAACAAGAAAAATAAAAGAAAATTAAAAAGAAGCTTGAAGTCTCGTTAAAAGTCAGTAGTCTATTCGTAAAATTGAACCTGAAATTCTACCTAAAAGAACGTTTTACTAAGGACATCATTAGGTCTTTAAAAAAGTATTTATGCATATAGAAATATAGTGTTTGAGAGGAAAAGACCTAAATATTCTAAGTAGAGAGATATCTGTAATTCGTATTTAAATTCCAATTTAGCTGTGTATATGCATATTAAACTAAGATCCATGATGTAGAAATACAGTATGGCCTCTTGTAAGCCAATAAGCAAATACCTAATTTTTTCTCAAATATGCCAGACAAAATACTGGGGACAATCCTTCTGTTGAAAGTGAATTATGGGTATATTAGGTACTTTGTGAAGGTTTACTGGCAATAGACAATATAATAATAATAATAATAATAATAATAATAATAATAATAATAATAACTAACATTGCTTAGGTTGTGCTTTCAAAGTTAAAAAAATAAATAGGTGATTCTATGTATGGGGCCAGGGATATACAAGTTGAACCTACGACTTGGGAAAGCTATTTTCAATCAACGTAAGCTTATCAAAATATTTAAATGTGGTCTTAGCTATATACCTTTACTACTCATGCATTAGTGCTGTGTGTGTGTGTGTGTGTGTGTGTGCATGTGTGTGTTTAATAAGTCAAAAACTGATTACAGCAAATAGTATATCTGAGGTTACTATTTGGGTTAGACAAAGCAAACATGAAGGTTCACCAGATAACCTATTAACTGATAAAGAGTAATCTATCTTCATAAAAGTATTCAGAGTTATAAATAAAAAAAAAAAACCCAAGGCTACAATTCTGCCATCTGCAGCCCCCAGTTAATGGCTGAATCAATGCACAGAGCATCAACACATGCTAGAATTGTAAAGATAGCGGCTCACACACTGTGTGGCCAGCAGGGGGAAATACACATACCACCTGTAAACCTGCCAAGGGGAGAAAAAGAAACCTAATGCACAGCTGTGCCATGCTAACCACTTGTGGGGCATACAGAGAACAAAATAAGAATACTGCCCATCACCAGGCACAGGCAATCAGTAAATTCTATTATGGCGATTGCTTTTTTTTTTTTTTTTTTGGTAGATAAGTGTAAAGAAAAGATAACTGCATTCTAGTGCCTCTGCATGTGTCTTTGGGTAGTTAAACTATGGAAAAATCTAAGTGCTTCCTGACGGTCAGGATAATAGGTCTTCAGAAAGAAAGGGGGTATGGTTTACACAGAAGAGCTGTGGGGCTAGAGTCCTATGAGTTGTCTTAAATGTTTGTGTAAGGGCATTCCTACAGTAAGCTATAGATTTTTGCATGGTCCTCTGTATCTTTTAGAACTTTACAACAAAAGGTTAAAATACACTGAACTCATCATTGAGTTGGCAATAAAACAAAGAAAATACTCAAAGTCCAAAACTGGAATACAAAGGCGACTTCAGAGTGCAAAATGAGGTTTGAAGCCAGTTTTCTGCCCCAGGGCAAATGCAGAATCTTGATGTGTTTAAGGTGTGTGCTGTGCAGACAGCATGGGGTACCAGGTTGGTAGTAACCCGGGGTCTCCAGCAGGAGCAGCTTAAAATACTACCTGAATCAGAACAACTTTAGCTTAGCCATCTGAAGATTCCCACAAATAATCTACCAGAAAACATGAGCTAATAATAAACACACCTAACTCATGAGAAAACAAAGAACCCTCAGCAGGATGCAGCAGAACTGAACAGCAGAAGAAATAGGCCTGTAAAGGATCCCAAAGAACTTCAAAGGTATTGTGATTGGTGTGACTCTAAATAACAGTATTGGATGACTGAGAACAGAATCTTTAAAAGCATCTAACAAAATTTTAGTAATGAAAAATAAATAAAACTACACTTTATGACTTGGGTAGAGGGGAATCCAGCTCATTTCAAGCATAATGAAGCAGCTGATGGCAGAACAATGCCCATGCCAACAAGTGGGAAACTGGAGTGGAATTTAAGCAAACATTTTTGTGAAGGAATATCAGGGACTAATCAGCTCCCCCTCCTTGGAGAGGATGAGTTCTGAAGAAGAGCAAATCCCAGAAAGAATGGAACCATTAATATCAAGCAGCTGATTTTTCCTCAGTTTTATTTACTAATCCTGGTATCCTAGCAGAGGAAGACTACCTCTAGGTATAGAAAACAGATGTGCAGGGAAAAGTTTAAAAAAAAAAATTACTTGAGGTGCGTGATCCATGAAGAGTGAAGGATGGGTGACGATGTGGCCACTTTCTTTTCAAGACACAGAAAATTCTGTAGCTGCTGCCAGTGGGACTAGAAGCATTCAGGAGCATTCAGCCACTGGCAATGACAAGAGTCAGTATAAGGGAGACCCAGTGGACATCCATGCTGTCCTGTGAAAAGCCTGCAGCAAAGATATACCAGAGGCAGATGAAACAACACAAAACAACAAACAATGTGGAAGAGAGGGTAGCAAAATTGTAAGAGTCTGAGAACCAGGGAGTTTGCTGTGAGGTTTTGGCTCCTTGTAAAATCAGAAGCTATACTCATAAGGTTTCACCAACATGGTTGTCCAAGTATGTGCTGAGCAAGGATACCACCAATGAGCATGCCAAACTGAGCAGAGAAGCGCTTATGAGGCCTCAACCCTACACAAAGGTACCTGAGGAAAGCTGGGAATGGAACAGGTAGCCTTCCCCTGGAAGAGCACAGCTGCTGGTTGTCTAGTGCCAAACGGTCGGCCCTGAAAACATAAATTCAGTCAGCATTGTACAGATCAAAGAGGTCATGCATGTGTGTGTGACAGTAGTTAATAACAACAAAAAGACCATGACTTTGAATGATGCCAGCAGAGTATATAGGAGAGCTTGAAGAGAGAAAAAGGAAGAGAGACATGTTGTAATTAATTTACAGTCTCAAAAATTAAAACAAAAGAAAGGTAAAACAACAACAGTAGTGACAGAACATTACTCTGCAATCCAGGCCTAAACTAAAAATCACTACATAACCAAAGCTAGCCTCAGTCTTCTAGAAGTTCTCCAATATCTGCCTCTGCGTGCTAAGATTGCCAGTAGGAACCACTACACCCCCAACTAAACCATTTTGAATAGCTTAAAAATAGTACACAGAATTAAAATAAAAAGTAATAACAGCATTAAAAAGACAGAGGATTATATGATTTATCCACTAATTGTCAAATGACTTTTTAAAATTTTATTAAACTTCAGGGAATCATGTTGCCATCTCTGTACTTTTGATAAAAATAAACAAATAAAAAATTAAAACATGTATAACCAAATAGAAAAAAAATGGAATACATTCAAATATCTGGATAATGGTAAAGCATGGCAAATAAAAGTAGCATAATACCAAAATAAAATGAATAACAAAATGATCAATGTTCACTTAACTACATTAAACTTTTCATTAAAAGTGATTAGACTAAATTAGACTATATTCAATTAAAAGACTAAGCTTCATCTAGAATTTGCTTTCTTTTCAAGTACATGTAGAAACTAGTCAAATTCTGTGTTATACTCTCTTAATAAATTTCAAACCATTGATCATGGAAAGCATGCTTTATTTATCCTTCCTAGTTTCTCTGTCAACCTTGCCCACCCCTCCCTTACCACAATTTATCCCTTTCAGCTCTATAATTCCCTTTTTATCCTTTATACAGGTGCATTATACCTTTTCTACCGTGAAACCCCCCAGTCATGCCCCTTTATGAATTTTCTGACCTCTATGGCTAATCCAAATGAAACATACATATCTAAAGATTCAAAGCTAACATCCATAAATAAAAGAAAACATGAAACATTTGTCTGCTTCTAGATTATCTCATTCACAACAATTCCTTTCATTTTCACCCATTTATCTGAAAATATCATTTTTCTTAATAGTTGATTATATTTAGTGGTGATATTTAATATTAAATATAACACATTTTCATTATTTGTACATCAGTTGATGGACATTTATCTATTGCGAATAGAACAACAATGGACATATATGAGAAAGCATCTTTGTAATAAGATGTAGAGTCTTTGGGGTATGTGCCCAAGAGTGGTATTGCTAGAATAGCACATACTTGAGCCATAGAATGTAGAGAAATCTACTTGGTACTCAACTGAAAGATTTATCCCTCCTAGATAGCTTGCTAGAAGGTGCTTTGCATGTCAGAAGTGAAACAATCATGATCTTTGCTCAACTGTAAATTCTGTGAACTACAATAAGACTGACTTATAGCAGGACCAACTTATCAGGGCATACACTCTTAGAAAAAAAAAAGAAAAAAAGAAAAGAAACTTCTCCCATAAAAATTGTTCCTACATTTGGGTGAAAATTTATGTCAAACTTTCACCTCCATGATGGAAATTCACAAGTCTTAAGCATGCTGCCAGAACTACCGGGAGGTCATATATGCTTCCCTGAGTTCACAGCTGCCCTTCTGTGTCCAACAGATACTACAGTTTCCTTGTAGTATCTACCACCTCTGGATTGTGCACTCTTTCTGTCCCTTTTCTGTGATGATCCTTGAGCCTTTAGAGATGAGAATGTAGGATATACATGTTCCATTTAGGGCTGAACATCCTGCGGTCTCCTTTTCTTTGTATCTTGGACAGTTGTGTCGCTCTATGTTAATAACCGTCTACTGTAAATACAAGTTTCTCTGATGAGAGTTGAGAGATGCCTTAGTCTATAGTATAATGAGAAGTTATTTGGAGTTGTTCTAATACAACGTCTATTTAACGACACAATAGTAACAAATTTTCACCCAGGGCCTGTGACCTGTCTGATAATAATGGTGCCAGCTGTGAAATTCATCACATCCAATCAGAAAGGGGTTGGTTACTCCCGTGAAATTCATGCCACTGCTACACCAGTAGCCACGTCTTCTCAGGACAGCCTATATATTTTATACCCAGGAAAGAGGGATGTAACTTAAGTATAAGATGATTATTTAAATATAGATTTTTTTTTAAGACTAGTGACTTCCTAAGCAACTTCTAAATTATTTAAGGAAGAAACCTCACCAGCAAGGCAAAAATTATTCCAGAGAACAGAAGAGAAGAGAAGATACTATTTCATAATTCATTTTAAAAGCAACTGATACCTGAATTACAAATCATGACAAAACCAATATAAGAAAAAATAATGCTAGAGCACCTTTTGGGTATATGCCCAGGAGTGGTATAGCTGGGTCTCGAGGTAGAACTATGCCCAATTTTCTGAAAAAGTACCAGACTGATTTCCAGAGAGGTTGTACAAGTTTACATTCCCACCAGCAATGGAAGAGTGTTTTCCTTTCTCCTCATCCTCTCCAGCATGTGTTGTCTCTTGAGTTTTTTATCTTAGTCATTCTGTCTGGTGTAATATGAAATCTTAGAATCGTATTGACTTGCATTTTTCTGATGACCGAGGACATTGAACATTTAAGTGCTTCTCAGCCATTCACTATTCTTCAGTTGTAAATTCTCGGTTTAGCTCTGTACCCCATTTTTAATTGCATTGTTTGATTTGTTGGTGTTTAATTTCTTAAGTTCTTTGCATATTTTAGACATCAGCCCTCTGTCTAAGGGTTGGGTTGGTGAAGATCTTTTTAATTACCCTACATACAAAAAGTGTAAGGATAACAAGGGAACAAATATTGAAGGAAGGTCCAATCAATAATTGGCCGAACCTGAAACCCACCCCACAGTAGAGAGCCAGCCCCAGAAACTAATAATGATATTCTGCTAAGCTTTCAGATAGGAGCCTAACTGGACTGTTGTTTGGGAGGCTCCAGCCAACAGCAGATCGAGACAGATGCTGGAACTTGCAGCCAAACATGGGGCAGGCAGAACTCTTGGGGTCATGTGGAAATGTTGAAGGAAAGATCGAAGGACCTGGAGGGGACAGGAACCTCATAAGAAGACCAACAGAGATAACTAACCCAGACCTATGGGGGCTTTCAGAGACTACGACATGAACCAAGGAACATGCATGATCTGAACCTAAGACCCCCTGCACACATGTAGCCAGCTGGAAGCTTGGTCTTCAAATGGGGCACCTGACAAGTAAAGGGGGAGGTGCTGTTTCTAACATGGACTCCATTGCCTGCTTTTGGAGCACTTCCCCCTGACAGGGATGCCTTGCCTGGCCTCAGGAGATGAAGATATGTGCAGTCCTGATGTGACTTGATATGCTGGAAAGGTTATTACAGGGGAGGGGGCCCCCATTTTCTGGGAGAAAAGGAAGAGGAGAAGAGGGAAGGAGGGAAGTGGGGAGTGACTGGCAGAAGGGGCAAGGGGTCGCTCTCAGGATATAAAGTAAATAAACTAACAGAATTTTTAAAAAGAAAAGAAAGCCTCTTGGCTCAGAAAAAATAAAATAAAAATTAATGCTAAACTATTTCATGAAGATAATTGAAAAAGAAATAATAATATGTTAGCAAGTAGACTCCAGTGATATCTGCTATATCATTGATCAAACGGACTAAAGTCTAAGTTTGCAACATTGGTTGAATTTTGAAGACAAGTATTACAACTCAATATATAGAAAGAAACTTAGTCATTTTATGGAAGTAGAAAGTGTCTTGAAAAAATTCAGCTCCCATTAATTATTAAAAGAACACTTTAAATTAATACTAGAAGGAAACATCCTTTTCCGATAAATGATACATTTTAAAAATGCTAAAAGCAAATATCATTTCCTCTGTGGAATGTTGAAATGTTCCCTCCCTGAAATTTGAAGGAAACAATAGTTCATTATGCTGGTTACTTAGCACTGATCTGTTGGTCCTAGCAAATGCAATAATAAAGAAGGGAAAGAAAACAGAGCAAAATTGGAATGGAGAAATAAAACTGTATGGATTCAGAAATGGTATGATTGTGTTCCTTTAAAAGACGTATATGTAAAATACCATGATAAATACAGAATTTTGTGGACAAAAATATCTGGATAAGATAAACAAGCAAAAACCCATTTTATTTTTAGTACAATTATTAACCAAAGTAAACAAGTCATTTAAGATAGCATAAAATTCAAATAAGTTTAATGAAAGATGTTTAAGACTTGACCACAAAGCATTACTGATTGATATCAAGGCATACTTACAAAAATGAAGATTTAAAACATGTTTGAAAACAGGAAAATTTCCATATAAGTGGTTAGAGCAATAAGACAGACTTAGTCTTTTACTGTGTACTGTATCATACTACCAAAAAAAAGAAAGAAAGAAAGAAAGAAAGAAAGAAAGAAAGAAAGAAAGAAAGAAAGAAAGAAAGAAAGAAAG
>NW_026586173.1:1740560-1774927 GCF_907164565.1 Psammomys obesus | reverse complement strand
AAGAAAGAAAGAAAGAAAGAAAGAAAGAAAGAAAGAAAGAAAGAAAGGAAACCAATATAGCTTTCAGAATACAACATAAGAGGATGTCTTTAAGACACTGTAATAGGTAAAGACTGCTTTAATGACTCCTGTAATTACCAACCACAGGGAATATAACTGCTGTATTATGTCACATTAAAACTAGGAACTTAAGCCAGGAATGGTGTCTTAGCTGCAATCTCAGCTCTGAGGAGTTGGAAGCCAACTTGGAATACACATTGCCTCAGAAAATAAGAAGTTAAGGCTGGAGAGATGGAGCAGCAGTTAAAAGCATGCAGAGCTTTTGCAGAGGACCTGAGCTCAGTTCTCGGAACCTGTATGGCCAGCTCACAGCTGCCTGGACCTCGAGCTCCAAGGAATCGGACACTCTGCTCTGGCTTCCAGGGGCACTTGTACTCTCACACACATACACATAATTACAATTTTTAAATCTTAATAAAATGAACATTTATTTATTTGATTAAAAGTAATGATTTTAAACTAGGAAATATTATTCATCAAACGTACTACTGAGCCCATGGATTTAACTTTCAGTAACACATACTTGTTCTCTTTCTCTCTCTCTCTCTCTCTCTCTCACACACACACACACACACAAACACACACACACCATAACTCTCCTACACACAATCACATACATGCTCTTCATACACATAAACACACACACACACACACACATACACACACTATGCTTTTGAGAATGTGGAAAAAAGGTAAGTCATAGAGGGGGAAGGTTCCTATAGGATTTTCATCAATAATATTTCAAAGACTTCTATGTGTCAATATAAAATTAGAGACAACTAAAAATATTGAGACCAAAATTGAATAGGCATTTCCCAAGCTGGTATTAAAATAGCTGATGGAAATATGAGACTAGTTTAACCCTCTTCTCCAAGAAAAAACCACAACATGACTGCCCAAAGTATAGGATGTCTAAAACACAAAAGTCAGCAATTCCAAATTCAAGGATGAATACCAATTATGTATCCTATACCTGGTGATGGAAGAAGTCATTAGTATAAGAATTGAAAAATGTTGGGATTACTTACTGGAACTAGATACATGCAAATAGAGGAGCCAGCATGTAAAGCTGCAAAAGCTGCACATATGCTCATCACAAGAATATATACAAGAAATTTCATAGCAACATCTTTGCAATAGACAGATACTGAACTATCTATTTACTGATAGCAAGTATAAAAAGTAATGAAATGTCTACATCCATGAAAATGAACAAACTACATTTATGTGCAGCAATATGATAAATCTCACAATTGAATCTTTGAACAAAAGAAATCTGGTATTAAAAACTTATGTACCATAGAATTCTACTGTGGAGAGTTCACACATAGCAAGGCTATTCGACTGCTTTAGAATACTGGATGGTTGTTATTTCAGGGTGTTAATTTAGATGAGGGGTCTAAAGGGAGACTCTGGAAATTCGTCTATGGTACTAGAATGGAGGACTATTGTTAATTTTAGGGTGTTAATTTAGATGAAGGATGTAAAGGGAGACTCCAGACTGCTGTCATGGAAATGTTATTCACCAAATGTACTTATATTACACAAATGTGTTCACTGCTTATATTTTCTTCAAATTGTGCAATTTTCTTTCTTTCATTTTATGTAGGTAGAGTATACTGTAATACAAATTTAAAGCAACTTTGAAATAAAATATTTTGAGTTAAGCCAAACTGAAAGCATATGCAGAAAACATATAGAGGCATTCCTAAGGGCTTTGATTTAAAAGGAGTAACTCTACCCAGATAGCAGATTTCAAGTGAAAGAGGTGGTGCTTAGCAAAGAAATATTGATTAATAAGATAATTTTACATTGCATAGTGTTTTTACCTATCACATTTTGTAAATATGTTGTTAGAATGTATAACTAGAATAAAGTATCAGTTAAGAGAAGAGTGATCAAAGATTACTTTAAAATTTCTGTGTTGATCTAAGCTTTATAAATTTTGATGATTTTAAATGTGTTTTATATAATTTATCAGGTAAGTGATTAAAGAGTACCAATAATTTATAATTTCAAAACCAGTAGATGAAAATAAAAATAACTTAAAAGGACATATATATTTATTTTAATACATGTAAAACACACACACACACACACAGAGAGAGAGAGACATAGATATATCTACATCAGTTATCTATAATTAGTGCCTCCCCAAAACTACCAAGCTGGAAACAATATCCAGTATTTTACACTCAGCAAGTCATGAGTTCAGAAGCAGCTCTGTTGTGTGGCTCAGTGTCTTCATGGGTTGTAATTAAGAAGTTTGAATTAACAAGACTGCTCCTCCCTTGGGAGGTGGGGAGGCCAAAGAGCCAGTCATTGAGTTCCTGTTAGAAATAGTTCTTGTTCCCCTCACTATGGGAAACCAATTGGTTACTAATAAAATGTAACTGATAAGAAAAAAATAAAATTCAAAAAAAAAAAAAAAAGGAACAGAGGCTAGAAAGATGGCTTGGTCTTCAGAGCAACGACCGCTATTCCAGAGGACCCAGGCTCTATTCTCAGCACCTACAAGTAGCTCACTACCATCTATAACTCTAGTTTCAAGGAGTCTGAGGCTTTCTTCTATCCTCTGGGAGTACCAGCCACAGACAGGGTACACAGACATACATACAGTCAAAACACTCATGTGCCTAAAACAAAAAGAAATAATAAAAGATTCTAAAAACTGGAAAAAAAAAAAAAAGAAGTTTGAATTATAGTCATCTGCTTCTAAGGTTCTGCTTCTAGGAAGTGTCTGGATGCCTCAGATATTTACTGAAGTTTGAACAGGAGAGTCAGTTTTCTGTCCAGAGGACAACTCACGATGTGACAGTTGCCATCCATAGAATGGAAGTGCTAACAATGAAATGAGACAAATACTCCAACTAAAAAGTTAGAAAAAGGAAAGCACATCAAAGGGAAGTGGGCCTGGGGTGATTTAATACAAGGCTAGCTACATAAGCATGAGAACCCGAGAACCCCATTTCTGTTCCTTAGATTTCATGGAGTCTAGAGATATGTGTCTATAATCTGAGTGCAGGAGAGCCAGAAGATGCCTGGAGCTCACTGGTCATCCAACTGGTGAGATACAAGGTCAGTGAGGGTGTGTGTGTGTGTGTGTGTGTGTGTGTGTATGAGCGAGAGAGAGAGAGAGAGAGAGAGAGAGAGAGAGAGAGAAACATGTACCTCTTCATGCACACCCACACATATGCAGGTAAAGGAAGAAAAGAAGAATTGATAAAGAGAGCCAAAAAGATATAAAAGCCAAAACTAACCTTATTAACAGAATTGAAAATGTCAGAGGCCATGACAGCCGCCAGAACAACAGGTAAGCTTCAGGCTCTTGGAGTCCCCCTACTCTCTCAGTGCCTGCCCACTCTACCCCTGTCATTCCTCCCATCCACAATGCCCTGGCGTTAAACTAGAGCAATGAGATCATGCTTAGCCAGAGGCCACCAGAAGCCCAGAGAGGCTGCCAGACAGTGAACATCCCCCGTTCTCTGGATGCTCGCCCACCCTATCTCCAGTCCAAGAGGAGTAGATGGCAGGAAATAACCAAAATAAGGGCTGAAATCAATAAAATAGAAACAAAAAGAACAGTACAAATAATCAATGAAACAAAGAGTTGGGTCTTTGAGAAAATCAAGAAGATATACAACCCTTATCCAAACTAACTAAAAGATGGAGAGAGAATATGTAAATTGACAAAATCAGAAACAAAATGGTGAGCATAACAACAGACACTGAAGAAATTCAAGGAATTGTTAGGTCATACTTTAAAAACCAATATTCCACAAAATTGGAAAATTTAAAAGAAATGTATAAGTTTTCTTAAAACGCACCACTTACCAAAGTTAAGTCAAGATCAGATAAAGAATTTAAATAGGCGTATATACCCTAAGGAAATAGAAGCATTTTTTAATGTCCAACCAAAAGAAAGCCCAGGGTCAGACAGTGTTAACCACAGAATTCTACCAGACTTTTAAAGAAGAACTAACCCCAATACTCAACTTATTCCACAAAATAGAAACAGAAGTAACATTGCCAAATGTATTATATGAAACCACAGTCACTCTGGTACCCTACCTACATAAAGACTTAACAAAGACAGAGAACTACAGAATAATTTCCCTTATGAACATAGATGCAAAAATACTCAATAAAATACAAACCAAATCCAAGAACAGATCAGAAAGATCATCCACCATGATCAAGTAAATTTTATCCCAGAGATTCAGGTTTGGTTAAACATGCAAAAATCAATAAATGTAATCCACTATCTAAACAAACTAAAAGAAAAAAAACCTACGTAATTATCTCATTAGATTCAGAAAAATCCTTTGACAAAAACCAGCATTATTTATGATAAAAGTCTTGCATGCAAGGAACATTCCTCAACATAACAAAGGCAATTTACAGCAAGCCCTGTAAAACATCAGATTAAATGGAGAGAATCTCAAAGCAATTCCACTAAAATAAAAAATAAGACAACGCTGTCCACTCTCTCCATATCTATTGAATATAGTCCTTGAAGTTTTATCTAGATCCTTAAGACAGCTGAAGGAGATCAATATGACACAAATTGAGAAGGAAGGAGTCAATGTATCACTATTTGTAGATAATATGATAGTATACACAAGTACTCCCAAAATTCTACAGGGGAGTTCCTACAGCAGAAAAACACCTTCCATAAAGTTGCTGAATACAATATTAACTCAAAGAAATCAGAAGCCCTTCTATAGACAAATGAGAAAAAAATACCCTTCACAAGAGCCACAATTAATAGAAAATATTTTGGGGGTAATGTTAACCAAGCAAGTGAAAAACTTGTATGATAAAACTTCCAGGCTTTGAAGAAAGATTGAAGAAGATATCAGAGGATGGAAATATCTCTCATGCTCATGGAGCAGTAAAATCAACATAGTAAAAATGGCCATCTTATCAAAAGCAACATATAGCAACACAATTCCTATCAAAATCCCAATAAAATTCTCCAAAGACTTTGAAAGGAAAATATTCAACTTCATATGTAGATAAAAAACAAACAAACAAACAAAAAAAAAAAAAACAGGATAGTGAAAAGAATCCTGAACAATAAAGAGGTCTCACCATCCTTTATTACAAATTGTACTACATAGCTTTAGTAATAAAAACTGTATGGTATTGGCATGGATTCAAATCAAAGACTCAGATACAGATCCACACACCTATGGATACCTGATGTCTGATAAAGAAGCCAGAAAGACACAATGAAAGAAAGAAAGCATCTTCAAATGATGCAGGTTAAACTGGATGTTTGCATATAGGAGAATGAAAATAGATCCATATTGCTCATCCTGCACAAAACTCAAGTTCAAGGGATCAAAGACCTCAATATAAAACCAGATACACTGAACCTAACAGAAAAGAAAAATTGGAATAGCTTTGACCATGTTGGCACAGAAGACAACTTCCTAAACAGAACACCAATAGCATAGGCACCAAGACTGGCAATTAATAAATGGAACTTCATGAAACTAAAAATCTTCTATAAGACAAATGACACTGTCAATAGGAGAAAAGAGCAGCCTACAGAATGTGAAGATTTTCACCAATTCTACATCCAGAAAAGGGCTAATAGCCCAAATATATAACACTCAAAATACCAACACACCAAATAATTCAATTTAAAAATGGGGTACAAATTTAAATAGAGAATTCTCAATAGAGGAATCTCAAATGGGTAAGAAAAAATGTTAAAAATGTTAACAACCTTAGCCATTAGGAAGTGCAAATCAAAATGACTCTGAGATTTCATCTTATACCTGTCAGAATGGCTAAGATCAAAAACACAGTGACGCTCAGTTGGTGAAGATGTAGAGCAAGAGAAACACTCTTCCCTTGCTGGCGAGAGTACAAACTTATACAGCTACTATGGAAGTCAGTATGAGAGTTTCTCAGAAAATTGGGATTTGATCTACCTGAAGACCCAGCTGTATCACTCTTGGGCATATACCTAAAGAACTCTCATCCTACCACAAAGACACTTGATCAGCTATGTTCATTGGGGCTTTCTTCCAATAGCCAGAAACTGGAAACAATCTAGATGTTCCTCAACTGAAGAATGGATAAAGAAAATGTGATTCATTTACACAATGGAGTACCTCAGCAGTTTAAAAAAAAAAAAAAAAGAATGGCATCACAAAGTTTGCAGGCATATGTATGGAACTAGAAAAAAAATTCATTATGAGTGAGGTAACCCAAACCTAGAAAGACAAATAAGGTATGTACTCATTTATGAGCGGATATTAGCTATTAAATAAATGATAATCATGCTACAAACCAAAGATCCAGAAAGGCTAAATGACAAGGAGAACTTGAAGAGGCATTACCTGGATCTCCCTGAGAAGGAGAAATAGAATAGATTTTTGCAAATGAAATGGAATATGGAGTTGGGAATGGGAACAGTAGTAATCAGGTGTTGGGTGGATGAAGAAAGAGAGTATGGGGAGAAAGAGCTGGAATTTGAGGGCATTGGGAGGTCAGTGTGGAAGCCAAGGGCAGTAGGAATGCCACAGGATTCTTCAAGGCTGACTCAGTGGAGGACTCCTAGTGATGGAGTAGTAACAGAGTAAATAGTACAGAGACTAAATCAGCCATCTTCTGTAACCAGGAAACTTCCAGTTGTTGGCCTGGGACACCAACCCAGCCACAAAATATTCAATCAACAATCTCTCTTGCCTGAAAGATATGTATGGGCAATAAAGGCAATTGTTGGAGTGGGCTGTCAGTAACTGATCTTATTTGAGGTACATGCCATGAAAGGAAGCCCATGCCAGATACTGCCTGGGTAACCAGGAACAGAAGCTGGATAGCCCAGAGACTTGGGATAGAAAAAAGTAAATTCCTCTAACAGCTTATGGGAGCAGTTGGAGACACCTACAGCCAATCATTAGGGGGAGAGATAGGCTAAGTTAAAGATTACCATGAGGTCCCTCCCCTAGGAGCTCAGGAGGAAGAATAATTTTAGGAGGTAGAGGGATGAAGGACACCAGGAGAAATTGGCCCACAGAATCAATTAAGCAGTGCTAACAGGGACTCAGGGAGACTGAAGCACTGATCACGAAATCTGCATGGGTCTGCACTATGTCCTCTGCAAATATGTTATGATGTTAGCTTGGTCGGTTTTGTGGGACTTCTAACAGTGGAAGTGGGGTGTCTGACTTTTTTGCCTGCTCTTAGGATGCTTTTCTTTCTACTGGGTTGCCTCACCAAGTGCTGATACGTGGGTCTGTCCCTAGTTTTATTCTAACTTGTTATTGCATATTTGTTTGATATCCATGAGAGGCCTCCTCTTTTCTGAAAGGAAATGGGGGAAGAGTGGATCTGGAACAGAGAGGAGGAGGAGGGGAAGACCTGGGAGAAGTGGAGGGATAGAAAACTGTAGTCAAGATATATTGTATGAGAAGAATTAAAAAAAAAATAGTCATCAATCACAGACTCACCACAAAATAGAAGAGAAGGCACAAAATTATTAGGAATAAAACAACACACAGTGGTTATTAAAATTAATTGCTATATAAATTAATTTTGAAACTTAAACAAAATAGAAGGCACCTCATCAAAGAAATACATAATTCACTCAATAAAAAATGACCATAAATAATTATAAAGATTTTGTATAATTGAATTTAGAGTTTAAAATCTTTGCCTCCAAAATACCATAGCCAGATTTTTACAAGCAGATTCTCTCAAAACATCAGAAAGTAATAATTTTAATTTAATCTATTTCTACTAGAAAAGAAAAAAAGCAGTACCTCAAATATTTTATGACACTATGTTTAACATGGTTCTTAAAACAGGTCAGTATAATATGAGAAAAGAAAATTATGTGACAGTTTCACTGAAAAATACAAGTGCCTAGAAAATACACTAGCCACCTAAGCTGTAAGTTTAGTAAACTGCATGGTTTCGATGGGTTTCCACAGTAATTCAAGAATAGCCTATAATCAGAAAAAACAACTAATCAATCCCATTTACAATATTAACAGACTAAGGACAGAAAACTCATATGATCCTATCAATAGAAGAAAACACTTCAACAAAATAACCAGAATTGTTAGTGAGAGATTTAGTGCCTTCAAACCCCTAGTTATGTTATGTGAATATGGTTTTCTTTTAATGCCAGGTGTGGGATAAAAGGCTGCTTCCCAGCAGGTGATTATGATTTACCCCATGAAGCAGCAAATAGTTTAATTCTGGTAACTCTGCAGCGGGTTACCAGAGTTAGGTAGAGTCCCGGGATGGCCTGTGGCAGTTTCTGCTCCCCTGTTGCTGCCCCTGCTACTGCTGCTTCCTCCTACTGCCTCCTTTGCTATTATTGCATTGCCGGTTTGCTAGACTCCTGGATATTCTGACAAAGAAGGACTTGTTTCAGGGAACTCCATGTCCCTAATCAGCAGGAAGTAGCCTACAAAGGTCTGTACACCCTTTCTTCTCTAACCTTTTTTTCTCTCCTACCTAGTATTGGGGATTGGAGGAGATTAGGTAGAAGAAGAGCTGGAAGAGTGATCTAGGCACAAGAACACAATAAAACAGTTATAGCATAAAGGTCAACACAGCATCCTATGCTAAAATGCCTCTATGAATTCCAATTAGAATAACAGGTTAGCTTTCTCTTTATCATCAACAATATACCACATCTAGTGGTAAACTGTGTGAAGTATTTACTTTAGAGCCATGACTACAAAATAAATACCTATTCTCATTTTCCCTTGGCATTGTGGAGCCAGGGGGAAGAGGAGAGGCGGTGAAGGAGGGAAGTGGAGGAGAGGAGATGGGAGGGTAAAAAAGGAGAGGGGAGAAAAGAGGGTAGGAGGGGAAGAGAGGGGAGAGAATGGGAGCAAAGATGAGGAAAGAGGAAAGAAAGGAAGGGAATGGAAGGGAATGGAAGGGGTAGGGAAGGGGAGGGGAGTGAAAGGAAAGGGAGAGGAGGGGAGGGGAGAGAGGAGAAGGAAGGAGAAGGGAAGAGAAGGGAAGGGAAGAGAAGAAGAGAAGAGAAGAAAAAAGAAGAGGAGAGAAGAAAGGAGGAGAGGAGAGGGGAAAGTAGAAGGGAAAAAGAGTAAGAGGGAAAGGTAAAGTGAAAGAAAGGGCAAAAGAGGGAGAAGAGAGGTGAGGATAAAAGAGGGAGATAAAAGAAGAGGGAGAAGAAGAGGAGTATGAAAAAATAAAGCTACCACCAGTGAATGATACTGTTACATGGAAATTCCAAAATAATGTAAAAAAAACTAATAACATTTTAAAATAATAACAGATTTCCAAGGTTTTATGTTTTTAGTACACAAATCACTTCTTTTTTTTTTAAGGAAATTTTTATTTTTTCATATTAATTACAGTTTACTTTGTATCCCAGCTGTAGTCCCTCCCTCAATCCCATCCATTCCCACCCTACCTCCCTCATCTCTTCCCTGCCCCTCTCTAAGTCCACTGATAGGGTAGTTCCTCCTCCCCTTCCATCTGACCCTAGTTTATCAGGTTTCATCAGGATTGGCTGCAATGTCCTCTTCTGTGGCCTAGCAAGGCTGTTCCTCCCTCAGGGAGAGGGGAGGTCACTTCTTAAATCCATAGGTTGTGTTATTTTTAAAAAGGCATCAGTATAGGGACAACCAAAAATACACTAGGAACTATTCTTCTTCCTTTGGGCTGAGATTAAGTGTAAAAAAGTTTCCCGATATATAAACAACAAAATATTTGGAAATCTTTATAAAAATGCCAAAGATATTGATTTTAAAATATTAAAGAAAGAATACATAAATGCAGAGACATTCTATTTTTGAACAACAGCCAATTAAGCACTGCAGCAGTGTCAGTTCCTCTGATAGTTTAATTTATACTTTGTTTTCTTTTTGACTTTTGACTAAATGTGTTTCTAAAGTTTATGGTGAAGCAAAGGTTTGCAAATAGACAAGAGACTTCTGAATTAATCAAATAATTTAGGAGGACTTTTCCTACTGGGTGTCAAGATGCATAAAGGATAATAAAACTTTCTTACTGGATATCGAGATGTATAAATGATGATGCATCACTAGACAAACGGAATTGAGAGAGAGGCCAGAGAGTAGTCCACTTTTAAACAAATGGAAGTTGATGTATGCCAAACTGGCACTGCCAATTGCTGAAGAAAGGATGGATCTCTAAATCAATAATTTTAGAAAGTTAATTTTTCATGTGAAAGAAATGAGATGGAATCCCTAAGTCTTTCCATACACCAACTTCTATCTTTGTCTGACTGGGCATACTGTTGTGAAGGGGATGAAGAGGAGAGCTGGGTGTGGGCATCTGAACTTTTCAGGTGTTTGTAATATTAGATGTAACATTAGTACAGAAAAATCTGTAAAGAATTATAGAATTTCAGAAAAGGACAACTAGGTTAAAATTGTCAAATGGACTGGATAGCACTTTACAGAAAAAGAAATTACACAAATATAAGAAATTGTGTCCAACATTGCCAATTGCAAAGAACACTCAAGTTAAAAGCACTCAGAAACCATCACCAAATGGTCAAATATTGGAAACCCTCATTTTAGTGTAAAGAGAGTTCATTTTAGTGTGAAGCGAGTATGAAACAATAATAAACTTCGGACAGTGAAGTAGATGATCTTGCTTTGTCTAGAATCCAACAATCCCCAAATATCCTGTCATGTGGTAACCGAAGGATATGCAAAATGAGAGGGGGCTGGGGGACAGCTGAGTGCTGAAATATTAGCCAGCTGGAGAAAGGCCTGGAGTTTGCCCTCCAGTGCAACCAAGGGGAAGCAAACAGCTGGAGATATCTGAGGGAAAACAAAACTGAGCTGCACATATTACTAGAGTTTACATAAACATAAAACTGAGTGAATTCCAGACACACAGTGGGTCTCAGAAATACAAAGCAATAAATAAACAAATACATTTAAAAAAATAAAAAGACAAGCTAGAAATGTATTCAGCACAACTCAACTTTCTTTTAAATTTCAGAAACAGTACATGTGGTGAACTATAAACAAGATTATGAGAAAACAAAATTAATTAGAGTATTTTAATACATTATTAAGTGAAGTAAAAAGCTTATTCATGTCCTTGAGGTACCGAGAACTATTTTTACACGTGGGTAATGATTTTGTAGTTTCATTGTTTATTTAGATACATATAATGATTTGATTATCTTTGTACAAGTTAGTATTTTAGAATGTTTGGTTAGCTGAGTACGATGGTTCACGCCTTTGATCTAAGAAATCAGGGGACAGAGGCAGGCAGATCTCTGTGAGTTACAGGTCAGTCTGTCTACACAGTGAATTCCAGGGTGGCCGGAGCTACATGCTGAGGTCCTCCCTCAAAACAAAGAAAGAAACAAACAAACAAAAAACAACAGCAGCAACAAAAAAATACACAAAGAGAATATTTAATTAAAATTGATAGAAAAATACAAATGAACATACAAAATATAAGAAAAGAAAGAAGAGGGAAGAGTAGTGGGAAGGAAAATCTTAGACCAATCAGAAAATTCTCAAAAACACAAGAGCTGAATGTAGTTACAGAGCATTCTTTAGTCATTAGCACACAGCAGATGAAAATGACTTATAAATAGGTAATGAACACTCACTTAAATACTTAGCAAACTTGAGATACAGAAGAGATACCCCACAGGTTGCCTCTTTTTGTTTTTTTGTTTGTTTGTTTGGTTGGTTGGTTGTTTTTTGTTTGTTTGTTTGTTTTGTTTTTTGAGTCAGGGTTTCTCTGTGTAGAGTTGGCTGTCCTGGACTGGCTTTGTAGACCAGGATGATCTCGAACTCACAGAGATCTTCCTGCCTCTTTCTCCCTCGAGTGCTGGGTTACAGGCATGTGCCACTGCCCTGGGCTGGTTGCCTCATTTCTAAGTGGCATGCCAGTATTTTAAACCATTGCTTTTGATCTGCTATTTTGATTTTGCCTTGTTACTAACCTGCCAAAGTTTGACTGTTCTTGAAGTCTTTAATAATAATCAATAGCTTCATATCAAAAGTAGGCTTTTACAATTGTTCTGGCATTGTTATGTGCATTAGGAAACAAATGTTTATAGATTAACATAGTACACTACTTTCGTGAAGAGCAAAATTCCCTTCTGAAAATGGTTTTAAACATGGAAATTGTTGTTTAAATATTGAATATAGACTATGTTTTCTTTCTTTATCAAAAAAAATACCACAAATAAATTTGTATTTCCAAGTGGAAATTTGGGGAAAAAAATGAAACTATATATCAAATAAAAACCTTGTATTACAAATTTTAACCCATTGGAAAAATTAAAGAAAGCAAAGAAATTCATTTGTCTCTAAATAGGCCACAAGAACAAAAAAAAAAAAAAAAAAAAAAGCTCCAACTAGTAGATGCTGAAGATCCTGATCCTGGAGTACTGGTTAATCCAAGAAAAATAGAGTGGTGGGGGAGGAGGAGTTTCTCCTTTGCCTAATTTGGAGTGTGTTCGTTTTTGTTTGTTTTTAAACCTAGTCTTTCCAAAGATTGAACTGACCTTATAAAAGTCACTTCAACTTAGCTACAAGTTTGAAAGTTACAGCAAGAGAGAGAAAATGAGGCTGTTAGTAGCAAGAAGAGGTACCCTTTGACTAAGAAATACACATTTAGCAATATTTCCTTAAAAATAAATGAGGGTACCCAAGGCATAGGTTAGGGATATCACAGCTTTATTTACAATAATTAATATATAAACATATATGTGTGTGTGTGTGTGCGTGTGTGTGTGTGTGTGTGTGTGTGTGTGATATTCATTGGATATTCAAGACTTCAGATAAATAAATATGTGTCCAGGATGTGTGTACTTATGGATGTTCATGTGTGTGAAGGGCAGAGGATAACGTAAGGTGTCATTCCTTTGGAGACATATGTTATTTTTATTTCTGAGACAGGCTCATTGGTCTCACTGGCCTGTACCTCACTAATTAAGCTAAGACAGCTAACCAGCAAGTCCCAGGGATCAAGCTGCCTCTGCTTCCCTCATTCTGAGATTACAAACACATGCCACCACACCCTATTGTGGATTACAGAGATTGAATTCAGGTTCTTGTGTTTGCCAAGACAAGCAATTACGGGCTAAGCCATCTCTCCAATCCTATAATATGGTTTTTTAAATTCTCAAAAATCAAACTGAAAATAAATTGCCTAACATTCATGCACATTCTTTGGAAAATAATTTTTCAGCCTCACCATTGCAGCTCCAATACACTGGATGAATGTCTGTTACTATTCAGAATAGTTATGAAAAGTACAACTTGAGAAATTAAATTATGTGTGCAAATCTAAACCCCAGCTTCCTAAACTGTAGGTTTCAGCTCCATATGGGGTGATGTAACTTAGTATGGGGACTATGAAAATTTGGCAATGAAGAGTTTCTGAACAGACAACGAGCAAAAATTAATTCAAAACCAAATGGATAATGAGCCCTTGGTGTTTCTAACATTGCTCTCCTGCATTGATCCCACAACTTCCTTGCATCCTTTGTTTGAGAATGCTAGATGTACACTTTGCTTTGTGGATGCCATCATTCGGACATACCACAAAAGGACACTGAGTGCTGCATAACACCATGGTCCACATTCAAGACTATTCTATGCCATGAATTAAAGTGTTTTTACTGTGCACACACAGTTTTTCTGCTCTTGCAGAGACAGAATTGTTTTGTTTACAAAAAAACAAAGATTTTAATATTTTCTTACCATCGTTCTCCAGTTTGTAAGTATAAAATTCATATCTCCTTGTACTGTATTGTTTTAGAATGTTTGATTTTTAAAATTTGATGTTTGAATTACTGACTTGAATTTCATATACACAAACACACACGATCACAATCACTAAATAAATTTTGCTTGGGATTATAAGAGGATTTCTGATATTTCTGAAATGGCCTAAAAGTCAACACTAAAACTTATTGTTATCAAAATTTAAAAATATTAATCAACTCTGAAAATGCTTTGCATCATATTCTATCAACTATTCAGACAATATTTAATTCTTTAAAGATAAGTAGGTGTATCTATCTCATTAGTATGTAGATTTACGTTAATTTTCACAAAGAATAAATTAAATGTACAACAAAGAACTGTTTCAAAATAAATTTTTTAATGATTTCTTATCAGTAACTGTTTAATCTGTGTATCTATTTATATACCTATATGCCTGGATGATATAAAATTTCTTAAATGAAAGCACTTGCATATGGAAAGTTTAAAGAAAATGAAGTTTAGGAAGCATTTTGAATTTAGATAACTCTTAATCCATCATCTCATAACTGTTGCAAAACAGAGGGGCTTTCTAACTTGAATTACATATCAGGCAGCCATGACAGTTTTCGGAAGATCTGTGATCCTCATAAAGTTAACTGAAGTCTGTTGTACATCTGTGCAGCTAGGGTGAACCTACATGGGTAACACTGAGTGCCAGCAGCTCTTCACCTTTGACCCACCCATGTCCTGTACTGAAATTTTACACTAGCTGTCTGTAGTTAATGAAGACCCTACAAGTGAAAGGGCACAGCTCCTAATGAGACTGTCACCTTTGCAGGTGCCAGCCACTTCTGAGTGGTTCGGAGGTCATCTGCACTTCTAAACAACCAGCTAGAAAGCCCAGAGTTTCCTGGATGCCCTTTGGCTTGATAATCACTAGAATAACTCAGAGAGCTTGGGGGAGGGATTGCCATGTTTATTGTTATATTTTCATTATAAAAGGATGCACCTCATAGAGTAACTCAAGAAGAAATATAGGGAAAGCCTACCAGAACTCCAAGTGCACAATACACATTCTTTCATAGCAGACTCCGACTTTTGGCATCATCATGTTCATACCTTCCAACATCATTGTACTAAGCAAGAAAGGCATGATCCCTTGAGAGATATTCTATATTCAAAACACAGCAATTTCTTCATAGATGCTTCAACTCTTGGTTTCTGTACTGTTGCTAATAACGAATCTAGACCTGTTACTTGTTTTTTCTTCATGAAGCAAAGAATAAATATTCTCATAGCAAAATCCAAGCAACAGCATGCCTCCACAATTTACTTCTACTAGAAGGTGTTGGAAACATTAAGGAAAGGAGAGATGGTGGCTGAATGCGATGGTTTTCTATAAGGCCTGTTCTTAAAGTAGAGAGTGAGACCCCAGCCTCCACTCTTTCTCTCATTTACCTCTTGACCCTGGAGTCAGCAGCTTAGCTCAAGCATGCACTCCCAGCCATGATGTCCACAGGCCTAGAAGCAATGAGTCTTTCCAGTCATGGAATGGAACCTTCAAACTGTGATCTACAATAAACCTTTTGTCTTATTAAGTCGACTTACCATATATACTTCTGACAGTAATGGAAAACTGACTAACAGAGTTTTAGTAATGAATCCTTTACTACTTCAAGGCAGATAAAACATGAATGATTTATGTGTTACCAAACAAAACAAACAAAAGATGCTGCTGTCAACAGAAAGCAGTAACTTTGAATTAAGAGATTTAGAAAAATATTTTTTCTTGAGCTTGATATAGGGACTATGGATATAAAAGAACATGTATTCAAGTCACTCTGAATGGCACAGAAAAGGTTACATCCATTTTTACAGTGACAGGAACAAAAGGCAGGAATAAAAAAAAAGTTTTCACAAAGCACTTAGGTGGGGTCATTAAGCCAGCAGGCAGAATTCAGCAAGGCAGAAAAATCTATAGGACTTAGATGTTATCAATGTCATCTTCTAGTTTTAGGGTTGGTGAAGGCTAAGACTTTCAAATTTAAGGGTATACTCCAAGAATTTTATCAAGACAATATTTATTCATGGCAATATCAGGTCAGATAAAAGCCAAAATAACATTGGCTTTTGGCCTGCAATATTCTCTCCCTGGACAATCTTGATGCTGTAGTCAGCCAAGGTCAAATAGTCTGTAGGATCTTTAATACAGATACTTCAGTGCACACTGTGTGTTAAACTTATTTTTCTCTTAAACTCCTTATGGCTGAAATAATGTTTGTTACACTTAGAAGACATGCCCATCACCTGAGGACATTGTTAATATGCAGATCTGAGAGCCTACAAGGTAGGGGGAGGAACTTAAGACATGGCTCAGCAACCATTACGATTGTGTACTGATCTTGCAGAGGATCCAAGTTTGGTTCCCAGAAACCATGTTGAATGAACCAAAGCACATGCAACCCCAACTCCAGGCTATGTGACACTCTTCTGTGGCTTCCTTGGGCATCTGCACTCATGCATATACCCACAAACACCCCCCAAACACACATAGGTACACAATTAAAAGTAAAAATACATTTTTAAAACAGGATCTACATAAGAACAAGCATATGTGTAAGAGTCCAGTGAGAACTGAAAATTTAGAGAACGTTTCTCAAAAGTTAAGAATTTCAAGTTGCAAATACAGAGATCCATAGCCAGATATTGTGCAGAAAGTAAGAGGCTTTGGAATAATCAAGCCTCAGTGCAATGTCCCCATCAAATTCCTCCCCTCAGTGCTCAGGGGACCCTGCAGAAGAGGAGGCAGAAAGAACATAAAAGCCAGAGGAGCTGGAGGACACCGAGGAATCATAGCCCTCTAAATTAACATCATCAAAGCTAATCTGAACTCACAAAGACTGAGGCAGCATGCATAGGGCCTGCACAGGTACCAAATCCCCTGCTTATGTACTGTGGCTCCCAATTTAGTATGTTTTTTTATGGGATTCCTGAGTGTGAGAACAAGTCTCAGATTCTGTGCTTTCTCTTGGACTCTTTTTTCTTCTGTTTCGTTTTCTTTTCTAAAACTGATGTGAAGGTTTTTGTTTATCTTACTATACCATTATTTTGCTATATTCTATTATTATCCCTTAGGAACCTGCTCTTATCTAATGAAAGGCAGAAAGAGAAAGGATCCAGATGAGAGGGGATGTGGGGAGGCACTAGGAGAAGCAGGGATCAGAACCATAATTAGAATGTATTGTATGGGAAAAGAACCTATTTTTGATAAAAGGGGAAAAGAATTTCAGGAAGGCAACAACGGTATTGTAAACAAAGCAGAGCCTTTCTGAGATTAAGTATCTAGGTCATGATAGATCAATTACTATGAATTGTAACAGTGGTTTTCACAATCTTCCAGTGGCTGCCAATGACTCACTGTCCATAGCTGGTATAGCAGAGGTCCAAAATTGCCCTGCTCTCCATTTTGGAGCCATACTTCTATTTTCCTGTTGACTTGACTTTTTTTTTTACCCTAAGTAAGAAACTTCCTTGAGAAATTAACCCCAAGGCTTGTGTGCTAGTATTATCATGAAGACTGAGTTATTGCTACAGAAAACTCAATACATACTTGTTAGCTTAGTGAATAACATGGTATGTGAGTATACCGTTTGTTCTTAATTCCCTTGTTTCTCTCTTTCTTTCTTCCTACAAGCTTTATTTTGAAGTACCTGCACAAAAATGATATTCCCCCTTCCTCCCATTTCATGCACATCATTTTCTCCAGGAAGTTCTTGGGTTAGACATTTTCACTTTCATGATTATATATAATAGTGTTGTTGTTGTTTTTAGCAGATTCACTGTAGCACAAGAAATGTGAAAGTTGTATGTCTAATTTCTGTAGGTCACCAGATTTCATTTGTAAGTATATTTAATATTTTCAGCCATCATGTTAGCAGAATAATACAAAAACAATATGCTTGTGTGCAGCATTTAAAGCCCAGGGTGAAAAGCATGATATAGATTCTGGTGTTCAGCTGATATTCCATGGAGTACTAAAAATCAGTGGTACCCTTAAGTGCTTTTGTGATGTGTGAAGCAGAGGCAGGCAAATTGGTTCACACCTGTCATTGAGGTACATGGGAGGCTGAGGCAGAAGGATGCTTTTAAATATGATGACATCCTGGGCTACAGAATAAGACACAGCTTCAACATAATAAAATCAAATAATAAAAATAAACCAAATAATTTTTCTGAACCCAGCCATCAAAATACTTTCCTACCTCATTTCTTCTGTATGTTGAATTTTTTTTCCTAAATTATTATCTGTAACTTCCTGCTGTTGGCAGTTTGTTTTCCTTAAATAGAATTTCCACTGTCAACTCTGCATTTCTAATATGCTTTTGAAAATCAGATAGGCACACTTAGTAAAAGAATTCTTTAGCAAATTGACAGCCATTTACTTATATTCTATATATAAGGAATTAACTAAGAATAAAAAATTAAACCTTTAAGTTTTGTCACATAAGGTCTACAACACCAGTCTTCCAGTCATAGAGCTTCCTCCCCCCTCCCCCGGCTTTCTGTATGCCAGGTGAAACTATTATCAGTGATCCATATAATTACAGCCTTTTTGTGAGTGAGTTTGCCTGACAATAAAGTCTCCAATTCTAATTCACACTTGGATTCCAGCTGATTATTTCATCTCTCTGTATTTCTGAGTGGACTAGTTTGTGATTTCCAAGTTTCTTAGATCTTTCCTTTTTTTTTTTTTTTTTTTTGAAAATGAAGTGGGTTAAACGCCTGTGCTTAAATGCACCTAAATTCACCTGTAGTAAATCATTTTCATATTCAGCTCTTCATAATGTGGTCATTTGTCAGATAGATAGCTCAGCAGCAGTCCACACCCACTTTATCTCTCCTGCTGCCCCTGAATCAGTCTCACTTCATTGCTTAGAGTGATGATCCTGCTGTGTTAATTCCTAAAATGATATACTAATTTTTAAATGGGCTGCATAACTAGCTTTTGTGACAACTATCAAGTACAGATGGAACCTGGCAGCCAATGCCCAATGGCAGGACACACCATAAAGAAAGGGAGTGGGACAAGGATGCTGGGGCTTTTGCTACCAAATTCTCAGATCCAGAAATGAGCTTCTGCCAGCAAAGCTCCAAGAGAAAAAGACACAAGTTCAGCAACTGCTGTGGAGGGAGAGGGTGCCTACTTCGTTGGCCATGCTGTAGTGGGTGGCCTCACAGTCACACATATATTGGCAGCACAATTAGAGTCAGCACAGCTTGTTGTTAAAAAATAATAATAAAAGAAGAGGCAGAGGAGGAAGACATGAAGTCAGGAGAAGGTAATATGTGGGAGGTATCTGGAAGGAGTTAAGTAAGGGCAGTGTGGTGAATGGGAATTGTATGCACATACGATATTCTCAAGAACTAAATAAAAACTATATGTATGTGTGTGTCTGTATATATGTGTAGTATATGTACTACTTCAGTGGGCAAGTCTCTCCTGAAAGTCAAGTACATTTCAGCCTTTTCAAATCAAGGAATTGAAACATAATAGAGAATGTATCCCATTAAGGAGAAAGAGGGCTATCCTGGATGAGAACATGGGGGAGAGAAATAAGATGTCAACAAAAGTGGAATAAAGCCATCCCTTCACCTTAACAGCACTGTGCCCCATTAGTATGGCTGAAGCAGTTAGCTGACGTTTTCAACTAGAATACTAAAATGTTCAGAAAACGGGATTTGTTTAGAGAGTGAAAGAAAAGAAAAGAAAAAAGCTGTACTCTATGAAACAACAAAACATTCTGTGGGGTTACATATGAGGAAGGGCCACAGAAGAGGACTTAACAGGAAGGAGTTTGTTCGGAGAAGTCACTCCACTTCACTGACCCTCCATTTTGGTTTCCTGTCCAATTGCTGTGACAAAATATTCTGACAAAGGCAACATAATGCAGGAAGGGTTGGTTTCAGCTCACAGTTCCAGAGGAGATACGGTCCATCCTGATCTGGGAGACATGGGAGAAGGGTTCTAAGGTCAGCCTGTCACAAGGCATCAGGCAGTCCAAAAGTAGAGAGAAAACAGGAAGCAGGGCCAAGCTAGTAATCCTCAAATCCCACCTCCAGTGATGTGTGTCCTCTCTCAAGGCTCTTTCTCTTGAGGGCTCCATAACCTCTTGCAATAGTACCACTAGCAGGAGAAGAAGTGTTCAAAACCCTGAGCCTATGGGGGACATTTCACATTTAAACCACAACACTGCAAGCACAGAAACCTAAAACTAGAAAGGAATTCCTAAGCTGAGTGCATTTATTGATGTTAAGGAAGCTAAATATTTAAATGATTACCCCAACAGAAAAAAAAATATAGATACATCTCAGTGCCATTTTTTCTGTGTATGTAAGTTGAAATTTCTTATCAGAAACCCTGTTGCTTTCCAAATCCTCGTGCTTGCCCTTCAGTTCAGATCCTTCTGGGCATAGGCATCCAGAAAGAGTGAACTGGCTTGGGCAGAGACTAAAAATGCTACACAGATATGTCAAAAGTTCATCCCAAATCAATTGAAAATGGCCAAAGTAAGGAATGGCTTGAAGGAAAGAGAGAAAGGAGATGAGGCCAGGGGAAAAAAAAGAAGAAGAAGAAGGAGGAGGGAGAGGAGGAGGAGGAGGAGGAGGAGGAGGAGGAGGAGGAGGAGGAGGAGGAGGAGGAGGAGAAGGAGAAGGAGAAGGAGAAGGAGAAGGAGAAGGAGAAGGAGAAGGAGAAGGAGAAGGAGAAGGAGAAGGAGAAGAAGAAGAAAGGGTCTTTTTTCTTATTCTTATTCTGAACCCTGAATGAAGCTTTGGAGCCACCAGATGGCAATGTTGCTGACCATCTTTCATTGCCTCTAGACATAATGATTAAGGGGAGAAAGATACTAAAGAGAATCTCAGAAGATCTGTGACAGGAAGCCAGTGCAGTGAACTGAAGCCTAGTAAGGGTGGGCAAGCCTTCCCCGGGGACAGAAGAAAGCTACAGATACGGTTTTAGGGAGTTCTCAATTTAGCCTCACCTGCCAGCTAATCAGAGATAGAACAGATATTTCCAGAGAGCTAAGATTCATGGGGGATTCCAAAGCACTAGACAAAAACCCAACAAGACCAGTAAGAACAGCCAGGAAGCACCTGAGGACACTTCTCTTGGTTCTTTTCCTCTGACTGGCTGCCCAGGTTGCCTCTCACTGCAGGTCCTCGGTCCTTCAGCAGTACCTGCCTACACAGCCACTTCAAGATGCAGATGGTGCAGAATTACCAATAACCACGCCGGCCAACCAAAGAAAGCTCCCATTGATTTTCTGTGTTGTAAATTGATCCAAATAATTTCTGTGGTTTCAGGGGTTCATTAACTCGCTAATTTGAAATAATCTGGACATAAGCCGAGTTAAAGTTTTCTCTTGCCCTGTGTCTAGACTCATTTAGCTCAATTTCTTAGAGCACAATGCTAGGGAAGACAGAGTTCAGTGTGTTATCTGTACTGGCAATCTCTCTCATCTGTCTTTCTGTCTGTCTGTCTCTCTTCTCTTCCTTTCTCTCTCTATTCCTCTCTCTGCTCCAGGGTATTATCCTAGCTCAGAGCCCTGGCTGACTTCTGGGAATAAAGTCAGAAAAGGAGCCTGACTATGGGAGATGGAAGAGATAAGGAAATATGAATACACCCCAATACAGCTTCTGGTTTTGGTTTGAAGCAAAATCCTCATTGTACCCTGGATTGAATGGAGCTACGACATCTATGCAGAATTCAGGAGAATTTTTTTGAAGACTCTAGTGAAACAGTACCTCAAAGAAGGGCTGAGAAAGATGACAAAATTCAAAATACCAACCAAGTGACAAGGACAAGAAGTTTCCTGCTCTCTTTCTCTCCTGTCCCATTGTAGGCACACAATAGCATAAAATAAGAAAGTGAGCACTGACATTGAAGAGAGAGCATTTCGGAAGTGACAAAGACATAAAACTCCCCCACCCTCAGATGACATAATCTTCTCAGTAGAAAAATCCCAAGAGAGTTGCAAAATTGTTTCCCGAAATAAGAAACAGGTTTATCAATGTCAAGCAAAAAATAGCAAATTTTTTATTCACGTAGTGGAAGTGGACAGTTTGAAACAATTAACAAATGCACTGTATAAAATAGCTTTAAGAAACACAAAATGTTTGGATATAAACCCAATATGTTCTACTGTATGGCATCTCCATGCTAAAGAATGCTAGCAACAGAAATCCATGACGGACCAAATATTTGGAAAACAAGAAGAGCTTATGGACTGAACGACCAAATATGACATAATAGTTAATTCTCAAATTGATCGGCATGTAACACAACTTCAGTAGTAAAATGCAATAAAATTTAAAAATTAGTAAAAAGAATTTGAACAGACATTCCATCTAGAGGGGGGTTAGAGAGTAAAAGTAAATGAATAAACAAATAAATAAATAAATGGCATCCTCACTAGCTGTTAGCAAAACGCCAGTTGCAGCTACATTGGTATTGCATCACACCTAGCAGAATGTGACGATGAAAGAAGGCATTCTGTCAGCGCCAAGCTTTGGTTAGTTCCCAGGCTGACTCATGTTCCTGAGTGTTGCTAGTGGGAATGTGAAGCAATGTACCATGGCATTTGTCAGCTTTTATAAAGCTAAACACGTATTTACTCTTTATATGAATCAGAAATCTTATTTATGTAAGTTTTATCTAGAGAAATTTTTATTCACACAAAACTGATACATCGAGTGTTTGTAACATCTCTGGTTAGAGTTTCCAGATCTGGAAGCAATCTAAGTGACTTTCCGTAAATGAATGCATCAATAGTAACACCTTCCTACACTAGGACTCCTTCCGGCATCAAAAGGGACAGTCTACTGATAGGAGGCTCAGACAAACGTCAAAGGTGTTACATGTGGCTAAGGAATCTGACACAAAAAGTTACTAATTCACTTAGAAAGGTGAGTGTTTGCCAAGAAAAGGGGGGCCTGTATGGGAGAAGGAGTAGTGCAGAGAGTATTGGGGTGCGTGTTACTTTTGTGTGCCCTGTGCATATACTGATCTGTTTAAGGGACAATATTCATAGAACTGTGCACCCCCCCAAAGATTTGGTTTTATACCACATGTTAATATAAGAACAAAAGGGGAAACCCAGTTGCTGTTGACAAGTGATTGATAATATTTGCTTGACCTGTCTGGAGGAGAATACTTTCTATTCTGTGAGGGGACTTGCTCACACCTCTGTAGGACAGCTATTATCTCTCTTAATCCATACAGTTCTCCACTGTGTAAAGTTCTGCTAGTCTCAGCTTTACAATGAGTCAGTCACTCAGAAAACCTGTGTAGAATGTTCAAAGTCAGAGAGCCTGAACAGAAGGTTCGACATTGGTTGAGAGGCATGGATGCTCTCAAAGAATTTGTAGCTATGTGCTAAACAAGAGCTTTCCAACACTTACGTAAAGGAGGTATGGTTCTACTGCTTTGAAAGTGAGCTTTCTAATCAGTTTAAAGCTGCACTTACAATATCAAATTCACCCCATAGGAGCTGTACATGGACGTGCTTATTAAAAACATGGCAGGTTTTGTATATAATTCCTAAGAAGTCCTTCCTAGAACCCTATAGTTTGATGTCTATCAGATTCTGCTTGGCTCACCTTCACTGAATGCTCAAGGGTAAGGCTTCACTTCCTGATAAATCTTAAGCAGCTGAAAAATCTCTATTTCTAAGCTTGTTCTGTCTCCTGTCTCGGAGCTGAAACCTTACTTGGGCTCTAATTAAATATGGCACTACTATTTAAACCCAGCGATTTAAGAACAAGATGGAAAGTGACTCAAGCCTTTAAACATTGTTCAGTATTCAGTTAGAAGAGTGGTGGTCATCTGAGTCTAAGTGTGGGACCCATAGAGCCATGTCAAATAGACTGTCATTATTCTCTCCTGCACAAGAAAGTAATAGCACATACCAAATTCCTCCCGTCATCCTGTCAGGCAGCATGTTAAATCCCTACAAATGAAAATCCTAAAGAGCTGAACCTGAAATGAGTATCTTTAGCAGCTTCTACAACAGACATGTTCATCTGTGCCCTTTGGCACTCTCATCGAGTAACACTTTGAGCATTTCATGTCCTGAATGGGACATGAGCATCTGGTCTAGAAGTCTGTCCCATGCCAAAGGTTGAGCATAGTTCTAACTCATCTGTAAGTTAAAAGGGGCATAAATAAGCATGTGATGGTGTTGGCACAACCCTGACAGAGGTGTCTAGTTCATCTGGTGAAAGAACAAAATAAAACTGGGAACTGTTCCATGTTTATTTACAATCCAAGTAGAAAAATACCAAGGATGCATGGAGAGGAAGTCCTAAAAGAACTAAGTATATAACAATGGCCTTCGATTTACACCACTTTTCATATATAAACATATGTGAACCAAGGACACTATCACAAGTGGTCCCTCTAAGCCCAAAATCCAGATATAAAGCCAACAATATCCTTTCCCTCCTCTCTTCTCCCCTCCCCTCCCCAATCCTCCCCTTTTGTAGAGATACAGTGAAGGGAAGACATGTTTTGTTGAAAATAACTGCTCCTTCTACACCTTCTGTGATCAAGAACTTGACCTCTCTAGTCTGAAGCATGTTAGCAGCAGCTCTGTTCCTCCTCACAACCCATATGCTAGATTTGTACTCTTAAACTCAGCTCAATTTGCATCACATCACCACTTGGGATTTTCACTGAAGACAGATTCCAGTGGACACCCAGAACCCTAGAGAGTCAAAGCGCAACCTGCCTTCCCAGCATTACCCACGCCATCCATTCTCCACACACACCAGAACATACAACACTTCTTGGCTGTCATTTGAGCAAACTCTTTCAGCCATCAATGCATACATTGTTTCTTCTACCAAAAAGGACACTTCTTGATTGCATCACCATATTATCTGGGCCCAAAAGACAGCCTGGTCCTCAAGGGAACCTCATACACAGCCATGTGTCCCACAATAATGTGGATAGCTGTTATTTTGTCATTATGCAGTCACTGTAGATGTGCTTACATAACTAGATGGTGTAGGCCAGCGGGGGTTCTTGATGTGACCAAGGGGCACAGTAAGCATGAGATGGGCGAGGCTGCTGCTGGAAAGCATGCTTCACAGAACGCAAGCTTTTACACTTGGGAGGAGTATACGCTAAAGTCATTTGTGGCAGCATATAATAGGAAATGCTAAATTACTAATGGCCATGTCCTGTCATTGTCAAGTTCATAACTTCATGGAACATGCTCTCCTGGGGCTGGCAGGGTAGCAGATTTGCCTTCACCAGCATCCACAGTCAGACATACAAGCATTGTGGTGTGCTATGGCATACAATGGCTCTGACATCACTAAACAACAGAATTTTTTTTTCCTTCATAAAAGGATCATTATTACAAATGTAGTCAATCTATCACCTACTAAGATGCTATTATGCAGCACATGATTGTATTACTTCCCGCACAATCTCTTGTTTGAAAGAATTAAATGACATAAATAACATTTACCTTCCCCATGTGTAGTCAGTCTATGTACTCAAAACATAGTTTTTTGTTCTTAGTATAACTTCCTCTGTTTTTTTAATCGTGTGTCCTCTTTTCCTCTCATAGTTTTCATTCCGTGATAGGTATGCATGACTGCTGCACTAGGATGTTTTAAGAGCATAAATTAAGCTTCGCTCATATTTCCAGTACAATTTCAGCATACTACCAAAGTAAGTATTACTTGGTCTGGTCTTTGAGCTATTTGGGTAGACCAGACACATTGCCCAGAAAGCTTTCAGTGTTTCTCATTTTTACCCATACACAATATTAATGATATCATTCACATTCAGTGCTACCCATGATATTAATCATATAGTAATATTAATTGTGAAACAATGAAAAAAAGGGCATAGCTTAAGAACCCGGGACTCAACTTGGTTTAGGCTGTACACATACCTCTCTTCCAGTGATTCATGTGGCAACTTATAAACTTGTCTGCATGTATAATGTACACACACACACACACACACACACACACACACACACACCTCCATACAATGCACAAGGCATCCTATTATCAACCTAGGATTCCCACCTGCATTGAGCTGCAGAGATACTTAATTTAAACAATGGAAATAAGTTACTTATCTTCTCCCCCCAGTGGAATAACATCCTATTTCTATTTAAACACATTCTGAAACACTGGGAGAAACTGCAAGCAATTGACCTATATTGTCTATATTGTCTAGACTGTCTATGGGCCCATGGCCAAAAGAGCACACTGTGTCTTCTAAGTGAATTTTTAGGCTGAATCTCATATTTACTGTCTTGTGCTTATGAATAATTAAATGGGTCTATGGTTAACATCAGATGTATCATGGGAGGAGACATGTACAAAATTATATATTAGCAAAAGCTAATATAATCCGAGCCTGCCAATCAATACATACAACTTCCCATGCTATACTTTTTGGAAAACAAATGCCCTTTTCTCCTGGACACCTAAAAGCAGCACCCCACCCCAAATTATGAGGACCTTTGAGTACATTACCTCTCATGTAGACTGCTGTTGTTAATGTGACGGCATATTCCTCTGTCATATGTGTCATTACTTTCATTTGGATAAAGTTTTCCCACTATTTTAAATTTGTCTGAGCCTTTATTTCAATTCTTTGAATAAAAGTTCAGGAACTTAGAAACAAAAGCCAGACCCCAACCACCAGCCACCATTATACACCTACGAGCACAGACACCAGACTAGGTTTCTTTCCACAAGTTACATGGAAGAGTGGGGAACCCAGATGCACTTTGTGCTTATGTGGATGAGGTCCACTTGCATTTTTGTAATGAGCACAAATGTTTGAGTAAGGTTATTCGATATTTCAAGAAGGTCAGTGTCCGGTGGAAGATGAAAGGTGTGTCTAGAGAGTGAAATATTAGGTTTGTCATTGTATGAAATAAATAAATAAATCCCCCAGTTGGGGGCAATGGTTTCCAAAAATATAAAATAAGACGTGTTTCTCGGCTTTTTAACTTGTCATTCGGGGATCTATCTTAAAGGCTAGATGAGATTTCCCAGGTCCTGTGTAGAGTTTGTATCATTTACCAGATCCCTAGTGATGGAAATAGTCTGTTCACTGGGCTACATTTTCAGGATTCAGAAAGATCTCTAAGGTGGCACCCAGCACTGAAATTCTAAAGTAATCTAAAGACTAGACACTATCACGGAGGTCGCTAGATTAGAAGTATCATAAATACTCACTGCCAGTGCTGGGAAGAGATGTCTTTCCTCTAAGACCCAGTGAGCTCTGAATGAAAACTGAGACCTGCCTTGAGGAGAGCTAGGAGAAAGGTGAGCATCACCAAATCTGTGAACTTTCCAAAGACATATTCCCTGCCATAAAAATCTACAACCCACTTCAAAAGCCTCATGGAATTCTAAAAGCCTCCCTTCCTCCCACCCATACTGTCACACAAACCAATTTCTTGAAAGATTTCCTTTGGAAGAAAAAAAAAAAAAACCTGGAGCTCCAAGAAAGGGTGGGGGTGGGTGCTGTCAAGTTGGAAAGGGCTCAGCTCAGATTCTTTTTGCCCTCCAAATCTTCACCTGCTTTAACACTCTATAGACTAAAGCTCATTAAGAAGGAAAAAAGAAAGTCTACGCTTTCAATTCCCAAAGCACAGGCTTTCCGGAAAGCAACCCTCCAAGTCATGAGGTAATGGTAACTTCACAGGGAAAGTAGGGGCCTCAGTGTAAAAACAGCCGCTGAACTGCTTTAGAGAATATTCTTAAATCATAAAACCAGCTCTGCTAGCTTATTATGCATACTAGGAATTAATTGGAACCAGCTGATCTCTAATCTACAAAAATAATACAACATATCTTGTTTTCTTAGGTTTGGGCTCTGAGTTACATTTCATTTGTTCAGAAGATTTTGTCTGCTTTTTCCTGTCATGAGACGTTGGCGAAGCTGAGTGCGATCAACATTTTCATTCTGTCTGGAAAGGACTGTTAGATGTTCAGACATGAGACTCACAGCGCCCCTCTCATTGATTGGGTACATGGGAGGCTGATATGTTTTAATGAGACACAGCACCTGAATGTGACCTGTTAGATTCCAATCCCCCCAGAAAACCACTGTTCCTGCCAGCCCTCTGTGCTGGCATTCTCCCAGATAAGTGGAACAAGGCAAACAAACTGTGCAGATGGCACTCCTGCCCCTGACCCCTCTTAGCCTCACCCTGAAGCACGGGCATGGAAATGACCACCCCAGTTAGTGGATTTGTCATTAAGGCCAAAGTAAGCAGGATTTGAATGGAAAGTTCTCAACATGTGGCCCTTACTTTTCCCTGCTCGGAGGGAGACAACTTGAGTGCTACAGAGCAGCTGACAATGGCAAAGTGGCTTTCCCTCCCATCCACATGAGTGGATGGAAAATGAGGAGCGGGGGGAGGGAGTTAAAAAATGAGCTGTGGTTCTGCAGTGCTCCCAGGAGAGGGTAAAATGGAAAATGGACCAAACAAAATAATGTATATTTTTAACTCATAAATAGGCCAACAAAATTATATTCAGTCTTTGTAAAGTGCTTTGGTACATATCCGGCCACTAATAGCCTCCTTTGCCTGCCCTCTCCTCCATTTCTTAATGCTTTTGAGTTTACTATGTGAGAAGCATGTTGGAAGCCTTTGTGGGATATGACTCCATCCTCTCAGGAATTAGATGTACAGAAGTAGCCACTCTGGTTGCTTGTTGCAGCCATGAAATGCTAGTCACAGGAGCTTTTTAGGATGTGTTTTCCATGCACCTCACCTTCTGCCCAGAACCCCTATTTTATCTGGGGCTAATATTTCTGTTCTGTTATGCACTGCATTATGTGAATAAGCAAGTCTTCTGTTTTCTCACTTGGAAATTAAGTATGGAATCTTTCTAGAATCTAGAGTCTATAAAGTTAAATTATATGTGCCAATCTTTGATTTCAGAAATTTAAAAATAAAAAATGTATTCATTCACTGTTTTGTTTTTTGTTTTGTTTTGTTTTGTTTTGTTCTGTTCTGTTTTGTATTCAAGTGGGAAAGCTAAGTCACACAATGGGCCTGAAGAGATGGCTCAGTAGCAAAGAGCACTTATTCCCCTTGTAAAGGACCCAGGCTTGGTTACCAGGACCCACACAGTGGCTCAAAACCACTTGTAATTCCAGTTCTAGGGGGTCTGATGAGCTGTCTCTTGAGATCTCCATGCGTTCATGTTCACATGTGTGCACACATGCCCACAGGCACACACACACACACACACAGACACACACACACAAATAAAATAAGATAAAGAAATATAATTTTTAAAGAAGCAAAAATCCCACAAGGCCTCAACCCTATACAAGCATGATAAGCACCTGAGGAAAGCTGGGAGAGGGATGGGCGATCTTCCTCGACGGAGAACACACTAGAAAACTGTCCAGTGCCAGGTGGTCAGCCCTGAAAACACACATTCAAGGAACATTATAGAGAGCAAGCAGTTTATATTTAGGAATATATGTATATACATTCAATAACAGTGAAAAAAAGAAGTAATGAATTTGAAGGGAAACAGGAAATAGTATATGGAAGGCTTTGGAGAGAGTAAGGGATAGAAAAAGGTAATTATAATCTCAAAAACATTTTAAAACATAAATTAATGCTAGTAAACAACTGTTAGGAATACTGTTTCCATGGGATCTGGAGACTGGGGCTCTTACTACATTTTATAAAAGAAAATGTTGAACTCAGAACTGAGGAGGCAACCAAGTTTGTAGAGGGAAGATTCTAAGGAATAGAGAAGGCAAAGGCCCTGTGGAGGAGAGATTACAACTTAAGCAGGGACAGAGAGGGAAAAAGAGACAAAGACTAGCATCCAGGTGCATGTCACACTAACTGTAAAAACAAGTATCACACAATACCAGAGAAGAAAACAAGCCTGTAAGGAGAAGTTGGCTAGAAACACTGTGGAATTGGAGCTGAATTTTTTTTTATGATTTTTTAAAATTTTTATTGATTACACTTTATTCACCTTGTATCCCCCCACCCTGTAGCTCCCACCCTCCTCCCCTCCCAATCCCTCCTTCTCTCCCCTTCTCCACACATTCCCTGATACTCCAACCAAGGACCATGCACGGAGATAACCTAGAACCCCTGCACAGATGTAGCCCATGGCAGTTCAGTGTCCAAGTGGGTTCCGTAGTAATGGAGCTGCATTTTAATAATACAGACAGTACAGACATGGTTAAAGAGTTAACATGGACTTTTACATAGTTCTGGCAACTGACACAGAAAAACAAAGGCATGAGAGTAAAAACATGCTATTTTATTGCTTTTTTTTTTTTTACAATTTATGAATGCATGGATTTTGACTAAAACAATCAAAGCTATATGCTACCATATATTTAAATAAACACAAGAATGAAGAACACTTCTCATATAAACATTAATTTGAATGCATTGGAGATGTAAATGTTGTAGGTAAAGCCATAGCATCTTTTTTTTACTTTTTTATTTTTTATTAATTACACTTTATTAATTTTGTATCCCCCCATAAACCCTCCCTCCTCCCCTCCCGATCCCACCCTCCCTCCCCTTTCTGCATGCATGCCACTCCCCAAGTCCACTGATAGGGGAGATTCTCCTCTCCTTTCTGATCTTAGTCTATCAGTTCTCATCAAAAGTGGCTGCATTGTCCTCTTCTGTGGCCTGGTAGGGCTGCTCCCCCCTCAGGGGGAGGTGATCAAAGAGCAGGCCAATCAGATTATGTCAGAGGCAGTCCCTCTTCCCATTACTAGGTAACCCACTTGGACACTGACCTGCCATGGGCTACATCTGTTCAGGGGTTCTAGGTTATCTCCATGAATAGTCCTTGGTTGGAGTATGAGTCTCTGGGAAGTTCCTTGTGTTCAAATTTTCTTGTTCTGTTGCTCTCCTAAGCCATAGCATCTTAAAAAATTATTTTATTTATTCTTCTCATATATTAATCCTGACTACAGATTTCTCCTCTCTCATCCTCTCAGTCTTTCCCTCCACCCACCCACTCCTCTTCCTTTTTCCTTCAGAAAAGGACAGGCCTCCCAGGGATATCAATCAAACATGGCATATCAAGTTGCAATAAGACTAGGCACCTCTGTCTCTCTCTGTACTCTCTCCCTTAATCCTCCCCAAACCTGATTCATCCTGTTCCTGGAATCAGGGGGCATCTCTGCAACCAGCTAGAAACCTAGGGCAATAGAAACTCCCAGGAACTTATAAGGGTGACCCTAGCTAAGACTCTTAGCCAAGGAAGATACAGAGCATCAACTGTCCATCTTCTGTAACCAGGCAAGAATTCCGCTAAAGGGACTGGAAAACTAGAACATTTGGCTTAGAATGTGTCCTACCTACAACATGTGCTGGGATAAAGGTAGCAAAGAAATTGTGGGAGTGGCCAACTAATAATTAGTCCCACTTAAGAACCATGCCATGAGAGGGAGCTGTCCCTTCCCAACTCTTCCTGGAGAGCCAGGAGCCAGAGGCTAGATATCCCAAAGACCTAGGATAGAACCATAGATTGATGCCTCGCCCAGTTGTCTTCAGAAAGGCTTCACTCAGCAACTTATGGAAACAGATACAGAGACCCACATCCAAACATTAGGTAAAGTTTGGGTAATCCTGCCAAAGAGGTGGGGGAGGAAGTATAGTAGGAGCCAGAGAGGTCAAGGACACCACAAGAAAATCTACAGAAACAACTAATCTGGGTTCATAGGGGTCCACCGAAGCTAAACTTCCAAACAGGGAGCCTGCCTGGGACTGACCAAGAACTTTGCACATATGTTGCAGTTGTATAGATTGGTCTTCTTGTGGGACTCTTAAGAGTAGGAGCAGGAACAATCTCTGACTCTGTTGGCTGCCTTTGAGACCCTTTTCCTCCTATTAGGTTGTCTCATCTAACCCTAATGGGAGAGTAAGTACCTAGTCTTACTGCAAGTTGATATGTCATGGTTGGTTTGTATCCATGGGAGGCCTGTTCTTTTCTGAAGAGAAACTAATGAGGAGTAGATGGGAGGCAGGGGGGAGAGGAAAAGCGGGGAAAGAGGAAGAGGGAGGAGAAACTTCTATCAGGTTGTAAAATAAATAGACAAACAAACAAACAAAAATACAAACAAACAAAAGACTGGGTACCTTCCCTCATATAAAGGCTGGACAAGGCAACCCAGTAGGAGGAAAAGAATCCCAAAATCAGGAAAAAGAGTCAGAAATAGCCCTAATTCCCACTATTAGGAGTCCCGCAAGAAGAACGAGCTACCCAACCATAACCTATATATGGAGAGCCTAAGTCAGACCCATGTAGGCACCCTATTAGTCAATTCACTCTCTTTGAATCCCTATGAGTCTGTGTTAGTTGTGGTGTCCTTAACTCTTCTGGTTCTTACAACCCTTTCTCCTCCTCTTCAGTCCTCTTCAGGACTCACTGAGCTCTGCCTAATGTTTGGCTGTGTGTCTCGGCATCTGCTCCCATCAGTTGTTGGAAGAAGCCATAACATTTTGTAAAAATCAAATGAAGAAGAGCATCTTCAGGATGTGGTGTTCAACAAAGAATTCTTAATCTTGATAACAAAAGCACCATTTGTCAAAGGAAAATCTGTTCGAGTGAAACTCATCTAAACTAAAACTGCAAAGGCTCATATTAGAAGATAAAGTGGATATTATTGGAAAATACCTGCAATACAAATATCCAACAGAGGAATGGCATCTAGAATATATAAAGCCCCCTTCCTCTCTCATCTCTTTCAATACACACACATATGTGTATTGAAAGGCACAAAAGGCAGAAAGACAGATACCAGTGAAGAGGGTATAGACATGGCAACCTAGCCCAAGGAACAATCTGGATTTTCACTAGGAAGACAATTTAAAACCACGATGGGATATTGCTACACACCTATTGCAATGGATATATTAAAAAAGGATGAAATCAAATGCTGGTAGAAGTGGAGGAGAACTGGATTGGTCCTGCATGCTGGTGATAAGATAAAATGGTCCAGATACTCTATAAAGAAACTGAGCAGCCATCTTGCAGCCTTACCAGGTCACAGAGGAAGACAATGTAGCCGCCCCTGATGAGCTAGGGTCAGAAGGAAGGAGAGGAAAACCTCCCCTATCAGTGGACTTGGAGAGAGGCATGAGTGGAGAAGGGAGAAGGAGGATGGAGTTAGGAGGGGAGGAGGGAGGGAGCTACAGGGGGGATGCAAAGTGAATAAACTGTAATTAATAAAAATTTAATAAAAGAAAAAAAAGAATCTCAAAAAAGAAAGAAAGAAAGAAACCGAGCATTTTCTTAAGAAGTCAAACAAGCAGCAGTTGTAGGACCATGACAGTTCATTTCAATTTCATTGGATTGAAACCACCTAGAATATTAGTGAGGCACACTTTAGGTGTCTATGAAGGAATTCTTTTAAGAGAAGTAGTTAAAGAGATGAGGCACAAAGTGAATGTGCCTGACATAATCCTGGGGGGTTCAGGGCCTGAACCGAATAGAAAGAGAAATAATAGAATCCCCCAGTGCTCCAGCATTCGTCACATTGCTTCCCGACTGAAGGTGCTGTGTGACCAGATGCCTCACTCTTTCACCACTTCCCTCATAACGGACTATATACCTTTTTAACCACAAACTGAAGCAAACCTTTCCTTCCTTTGCTTCTTGTCGTCAGGTAGTTTGTCAAAGTGATGAGAGAGGTAACTAGTATAATAACTTAGCAATTGCCTTCTTTGTCCTAGAGAAATAAAAACATTTTTCATAAAATATAACTTACATGATTATTTATCATTATATCACTAATAACAGGTAAAAACTGGAAACATCCCAGATGTCTCTCATATGCCACAACAGAATACTGTTTAGTGAACTGCCAACTATACCACTTATGATGCACACAACAGCAAAGAGAGCTTTCTAGTGATTAATGGATATGAAAAAAGTCTGTCTCTAAAGATCACCTACTATACCATTCCATTTATTTATGTGTTACTCTTATAACAACATCTTAGATAGAAAAAATAAATTAGTGAATGCCACAGGTAAGGATATGAATGGAGGGCAGAAAAGGGTGATTGGCAGTCTTTACATTGGTAGAATTTTATAACTTTCCTGTTGTTATTGACTTCAGTTTGTTTGTTTGTTTTGTCCATCCACAGCTGATATGTTAAAATCCCAATCCTTTATGAAGTGTATGAGTAAAACCTCTAGTACCATGGTTCTCAACCTTCCTAATGCTGTGACCCTTTAACGTAGTTTCTCATGTTGTGGTGACCCCAACCATAAAATTATTTCATTGCTGTTTATAACTGTAATTTTGATAGTGTTTTAATGTAAATATCTGATTTTACAGGATATCTAATATGGAACCCAAAGGAGTCTGGACTGAGCATCACAGTTCTAGGAAGTGAATGGATTTAGGGGTAGTCTTAAGGGTAGAGCCTCTATGAAGATTTAATGCCTATAAAGAATAATGAGAGACTGGAATATGTTCTTTCTTCTTCTTCTTCTTCTTCTTCTTCTTCTTCTTCTTCTTCTTCTTCTTCT
>NW_026586173.1:1738768-1740550 GCF_907164565.1 Psammomys obesus | reverse complement strand
CTTCTTCTTCTTCTTCTTCTTCTTCTTCTTCTTCTTCTTCTTCTTCTGTCTTTCCCTCTCTGTCTCTGTGGCTATCTACAAACTTAGGAGATGCTCATCATCACCACAAAACAATTGCCACCTTGATCATGAACTTCCTAGGAATCCTTCCAAGTACAAAAGTAATGCATATTAACTATTGAGAGCTCTTTTATGGCTGGCTGTGGTGCTGGGTAACTCTATCCATATGTGTGTTAAAATTATACAGCACTAAGTACACATAAATGAGTACAAGCAAAATGAGAAGTCCAAAGTAGGGAATAAGAATGATGGGTTGTTTCAGTGTCCCAGTTATGATACTGTTGGACAGTTCTGCACGATGGACCCATTAGGAGAAACTGGATAATGAGCACACTACATTGTTAAACATTATTTCTTACAGCTGTATGTGAGCATGCAATTATATTCATATAAATTTAAGTGAAAATCATAACCTTTAAAAGTGCAGCATTCTCTTTGTCCACAGAATAATCACAATACAGAAAATCATAGGGATATAAAGTCCTCTCCCAGCTCCACTCCTGCACAGCAGAAATGGGACTAAGATTGGCAGGCATTCTGGTGACAATACTCTGGAGAAAGCAAGGCAGAAGTGGACCCTGAGTAGCCAGGGCATTCTAGGTATCTGTTCAAAACAGAATACATCAATCAAAGTATTAAAAAAACAGGCATCAAAGGCCCTTAGAAGCAAAACCAGAAAGGAAATAACAAACCATCCCAGGTGACCCCCTTGGTTCAGTCTACCCAATATAGCCACCTGCTTTGAATGCAAGAGCGTACAATCTGCATGGATGCTGGCTACCTTTATTCTCCAATTATGTTTTCAAAAACATAATTTACCTTTTTTTTTAAAAAAAAGGGGGGGGATACCATCTCTTAAGTTATTATAATAAAGGACTTCTCTGTAAATATTCTATCTTGGGTGTCTGAGAAGTCTTAGCTCATGAAGGTACTTCACAGTAAGGCTGCTGGTCTGAGCTCTATCCTTGGACCTACATAATAGGTGTGAGTCAACTCCCCCGACTCTCTCTGACCTCAACATATAACCCCCATCCACTGTAAGACCTGGGGTCTCACAGCTCAAGAGTTTAAGATCGCACCCTTCCCAGAAACCCCCACGACCACAACTCGTTGCAAAAGCAAGAGGTTTATTAACCATTGCACAATGGGGTCACCCCTGCTGGTCAGCAAAGAGTGGCACTGGGAGACAAAGACCTTTAGGTTTTTTTTTTTTTAATTTTTTATTTAACTTTCATTAATTACACTTTATTCATTTTGTATCCTCCCATAAGCTCCTCCCTCCTCCCCTCCCGGCCTCACCCTCCCCCGCCCCCCTTTCTGCATGCATACCCCTCCCCAAGTCCACTGATAGGGGATGTTTTTAGAAGAAAAATTGTGGGAAATTTGAAGTTGCAGTTTTGGCAATTTAGGGTTGGATGAGGAAGCTATAAAGTAAGATAATTGGTTAGTCTTAGGTGCTCAAGCTTGGCCAGTCCTGCCAAGTGTGGATGCAGCTGCAATTGAAGGTGGGGGTGGTTAGCTCATCCTTGAGGATTAGGGCTGCAGACTTTTGGCTGGAGGTCAAAAGCTACTCAGAAGGGTTGGTTGCTAAGAAACACTATCTCGAAGACAAGGGTCTGGTCGTTCTTTTTGCTGAGTGAAGGTCATTCCGCACTCGCTTTTTTAATATATATATTAATATAATATAATATAATATAATATAATATAATATAATATAATATA
>NW_026586173.1:1731401-1738758 GCF_907164565.1 Psammomys obesus | reverse complement strand
AATATAATATAATATAATATAATATAATATAATATAATATAATATAAAATATATCTGTCCTCACAGATAGGGTCACATTTCTCCATTCTCTGGAAAGGTACTAAGAGGCTTTAGCTTAACCTGGACCTAAAACTCAAAACTATAGGCTTTAGAAGACATACAGGTTACAAAGTTAGTCAAACCCTTTTACCACTACATAAATAAATAAAATGTAATTTAAAAAATAAAATAAATGTCTTGCTAATCTAAATTTTATGCCAACTTACATTTAGTGTTTGTTATGGTGATATATTTGTATATGTAAATATATATTTTTGTGTCTTTACATTTTACTTTATTTTATTACAACAGTTGATGATGTTTTAACTTTAATTCAGTGTCACACTTAATTTTGGTAATTGGTTGAATTTTTGATCCAGTATAAAGATCATCATCTTTTTTGGAAGATTTTTGTTAATTTATATTTTTTTACAATTTATTCATTTCATATTCTGATTATAGCTCCCTCCCTCATCTCCACCCAGTCCCCCCTCCCTCCATCTTCCCATCTAGCCCCTTCACCTAGACCGCTGAAAGGTGGAGTCCTTCTCCCCTGCCAGCAGACCCTAGCTTATCAAGTCTCATAAAGACTGCCTGGATCCTGTGGCCGGAAAAGGCCAAGTTGCCAGGGGGAAGTGATTAAATAGCACACATCTGAGCTCATGTCAGAGACAGACCCTGCTCCCCTTACTCAAGTAGGGGACTGAGTGACCAGTAGACATCCAGCTGACATCAGGTGAGAGGAGCTGGAGAAGGAAAGCTACATATCTCTAGAATGTACACTGGGAGGAAACCAGATTAGTTTAGAGGGTTAAGAATAGAGTAATAATTGCTCAGGTATTGTGTTGTGAAGCTTATTATTAAACAAATATAAAAATTATTTTTGTCATAGCCAGGTTAAGAGAGAAACTGAGAGAGAAACACAGTTTTATGAAAATAACTGTAACATTTATTAAATCAGTTAACATTTATAAAGCAATGACTATTTCAGCATATTTTGTAAATAACCACTGAGCATACCTGTGCCCTGAACTCATGTAACAGAATTTAACTGGAAACGCAGTATGTCACTGAACACTGAACTGGTGTGGACATCAAGCCTCTGGAAACTGTATGCTACAGTTTCATAGTCTTTCTGGACCCAAGACTGTGAACATGTCTTGCTCCTCTTCTGTAGAGTGAACTCTAACTTTGTCAACTCTGATATTTTTCATCTTTAGCTTTGCTGTACTTAACTGTTTTCTGTGTCAAATTGGAAATAAGGGATAATCTCAATCCCATTTTGAGTTATCCGCTCAATGACAAAGAGTGTACTTCCACAGGATTTTGACAATCACTTTACATGTCTTATGTAATTTCAGTTTAGGAGGCCTATTTTCCTGACACCTCTCAGCTATCATGTGCATTCTCTTCATAAATCAATGCTACAGTGGACTTTTTACTTATGCTTTTAAAAATGGTTTATTTCGTTTTTATTTATGTGTGTTGTGCCTGTGTGTGTGTGTACCTTGTGTGTAACTGCCTGCATGTGTGCATTTATGTGAGCTTATGGGGAAGAGGAGACTCTTGGGTCCCCTGGAGCAGGAATTACAAGGGGTTGGGTGTTGCCTGCAATGAGTGCTCGGGACTGAATTCAGGTCCTTAGAAAGAACTGGAAATATTCTTAACTTCTGGGAATTCTCTCCAACCTCTCTTATTTTTTGCACTCATTTAATTTAGTCAAATAATTTGTACATTGGGCAAGCATGGCTTTTAAAATGCAGTTCACTGGAAATTTTCATTTTAAATGCTGATATTGGGCAGAAATAAAGAAGAAATAAAAATAGAAGTCGGTATTTTTAAAGTTAGTTAGATACTGGACATCTTTATATGTTATTTCCAGCTGACACAGAAGGAAAACTACTAAATGGTGCCAACTAATTTATTACCCTTGGCTAATATAAAGGCAAACAGAAAAAAAAATACAAAGTACTCTAATTTGACACCGGAGTATGAAAATTATGAAGCAGAAAATCTTTGCCCAAAGATTTTTGTCGTTTTAGTTATGGTCACTGGGGTTTTATTAAATTTTAATTACAAATACAGAATGCTTATTATTGCTTGTACTTTTATATTTAAAGATGAAAAAGTTTAAAAATGTATTATATACTATTAAATAGCCAGATTTAAACTTGTAATTATTTCCTTCTGCGAAACCAAAGAATCTACAAAAATACACATTTATCAAGATCATTCTTCTTGTTTCTATATGTTTGTGTGTATGCATGATGTGCATGTTCATGTGTGTGTGTGTGTGTGTGTTTGTGTATGTTCAAATATAAGGCCATATCTACTAGCATTCATGTGTGCATGTGCATTTGCATGTGGAAATTAGAAGTCAGCCTCATGTGCTGTTCCTCATGTATTCAACAAATATTCCATTGTATTGTTTTTCTAACTTACCTTCCCCATTTATTCTGTTTTATTTTGAAAAATTATTGTTTTATGAGGTAAGTTACTAACATAAGTAAATTATTCAGATTATTTCTTTTTTGCATTATTTTTTAGTATTCAGATTTCCTCTTTCAATACTTACATTTTTTTCTTACCGTGGCTATGACATAGTCTATAGCATGTGTCCATAATATATTAAAATAACAAAATGAATCAGTGATTTTCACCTATTGCTATATAAAGTAGGGAGTTTGGGACATTTAAAAGTCTTCAAATCCCTTTTGATGATTATTCCTTTCTTGGTCTTTAATTATAAACATGTATAATATCATTGCACATTATGCTATTAAATTCATTTTCTTCTATAAAAGCTTAGTTAGACTCACTGTCATATTTACCTACAGATCTATTGTTTTCCTATTTCAGCACTGGTGGTTTGCTACAAGAAACAAATGATGGCCTACTGAGATGGTTCAGTAGGTAAAGGTGCTTTTGGGAGTTCAAGAGAGAATCACGGAAAATAAATGGGAAGAGAGGAGGAAGGAAGGCACCATGATGAGTTAGTGTGGAGAAAAAAAAAAAAACAAACAAACATGTGAACCAAAAGAAAGGACACCAATAATGGCATGGAAAGGCCCAGATAAAGAATAAAGGCAAGTACCATGGGATTATGTGTGAAAGGTAGACCAGATGAGGAGAATTAAGGCATTAAGGCAGATGGCATTGGATGGGGGCTGGGAGATAGATGGTGAGGATATCATGACAGTGTAAGGAAAATATCTGCCTGGCCCAAGGTAAATGAGGAAATTAAAATCTAATAGATGTCTGTGTCTTATTACTTATGAAAGCAGGTTAAATAATACTGCCATGATAATCTTAGGGCTAATAATAAACATTATAGCCCCAAACTCATTTTTTATTTACTACAGCAGGTGCTGGCTGCCAAGCCTGACCTGTATTCCATATTTGGGATCCACTTCTTAAAAGGAAAGAATCAATTTCAAATTTGTCCTCTAAACATCTAAAAGGCCATGATATATGCACACATACCCCATACACCCATAAATAAAATAAGTAGATATAATAAAACAATTTTAAAAGGAACAGATGGTGACATTGTTAAAGTTTATTAGGTACAGAGAAAATGAGCAAACTAGAAGGCAAATCACAACAAACGAGCAAAATCCAAACACAGAGAGAGTGCTAACAATACAGAAAAGGGGAGGGGGAGATAAGACAATCTTTTTGTTTGTTTGTAGTTTTTGTTTTGTTTTTGTTTTTAGAGACAGGGTTTCTCTGTGTAGCCTTTGCTGTCTTGGACTCACTTTGTAGACCAGGCTGGCCTCAAACTCACAGAGATCTGCCTACCTCTGCCTTCCTGAGTGCTGGGATTATAGGCGTACACATGACTGACAAATTAATCTTAATGGTTAAACAGTCTCCTGTGCATGCTCTCCTTTCTAGAGAAAGGGTTTTAGAGATTGGGACAGACTGACACACTGTCCTTGACGAGCTTGATTTTGAAATGTGCTTCCTGAGGCTAGGGAGATGGCTTGGCAGGTCAAGTGCTTCCTGCACAATCTATGGACCTGAGTTTGGGTCCCCAGCACTCACAGAAAAGCCCACTGGGACATTCAGAGCCTTGGAATCCCAATGCTGGATATGCTGAAGACCAGAGGACCTCAGGGCTTGCTGTCCAGCCAGTCTACACAAACTAGCAAACTCCAGGTTTGCTGAGAGATTCTGTCTCAAAAATAAGGTTGAGGGCCGGGGATGCAACTCTGCGAGTAAAGAATTTGGCAAGAAAGTATGAGATCTGCAGAACCCTTGTAAAGCCTTCTGGGGTAGCAAAGGTCTGCCTCTGCTCACTGCCCACAGTGAGGCAGGAAGCAGAGACGAAATTATCTAGAAGGAGCAAGCAGAATTGCTTAAAGCTCATAGGTCAGCCAGCCTGATGCACACACCAGTGAACAACAGAGACCCCATCTCAAGCAAGGTGAGGACCCACATCGGAGATTGTCCTCTGATCTCTCTTTCTCCCTCCCTCCCCTTCTCCTTATACACACACACACACACACACAAAACAAATGCACATAATCATCATCCACATTTTTATAATGTGCACAACACTTACAATTAAATGGTTAAGATTGAATGTAAAACACTGATGCCAACTTCAGGCCTCTGCAGACACACTGCCACATGCAACCACACACACGTGTACACACACATATACCATGCACTCAAACAACAGCAACAATAATAATAAACCTCCACTGAGCTTAATTTCAGCTTTGGGTTCTAGAACTTTGATGTTCATTCGCATATATTTAGTCTATGGCTGAACTCTAGATGTTACGTTTAACATCTCTTGACATATTAAAACCTCAGTTTGAAAACAGGAAACAACCTTGAAACCTGCCACAGAGGGCCTCTGAAAGCTTCTGCAGTATAGACTGTCAAAGCAGATGCTGAGCCTGATGGCCAACTGTTGGGCAGAGTGAATGGAATTTTATGTAAGAAGTGGGAAATAGTAAGAGCTGGAGGGGACGGGAATTCCACAAGGAGAGCAACAGAACAAGATAATTTGAACACAGGGAACTTCCCAGAGACTCATACTCCAACCAAGGACTATTCGTGGAGATAACCTGGAACCCCTGCACAGGTGTAGCCCATGGCAGTTCAGTGTCCAAGTGGGTTACATAGTAATGGGAAGAGGGACTGCCTCTGACATAATCTGATTGGCCTGCTCGTTGATCACTTCCCCCTGAGGGGGGAGCAGCCTTACCAGGCCACAGTAGAGGACAATGCAGCCACTTTTGATGAGAACTGATAGACTAAGATCAGAAAGAAGAGGAGAACCTCCCCTATCAGTGGACTTGGGGAGTGGCATGCATGCAGAAAGGGGAGGGAGGGTGGGATCGGGAGGGGAGGAGGGAGGGGCTTATGGGGGGATACAAAATGAATAAAGTGTAATTAATAAAAAATTTAAAAAAAAAAGAAATCAACGGAAAAAAAAACCTCAGCTTGTGTCTAAATGACTCTCTCTACTCCATTTGCAGTGTGCTTCTTCTTATTGTGCATTGCCGTGCTTGGTTTCTAATGATATCTTTGCATTCCTGATTGAATTCACTGTCTATTCATAAACATATTTGCCTTCCAGAATGACTGTCTTCCCTCGGAATACTTTCTGCTGACATGTAACTAGGGAAGTAGTAATTCCAAATTATCTTAATCCAATAATGCAATTGTGATTAAAGTCAAGTCATGAATCCATGCAAGAGATTTCTCATTATAATTTACTAGCGTAGCATCATTCAGTTTCTCAACCCTGAGCAGAAATACTTCACAAGACACTTGTACCTAGGAGCTACAAACACCATTTTTATTTAATACAAGGATTCCTAGCTGCATTTCTTGAATTGGCAGATCTTGTTATGGTTAAATTTTGACCTTGAGGGTCCTGCTATGTGGCCCAGGCTGGCTTCAAGCTGCCTATCTCCATGCCTCAGCCTCCCAAGTCATGGGATTAAAAGTCTGCACCCAGCTGGAAGTGTATCAGTAAGATTTCTGCCTGTATATTTCTTGAATACCTTGTTAACTGTAAATGTTCCCACCAGATTTTCCTTTCAGATTTTCTAAGGGAGTAGGTTGATCTAAGCTATCTATTCTGCTTTAGGAGAGTGGGAAAGTCTCAGTTGATCTTTCTATAATTTCTTGAATTTTTCCTCTGTGGACCTTTGCACAGAGATGTCAATCCTTCTGTTCCACTTCGAAAGCTACTTCTCCAAATGCAACTTTATGAATGATAAATATTATTTTAAATTTTTCTTTCTTTGTAAATATTTTAATACTGGGCCTCTCATAGAGCACACTGACCTCAGACTCATATTAGGTATTTGGTAGTTGCCTGGAACTCCTGATGCTTCTGAATACTGGGGTTACAGGCATGTGACATCACATTCAAGTGTGTCCTCAAAATTAAAACAACAACAAAGCAAACAAACAAATAAAGACATTGTGTCCAATTCATGGAACTTTTCTGGCTATAATATTTTTGTTTTTGATCTTCTTAACTGAGATGCTTAATCCAATTTTTCACTGTTGTCTTACCTGGATTCCAATCACCTAGGAAATGTGAAAGCACTAGGCATCTGTATGTGTGTTTCTAAAAAGGATTAACTGGAAGGAAATGCCCGTCTTGAATGACTGAGACATCTTCCCATGGGCTTCAGGGCCCCAGAAGAATAATAGGAGAAAAGGGAGAGCCAGAAAGGAGCAGCATTGTATGTTCTCTAAGTCCTGATTGGCCATAATGTGCTCTGTACATGATGGTCTGTCCAGTATATGAGACCAAATGTTCATGGGCTGACGCTCTGAAACCATGGGCCAAACGTCTTCTATTCTGTAGTTGTGTCATTAGTTTTACCACCACAATAAAAATAATAAGTAGTAGAGTCATATCTTCTTGCAATTAGGGATCCTGGTAAGAACTCAACTCTACTGGGTCTGGAACAACTTCCTTGTATGTCTCCTACTTTCTCCTTTCACAGCAAGACTCCATTCTCCCCCAACTCATGGCTTCCTTTTGCTAATAAGTACTCTCTGTTCTTTGTCTTCACATTGCCTTTCTATCAGGCAGATGTTGGCTCTTCATTATTGATCATTGATAATCTTATTTGTTCTCTACATTTTTTTTAATCTTCATTGATTTGCATAAGAAGTTCTGGGCACCTTTCCAATTTTATGTTTTATCCCTTTTATTAGATTTCTATGCATATATTTCAGCAATCATGTTAATGATTTTTTTCCTTAACTTTATGTTTTTTTTTGTTATCTGACTATTTGTTTTTATAATAGCCCATTCTTGCTTTAGAAACAAAGT
>NW_026586173.1:1680705-1731391 GCF_907164565.1 Psammomys obesus | reverse complement strand
ACAATACAACAAAAGTTATCATCAATAACATGGCAGGTTAAACAGTTCAGAATCTAAAGGTACAAATTGATGTGGGCTTCGCTTTCCTTTATCTGTATTCATGATTGTGGAATAACTTACATGTGACAATGACCAAAGATATGTTTAATTTAAATTCAGAATTGCATATTCTAAGAAGCCAATGCAACATTAAGAGTAGTGTGCTTTGATATTGACTTTAAATTCTACAAGATACTAAATACAGATTTTCATAATCTGGCAAATTAAGCATTCCTTTTCAGCAAAGAAAGGCTTGTCAGAAAGGCCAATACACAAAATGCTAACATATTCAACTAGTAAGAACATGAATTCCATACAGGGCAGGTAGATAAGATGTGAGAAGGAACTGGAGCAACCCAGACCTAACCACAAAGACATGTCAGTGAAGCTCTTTCCCATCATGAGGCTTGATGCATAATGGAAGTCCTTGCTAGCTCAATGGCATGTATTGTGTGTATATCAATATGTGATTTTATTATAATACTTGCATGTGTCAGGAGGTAGGTATGAGCGATCCAGACTTGAACAGAAAAATAGGCATGGAGCCCATTTTGATACATTTTTTTGAGAAAGATGGAAACATTAATCAAAAAGTCATACAAATAATGATTTGACTAAGTCAGCATTTCCCAACTTTCACAAAATGTATTAAAAATTAAAACATATTGATGTGACTTCAACAACAGATCATAAGATAAAATGTGCAAATGAATGAAAGTAGACAGCAAAAAAAATGGTATACAGATTACTTAATTACTCTGAGAAATGACAAAATTTTATTCATATGGATTTTTATGTTAGGACACACAAAAATTCCAAATCAGAGAGAAAATATTTTATTAAAAAGAAGAATAAACAAGATAATAAAATATCGCCCCATATGCTAAAAAACAAGACGAGATATATAAGATACAACAGCGAAGACAAAATAGACCACATACATCACTATGATAGTTAGTTTGTAAATGCTGCCTCTGCATCAGTGCACAAACTGAATGTCATTTACCCACATATCAGGTGATCAATCACACAGCATCTTGACATTTTTCATGATGGTACTCCCATTTCTTAAAAGGCCGACTATTGTAGAGCAAAGCAAACAAGGGTATAAACGTTATTAAATTCCTTTATGTATGTATTAAAAAAAATGGTTCTTGTAAGAAAACCTGTTCCGTGCGCTTCTTTCTTATTTCATAGACAACCCTCCTCCTCCAAGGATTTCTTGAAAGACTCAGAGCAACATTCAAGGAATGCCCATGGGGGCAACATAAGTTTCACACTTTGTGGAACAATGGGGTGGAAGAACATTAATAACTACAGTGGACTTCAGGAATACATTTAAAAATCATAATATTACAAATGAGGAAATTCAGACTTCGGGGAAATTTTCAATGTTTTAGAGATGAAAGTGTTTTAAAGGTGAGGTGACTAGATCTGCCTCAGAAATCATGGCTCTACTTCAAATTCCTGCCACTCTAGTGTAACTACTATGCAGTGTTCCTGTCCAAAGTCACTCTTCCACTCACTTATGTGGTGATTAGCATAGACTACGTTATTATGTCACAGAGCCTGGAATTGGAGAAGTTCAGGAAAGAGCAGCTTCTAAACCCTCAAGAAACATGATTTAAAATTGGATCACGGGACCATCCAAGATGGCTCAGTGGGTAAAGGCACTTGCAGCTAGCCCTGACAACTTGAGTTCAAGCCCCAGAACTCACACAGCAACAGGAAAGAAATAACTCTTGAAATTTGTTCTCTGTACTATGATTTCTACAAACACTCAGTGGCTGTACACAGGAGCACACTCAAAATCATACAAACACACAATAATAATAGCAGTAGTAATAATAATAATTTTTTTGCCTGCAAGTCTATTTTTTCTTTATTTTTTCTTTATTAATTACACCTTATTCCCTTTGTATCCCCCCTGTGGTTCTCTCCCTCCTCCCGTCCCAATCCCTCCCTTCCTCCACCCTCTGCATGCATGCCCCTCCCCAAGTCCACTGATAGGGAGGACTTCTTTTCCTTCCTTCTGATCCTAGTCAATTAGATCTCATCAGGAGTGGCTGTGTTGTCTTCTTCTGTGGCCTGGTAAGGCTGCTTCCCCCTCAGGGGGAGGTAATTAAAGAGCAGACCAATCAGTTCATGTCAGAGACAGTCCCTGTTCCTATCACAATGGAACCCACTTGGATACTGAACTGCCATGGGCTACATCTGTGCAAGGGTCTTAGGTTATCTCCAGGCATAGTCCTTGGTTGGAATATCAGTCTCAGGAAAGACCCCTGTGCTCAGATTTTTTGGTTCTGTTGCTCTCCTTGTGGAGCTCCTGTCCTCTCCAGATCTTACTGTTTCCCACTTCCTTCCTAAGATTCCCTGCACTCTGCCCAAAGGTTGCCCATAAGTCTTTGCATCTACATTGACAGTACATTAATAATAATTTTTAAAGTAAAAGGAAAAAAATGTTTAACTGGATCATGGCTTTAACAGTGAGACAGAAATCATACTTCAATTGTGTTCAAAAAGAGGAAAAATAAAACAGAATTCCAACCACACTAAAAGTGCCCAATTTAATACTCAAGTGACTAGGACAACCAGATGTTAGTCTCTCATGTGCATTACCTAAAATAGGAGGTGCTATGTCCAGGAGGGCTTTAGGGATGGGCATGACTGGAATAGCAAAGTGTTTGAAGAAAAGAAAAACACAGACAGACACACAGAAAAACTGGGATCTGGTGGTCAGAGCTTTCTGTTTAAGAAACCACAGCACCCCAGAAACTACATGTGCCTTTTATATTAAGTGGAACAGAGGCAGTTCAATTGCATGCAGCTGAACAAGGAGGTTGGGTTATTACATACAGATAGACAAGGAGGCAAGGTTTACGGTATACAGTTAAATTAAGGGGAAAGATTTAGCTAATCTTGGTAGGATCAGTCTCTGTAGGGAAGCAGTTTTCAGGGAATCTATGGTAGACATTTTCTGCACATACTATCCACACTCATACTAATCTCCTGAGGAAGGCTTTGCCATCCTTCTGAGGCTATGGGGTCCTTGGCATGACCATGTCTATGTCAAGGCACAGTCACTCATTCAGGGCTTCCTTCCCTCCATACAAGGACGGCATTATTCTAAGTAAAAGACAAGCATTTACAGAGGTGCATACAAATAATCATGGTCTACTCAGAACCCTCAGAAGTGCCTTGCTGCTCAGTTTCACTGAGGCTGTAGTTGTGGTATCTTCATTATTATAGGTTTCCTTTCAGCTACAGTGGCAAACACACATATCAACCCTGAGGGTTTTCTTGTGCTTCTTTGCAATTCCCACACTCCTCTCCCACAATCCCATCAACCATACACAACCACTGATCTGGATTTGCCATATTTCAGTGGTTTGCAAAATTTTCACATGTGTGCAATCAAAGGGTGCATAATCTTATCTTGCCTTCATTCTGCCACTCCGCATAATTATTCTGAGACTTATGCATGTCATTTCATACATCAGTGGTCCATTTTTAATGTGAGTGCATGCATTACAATTTATTTAGCCATATTGATAGGCAAGGGGAAGACAGTTGCTTCTAGTCTGAGTCAATCAAAAACAAATCCAGGTTCCACTTTTGTTTAGACAGACATTTTAACTTTGGTTGCATATCTCTGGGTGTGCAAAGAGTAGGCTGAATGGAAAGTATTATGTTAAAGCTTTTTAAGGAAATGTGGAATTCTTTTGAAGGATTCACATTGTTACATGCCTCCTAGCCATGCTGTGTGTCCAAATGCTTTATATTATTGTCACTATTTGTCAGGGAAATATTTGTTTTAGATATTTGTTTATTAAGGCCTAAATTATAGTTTACTTTTGTAAGCTTTACAAGTGTGTTTGAGGGGGAAAATAGTATAATTTCTGTCCACTTGGCTGTAATCCCAAATGCAGTTGTGTGAGAATGAGTGCCGGAGAGTTTGCTGGAATAATTGCCTCTGATTCGTGCATTTGCTCTGCCAGCTTCAGAAAGGGGTAAGAACCAAAGTTATTGATTCCTGTGTGTCTTATTTCAGTTCTGATGGTTATTGTTTAATATATGCAGAGTTCTGTGGAAAGATCCATATGTGTTTATGATTTATATTTTCACTTTCCCATAGTGAACATTATCAATACATGATATAACTCATGTGTTGTAATGGCATTATTTATTAAGTTCAGTTGCCCAATGCTTATATTGGTTTCTCAGACTTTCTTTAATTCATTTTACCTTTTGTTTCATGCTAACTTGCTATATCATTCCTGTTCATTTATTTTCGATATTTATTAGCCCATTTATTTTAATGTCCCTTTTGGGGTAATAAAATACCATAACATGAAAAAACACAAGGCTGGAAATAACAAATATATTTAATATTCTCACACAAAAAATAAAATATACATTGAAAACCAAGGAATGCATAAACATAGGTGCATAGTATGTTCAAGATTTAGTAGGCTCAATGTTATAAATGTATGAATTATATTAAATTGATGTATGCATCAAATACAATTCCAATAAAAGTCTCCCAGGGTTATTTTGTGGAAAATTTTCAAGCCAATTATAGAATTCACTTGGAAATACAAAGCAATAAAACCAGTAAAGAAATCTTGAAGTGAACAAAGATGTAAGACATACTGTATTGGATATTAAGACCACAATGATACAAAAGACAAAAGGGCTGAGAAAGAAATTAGGGAAACAACACCCTTCACAATAGCCACGAAAGACATAAAGTACCTTGGTGTGACCCTAACCAAGCAAGTCAAAGACATGTATGAAAAAAATTTCAAGTCTCTGAAGAAAGAATTAGAAGAAGATATCAGAAGATGGAAAGATCTCCCATGCTCATGGCTTGGCAGGATTAACACGGTAAAAATGGCCATCTTACCAAAAGCAATCTACAGATTCAATGCAATTCCCATCAAATTACCAACATAATTCTTTACAGACTTTGAAAGAAAAATTCTCCACTTCATATGGAATAACAAGAAACCCAGAATTTCTAAAACAATCCTCTACTATAAAAGATCTTCTGGAGGTATCTCCATCCCTGATCTCAAGCTGTACTATAGAGCAACAGTAATAAAAACTGCATGGTACTGGCATAGAAACAGAATGGTAGATCAATGGAACCAAATAGATGACCCAGAAATAAACCCACACACTTATGGACACCTGATTTTTGACAAAGATGCCAAAACCATACAATGGAAAAAAGATAGCATCTTCAACAAATGGTGCTGATCTAACTGGATGGCTACATGCAGAAAAATGCAAATAGATCCATACTTATTACCCTGCACAAAACTAAAGTCCAAGTGGATCAAAGACCTCAACATAAAACCAGAAGGACTAAACCTGAAAGAAGAAAAAGTGGGGAAGAGACTTGAACTCATTGGTACAGGGGACAACTTCCTGAACAGAACACCAACAGCACAAGCTCTAAGAGCAACAATCAATAAATGGGTCCTCATGAAACTGAAAAGCTTCTGTAAAGCAAAGGACACTATCATCAGAAAAAAACGACTGCCTACAGATTGGGAAAGGATCTTCACCAACCCTATATCTGACAAGGGGCTAATATCCAGTATATATAAAGAGTTAAAGAAGTTAAAAAGCAACAAATTAAGTAAACCAATTAAAAATGGGAAACAAAAATAAACAGAATTCTTGATAGAGGAATATTGAATGGCAGAGAAACACTTAAAGAGATGCTCAATGTCATTAGTCATCAGGGAAATGCAAACCAAAACAACCCTGAGATTTCACTTTATACCCATCAGAATAGCTAAGATCAAAAACTCAAGTGACAGCACATGCTGGAGAGGTTGTGGAGAAAGGGAAACCCTCTTCCACTGCTGGTGGGAATGTAAACTTGTACAACCAATCTGGAAATCAATCTGGTGCTTTCTCAGACAATTAGGAATAGGGCTTCCTCAAGATCCAGCTATACCACTTCTAGGCAAATATCCAAAAGAAGCTCAAATACACAGTAAGGATATTTGCTCAACCATGTTTGTAGCAGGTTTATTTGTAATAGCCAGAAGCTGGAAATAACCAAGATGCTCCTCAACTGAAGAATGGATACAGAAAGTATGGTACATCTACACAATGGAATACCACTCAGCAATAAAAAAAAAAAAAGGAAATCATGAAATTTGCAGATATATGATGGGAACTGGAAAAGATCATCCTGAGTGCGCTATCCCAGAAGCAGAAAGACACATACTGTATATACTCACTCATAGAGACATATAACATAGGGTAAACCTACTAAAATCTGTATACCTAAAGAAACTAATCAAGAGGAAGGACTCTGGCTAAAATGCTCAATCTCCATCCAGAAAGGCAAAGAGGATGGACATCAGAAGAATGAGAAAACAGGAAACAAGTTAGGAGCCTGCCCCAGAGGGCTTCTGAAAGGCTCTGCCCTGCAGACTATCAAAGCAGATGCTGAGACTTGTGGCCAACTGCTGGGCAGATTGCATGGAATCTTATGAAAGAAGTGGGAAATAATAAGATCTGGAGAGGACAGGAGCTCCACAAGGAGAGCAACAGAACCAAAAAATCTGAACCCAGGGGTCTTTCCTGAGACTGATACTCCAACCAAGTTCAATGCATGGAGATAACCCAGAACCCCTGCACAGATGTAGCCCATGACAGTTCAGTCTCCTAGTGGGTTCCATAGTAATGGGAACAGGGATTTTCTCTGACATGAACTGATTGGCCTGCTCTTTGATCACCTCCCCCTTAGGGGGGAGCAGCCTTACCAGACCACAGAGGAAGATAATGCACCCACTCTTGAAGACACCTAACAGACTAGGATCAGAAGGAAGGAAAAGAAGACCTCCCCTATCAGTGGACTTGGGGAGGGGCATGCGTGGAGAAGAAGGAGGAAGGGAAGGATTAGGACGGGAAGAAGGGAACCATAGGAGGGATACAAAGTAAATAAAGTGTAATTAATTTACAAAATTAAAAAATGAATTATTATAAAAAAATAAAAATTTATAAAAAAAACAAACAAACAAAAACAGGGTCAATGGACCATTGACTGGAACCTTCAAAGAAGACAACCAAAATAAAATTGTGTCCTTTAAAAAAAAAAAATCACAGTGTTGTTTTGGAGGCAGTATCTCACCATCTCACCAGGTAGCACAGGCTAGCCTTTAACACACAATCTTGTTCTAGCTTCTTAAACTCTAGAATTACAGGCTTAAACTATCACACCTAGATAACACCACCATAGTTTAAAAAGTAATAATAAATGTTTTTTTAAACCTATTATAAAATGATGTTGTTATACAAACCGGTTTTTTAATTAAACATAATACAGAATTAAACACTGCACTCACACCTTACCTAGGATAAAGGTAGTCTGCAGACCACTGAGAGAGGACTGATACCCTGGAGAAGATGTTATCTAATCAGCAATCTATATTGAAGTGTGAAAATTGACTCTGACTTCACTTTATTTGCAAAATTAAATTTCAAGTCAATTATAAGTATTTACGCATGAAAAACAAAAACATCTGATAGTAAAGATTGTGGACCTAAATAGACATCTCATAGAATTGGTTATTACAATGATCAATCAACTATGTAAAATGATGACCTAATTAATAACAGGCCAATGTGAGTTAAAACAATGCAATGTTACTTAAAATACTCTCCCATAAGTGATAATATTAAAACCAAACACACAATACTTTGATGGTATCAAGCAGCGAGTATCCCATGTATCCCATTGGAAGTATAGTTGGCATGATGACTTCCAGCCTCAGTTTGACAGGATCTGCTTGTATAGACTAGATATATACAACTCAAAATTCATATGCATAACTTAACCATCAATGTAATGATTCTGAGGGGTGAGGCTTTTGAAATGGGATTAGGTCATGAGGCAGAGCCCCTTTGTAGTTAATATTCTCACACAGAAAATAAAATACACTATTGAAATCCAAGGAATGCATAAACACAGATACATAGTATGTATCCTGTAATAGGTTAGTGCCCTAGAATAGGCACCTCAGAAAACTCCTTTACCTTCTTCATCATGTGTGGATACCACAATAAGATGTCTTCCAGAGAACAGAGACATAGCCACTCACTAAACCCTAACAATGTCTAGAGTCTGTATTTCCTAGTCTCTAAAACTGTAAGAAACAAAATTCTATTGGTTATAAGGCATATAGTTTGTGCTATTTTTGTTCTACCTGTTCATAGAAAATCTGATATATGGTAATGTGATAAGCTATGACCTACATTTACCAGGAATTAAACGCTGAAACAGTAGCAGTAGTTTCATTTCTAATATTTTGTAAATGGCCACAATTTAAATATCTACAGAGAGTAGAAGAGATAAACTATATTATGTTTCCACAATAGAATGGTTGCAAAGCAACGAAAATGACTTAGCTACTATTGATATCTAACACATTTGAATTTAACAAAATATTTTTCAATGAAGAAGGCAAACACAAAGGAAGAGATAATACACAATTTTGTTTACATAAATTTAAAATACAACCAGAGCTAAAACATAGGATTCAGGGATGCATACTCGGTGAGTAAATCTGTCGGCGGGGTTGTTATTGAAAATCACAATAATGCTTTGAGGGAGGGTGGATTCCATGACTGAAAGGAATGTGGGATTTCAGGGTGCTGGAAGGATTTCTTTCCAAATCTATTGGTAATGACAAGTGTGTTTTCAATCTTGATGCATTATATAGCCTGAGCATCTGCTTTGTAGACTTTGAATATATGTATCTTATATGAGATATATTTTAAAATACAATTATGTCTGTTTATACAAGAATAAAATGAACTGTTTGAAAAAAAATGAATACAGTCACAATGAAAGGTATTTCTTAGGAAGATAAATCTGAAAGTACAGACAGGTCAGAGTGGAAAGGGCAGACCCTGATGTGAATGAATCTAGCTAAGAAAACAGAAATGATGAGGTTCTGAGCATCCATTGTCTAGACACCATGGGGGATTTTCATACCGTGGTGTTGAAAGGAATAACTATGTCCTTTAAACAGTTTGAGAAAAGTCATTTCATTTGTAGCACTCTTGTGTTATTTTAAAATTGTAAAAACAAATTACCATAGAAATGTCCATAGCACAAACTAAAAAGTATCTTCTAAGAGTTTTGGTGATTCTGCTTTTGTTCTTTGGGCTGCATAAGTAAACTTTAGCTTCAATTTAAAGAACATCCTTTTGAGCATTCAGCTATGACAAACTCAGGTGGCCAAACTTGTGTACCAATTTTAATAATAGAATAGTAGGTGCGTGAGTAACTTTTTCTGTAGCTAGGACAAAATACCTAATAAAATCAACTTAGAGAAGGAAAGATTCATGTGTGCCTACAGTCTATCATGTCAGGAAAGTCGTGGAGTAGTGAAGTCAATGCATCCAGAGCTTGAGGGAGGCAGTCACATTTCATCCACACCCAGGAGGCAGAGAGAGAGATGAATGCTGGTACCTAGTTCACTTTCTCCTTTATATTCATCTCAGGGTTCAAGCCTGTGGAATGGTGCTTCACCTATTCAGGGTGGGTCTTCCACATCAATTAATTCAATCTAGAGAGTCCCTGGCTGACATGCCTTTACTTTCCAAAGTGATTCTCAATCCCATCAAGTTGACAGGATGAATCATCACTGTAGAGCTGCACGGAAGGTGGAGGTTCATTTTGCTTAGCCATTCATCACTTAAATTAATTGTTTTCATAAGGTCTCCTCCAGAGCCATCTACTCAAAATTTGGACAGTTCCAAAAGAGATTGTCTCCAAACAATAACAATGTATGACAGAAACACACTAGAACCTTCACTCCCTGCTGTGGCTGTCTACACCATGCTTATAACAGTCTTTTGCTTCATCAAAGCTAGGAGTTGTGGCTAATTTTCCTGACTTCCACCATTTTTTTTTTAGACAACACAGTTGTCAAACACTTGTTTTTGTTGATTAGGGAGAAGGTACTAAAGATGACTTATGTTGTGAGTTATCTTTGCCCAACCTGTCAATTCCCTACAGCAGCCATTGTTTTCACTAAGTTTAATTTAGAGACTTTTACACATGTACAAAATAGTGCTTCTTTTACTCTTGGCCCTCTCCCATCTCTACCACCTCTCTGCTCTCTCTATCCCACCTGTAAAATCTTTCTCTCACGTCCATGTCTGTTTGTTTCACTTAGTTTACCCGGGAATGTCTGTATGCCCTTAGGTTGGAATTATGCGAGGGAACCTGGTGGGCTCAGCAGTGGGCACACAACTAAAGACACTGATTCTCCTCACCAAGGGTAAGGGGTAAGAGTTTGTGAACCCCTTCCTGTTCTATGACTGATTATTGACAGGACCAGTCTTCTCTGGACCCATGGCAGGTAACCACTGTTGTGTGTTGCTTACAATGGTTGTACTGAGTCCAAAGGATGGAATTTCTTGTATAATTACACTGTAGGGCAGGAGAGATGGCTCAGTGGTTAAGAGTACTGGCTGCTCTTCCAGTGGTCCTAAGTTCAATTCCCAGTAACCACACAGTAGCTCAGAGCCATTTCTATGGGATCTGATGCCCTCTTCTGTTGTGCATGAAGACAGAGCACTCATATATATAAAATACATAAATAAATCTTTAAAAAGTAATTACATTGTATTTTTTCTCAGCTTCAGAGGGTATGGTGGTTTGAATAAAAACAGCCCCCATAGTCCATAGGGAGTGGCAATATTAGGAGGTGTGGCCTTGTTGAGGTAAGTGTGGCTTTGCTGGAGGAAGTGCTTTGAGGTCTCAGAAGCTCAAAGGAGGCCTAGTGGCTCAATGTTCTTTTCCTGCCATCTCCCAATCCAGATGTAGAACTCCCAGCTCCTTCTCCAGCACCATGTCTGCCTGTGTGCCACCATGCTTCCTGTCATTATGGTAATGTACTAACCCTCTGAACTACAAGCCACCCCCAATTAAATGTTTTCCTTTATAAGAGTTGTCATGGATATGGGGTTGACTCTAGGGGAGACCCCTACTAGTGTGGGACATGGAGACTAGAGAGGCCACCTTCTAACCAGACAGGACTCCTAGTAGAGGGAGGAAAATACCAACGACCCACAAATAAAAACTTTGGCTCAAAATTTGCCCTGCCTACAAGATGTCCAGAGATAAAAGTAGAGCAGAGGTTGAGGGAATGTCCAACCAATGCCTGGAATACCATGGGAGAGAGCCAGACCCTGACACTATTAATGATACTCTGCTATGCTGGCAGACAGGAACCTAGCATAGCAGTTCTTTGAGAGGCCCGACTCAGCAATGGATCGAAACAGATGCTTTGATTCACAGTCAAACACTAGGCAGAGTGCAAGGAGCCTTGTGGAAGAGTGGAGGGAAGGATTGAAGGACATGGAAGGAACAGGATCTCCAGAAGAAGACCAACAGAACCTACTAACCTGAGCACATGGGGGCTTGTGAAGACTGAAACACCAACCAAGGACCATGTATGGACCACTACACATATGTACAAGATGAACAGCTTGGTCTTCGTGTGGGTACCCAAGTAAGGAGAGTGGGGTCTGTCTCTGACAAAGACTCATTTGAATGCTTTTTGATCACTTCCCCTTGGCAGGGCTGCCTTGCCAGATGACAGAAGATGCAGTCAGTCCTGATAAGACTTGATGTGCTGGGATGGGTAGGTAGGGGGCTCTTCAGAGGGGGAGGGGAAAAGGGATATGGAGAAGAAGAAAGGAGGCTGGGACCAGGAGGAGTGGAAGGAGGGAACTACGATTGGAATGTGAAGTGACTGAATAAATAAATAAATTAAATAAATAAATAGAAGAGTTGCTGTGGTTGTGTTGTTTCTTCACAGCACCCTAACTAAGATAGAGGGATTGGCATAAATGTCTTGTTTAGGTCTGAACCCACAGTCACCATTTGTTATCAGAATCTTGGACAGCCATGAGTCTCTTCATTCATCACCATTCACTATATGAAAAGGCATCTATGATTAAACCTGGAAACCTCTTTGACAATGGAAATAAGTGTAGATGTTTAGAAGGTTGTTTAATGCTGTGTCATTAATGCTGTGCCCCACATGGGCCTACCTTCATAGCCCGAGGCTTGACTTATTAGCCAAACTTACAGTAATAAGCATGAGTCATTCCTCTTAACTCTCTCCCATAGAACAGGCATCAAATCCAATCAGAGAATGGTTGGTTACTCCCACAGCACGCAGCCTGTTTTTTCACAGGTAGGCGTATGGTATATATTGCCCAGCAAGTAGGATTTCTGGTTCACAGCATTCACAGCTGGCTAAGACTGATGATGCCTTTCCCTTCCAGCAGCCACCTGCATCTTCCCTCTCTAAACATCAGTGAGAGCGTAGCAAGTTGATTTCCAGCCTGTGCTTTTCATAGCTCACAACCAAGGTGTGTGGTGTGTTCTGAAAGACGGTATTTTTTTTTTTTTAGGAAGGGCTATTTCTATTTGATGGACTCTATTATGCAGTTGCAAAAGTAGAGTAAATACACAATCTAGATAATATAGTGGAGAGTATCTACCTAGCCGATGGGCATATGAAAGGAGTAATACATATGAGAGGTGAATTATCGGAATCTGGGGCTACAGACAATGGATTATCTATTTTACTGATGATAAGGCCAATGGAGCACAGTGAAAACTAGATGATGATATGAAACTGATAACTTAAATATTTCTTTGTCAGTTACAACATTGTTAGTTGTTATGTTGGGGATTGACTTTTGTCAGAAAGGTACTTTACAAATGTTGATTCTTAAAATATAAAGTTATAATTTCATGAAAATGTTTTTTTTAATGTTGAAAAATTTCCATCAGATTCCTTGAATTCTCTGAACTACACAGAACTAACTAATAGAAAAATAGCTTTCTGATTAAACCTGTTGACTAATGAAATGTATTTTAACATCTGTACCATTTGTCTTCTGCTTGCTAGGGTTTTGTAATTATTTCCTTTATTTTTTGAGATTTTAATATAATTACATCATTTTTCTCTCTGCTTTCTTTTATCCAAACCCTTCCATATAACTTCCTTCTTCTCTTTCAAATATGTGACCTCTCTTTTCATTAGTTGTTGTTAAAATGTGTATATGTCCTCATATATATCATATATATGAATGTAAGTGTATATATGGGAATATATACACAAACATATCTCTAAATACGTAAATACACCGGATTGACCTGTATAATGTTACTTATATGCATGCTTTAGAGCTGGCCATTTGGTATTAGATAATTGATTGATATTCTTCCCTAAGGAAGACTACTTCTTTTGCTCACAGTATTCCCTAGTTGTCTATACCTCCTTGTATAGGGCTGAGGGCAAGTGGGATTTCCTCTATACATCGTACAAGTCTATTGTTGTCTTTGTTCTGCTCATGTTTAGAGAGGTAGGTTGGTGAGTCTTCATGGATGTAGCTTTTGACATTCCGAGGAGATATACACAATCTCATAGCAAATTCCCTGGTCCCCTGGCTCTTGCAATCTTTTTGCGTCATCTTAACAATGATCCCTGAGCCTTAAGTGTGAGAGTTAAATTGTAAATGTATCAGTTAAGCATTGTCTCCATAACTCTGCATTTTGATTGGTTGTGTTTTTCTGTGAAAATTTTGTGCTACCTTGAGACCCACTATACCATTCCTGGGCATATATCCAAAGATGCTCAACCATACAACAAGAACATTTGCTCAACTATGTTCATAACAGCTTTATTTGTAATCGACAGAATCTGGAAACAACCTAGATGTCCCTCAACCAAAAAATGGATACAGAAATTGTGTTATATTTACACAATGGAATCCTACTAAAAACAAGGAAATCATGAAATTTGCAGGCAAATGGATGGAACTAGAGAAGATCATCCTGATGGAGGTATCCCAGAAGCAGGGAGACATGAAAATATATACTTACTTATAAGTGAATATTAGCTATATTATATAGGATTAACATACTAAAATCTACAGACCTAAAGAAGCTAAATGACAACGAGGATCCTAGGGAAAATGCTTAATTCTCATTCAGAAGAGAAAACAGGGTAGACACTGGAAGCAGTAGAAGAGAGGAAGCAGGACTGGAGCCTACCACAGATATCCTTGAAAAGATTCCAACCAGCAAAGGATCGAAGCAAGTACAGAGATTCACAACAAAACTTTGTACAGAGCACAGGGAGTCCTGTGGAAGAAGATGAATATAAAAGGACCTGGAAGAGAGAGGAGGACTTCCCCATCAGTGGACTAGGAAAGAGGAACAGGGAGGAAGAATGAGGGAGGGAGGGACTGGGAGAAGATGAAGGAGAGAGGTACAACTGGGATACAAAGTGAATAAATTTTAAATGATGATAATGAGGAGGAAGAGGAAAAGAATCTCAATCTCTTGCAAATTGCTAGGTCTGGTGAGAACCCAGGGAATTAACAGGAGCTTGTATTTGTTTTGTCCTCTTGCCTCCCTGACTCAGTTTTGTGGAAGTATTTCCTTTCAGGAACTAGAAACTATGCTGAGTTACCCACTGCTTCTGGAGGCAACACCATTCAGAAAAGCAGGGTGACTCTCTTCAATCTCCATTTTGTATGTTTCACTTGTGTTACAAGACACAAGCTTCCACTATACTATGGCTTCTTAAGACTCCCCTTGTTTTAGTTACTCTTTCTTGGCCCAGCATTCTACACCTTCTACCTATAACATTTCCTCTTGTTATTTTCCTTTTATTGATGTTCTATCTTTCTGTATTTAACATATTTCCCTCCTCTGTCACCTTCCTACTTTACTGCCTTCCACAGGTACGTTATGTTAAATAAACAGAAAAAAAAAAACTAGTTAGAAAAGGGACCACATGTAAGAGCCAAATGGGACATCTGTCCTACTGGGCCTGAGTTCTCTCACTCAGCATAATTTTTTCATTTCCTTGAAAATTTCATTTTCTTTAGAGCTGAATAAAATTCCATTATGTATATATAGCAAATTTTGTTATCCATTCATTGGTTGATGGACGTCTAGTCTGGTTCCATTTCCTAGATATTGTGAATAGGGTAGCAATGAGCATGGGAGGGCAGGTATCTCTGCAGTGAGATATGGAGTCAAACAGAACACTTTTACAATGAACTCTTTTTTCCTAGTTACTTACCTATAAGGTAAAGACACTTGGATGTGAAAGCATGTGTGGGGATGTTCCAAAGCAACAGAGGAAGAAGGTGGAATATTCTAAGGTCTATTGTACTTCAGTAAGTCGGATATTAACTAGCTTGAATGCACTGCTCTAGCAATTTGGCTTGTTATAGCTATTACTGCAGAGAATAACATAGAAGCTTTTGAAATTTTTTACAGCAATAATGTCATTCATTTCTCAGAATCTCTGATTTTTAAATGTTAAAACTTTGATCTTTCGTTCCAGTAAATTCAACTGAAATACTTACATGAGGAAAGGTACAAGCTCTCTTACTTTCCAAAAGCTGATATTTTCGGTTTATGAGACACCACTTGCTTAGCAATAACCTACAATACTTCCAACTTTGAAAGTAACTAGACATTTCCCAGAAGTCTGTGGGGTGGCATGCTGCAAAGAAATAGTGGGTTGAATATTTAAGTGTCTAGAAGGAGGTTATATGTTATTTCCAACTATTTTTATGCTTTTATTCAAGAGGTATCATCATGAGTATCTTCTCAGGTTTTCTTCATGACTCCACACTCTACTGAATACACATGAATGAATGGTCTGTTCCAGGATGTGGCCAGGAAACACTCACCCCTAAAAATTTACTCTTCAACTTTTTGTACTATTTCCTAATCAATCATTTTACCAGGTTTTACCTATTTATTTTACAAACTATTGTATAGCTGTACTCTATTTAATTAAGAAAAATATGCACTCAGAAACCAGCAGAAGGCTTGCACCTATTATGGTTAGTCCCAAAGCCACTTTATAAATAAGTTCCAGTTTTGGTGAAGATAAGATAGACTAGGCACAGTACATTGCCTTTCTTACTAAATAAGCCGGAAATTTGAACGAGAATACATGTGACAATAATTTAAAGACTGAAAAATAACTGATGGCAGAGATTGGAAGAAGACAAGAAAGAGAATGTGGGAAGAAAGACAGGAAAGAAAAGGGAAAAAAAAGACCAAATAATTTGGCAGTAAGTCACCTGGTGAAATTTCCCTTCCACACTTCTAATATTCTATTCAAATACAGCATAATCTACCAATTTGTGCCATATGCACAGTCAGAGAAAGCTTTCCTAAGAGACTGTTGTAGATGGCAGGTCCCTTTCAGGACAGAGGACATAGAATAAACTCTCTGTTTCATGCTTGTCTTCTACCATCTCTTCCCACAGGCAACCCTATTTCAAAGATGCAACTATCCCAATAATTTATACTAGCATTAACCTAATATGCATTCTCTCTAACCCAACAGATCTAGGTTTCAAAGACCATTGAAAAAGTCCATGTTGTTCTTTTTTTCTCTCACTGTCCTGCAGCTCAAAGTATGACCCAGCTTGGAAAAGTGAGCATTCATAGACAAAAGACTGAAGTCCCGTTGTTCTCATTCCTGAGGGTTGAAGAAAATCTATATGATAAGAAAAAGAACAAAATCATTGTTTAAGAAGCGTAACTCCTGGTGTCATCTCAGAAGAAATATGCTTTTAAATGGGCTGAGCACCCTGTCACACTGTCTAGATTTGAGGTTGTTCTTTGAGGGCACAAATGCTCAGTAGATTCAGTAGCCTCCAGGACTGTTAAAACAAACATTAGAACCATAGTCTATGGAAAGTGAGTGAGACTGACAAATCTCTCTCCCTCTCTTTCTCTCTTTTTTTCTCTCTCTCTTTTTCTCCTCTCTCTCATCACACACCACACGCACACAAACAATTTCTATAAGGTTCCTAAAACACTCAAAATCTCATTCTCCAAATGCTCTATAGTATATGTTAAAGTATCCAATAAAATATTACACAACACACAAAGAACCAGGAAAGCCTGAGAAGTTCCAAAGGAATAAACAGTAGCAGAAAGTTAGCTCTGAGATGACCCAGGTTTGATTATCTGACAAAAACTTTAAAGCAGTTATAATAACACAACAAAATAAAGATCTAGAAAAGATGCAAAATTTCATCAGGGAAAATAAGATTTAAAATACATCAAAGGGAAACTTTAGAAGTAAATAATATAATAATTGCTGTAAAACTCAATGGCTTAATTCAATAACATGATAGAGAAGACCAAAATATCAATAAATTTGGCAAAAGGTTAGTAGAAATTAAAGTGAAAAGTCTTAGATGTTTGGGAATCATTTCACATGTCTGCAGTCTCAACATTTTGGAGGTAGAGACAAGAGTATCAAGAGTTCAAGTTCATCCACAGCCAGTTTGAATCCAGCTTGGGCTATATGAGATCCAGTCTCTAAAAAATAAGGCAGGGTAAGGAGACTTTGAAATTGAGATTTTTTTTTAGCAATTTTTAAAATTTTTATTTTTATTTATTCTTTTTATAATTTAATTAATATTTTTAACTTTTATTAATTACACATTATTCACTTTGTATTCCCCCCATTAACTCCTCCCTCCTTCCCTCCTAATGCTACCTTCCCTCTCCCTTCTTCACACATGCCCCTCCCCAAGTCCACTGATAGGGCAGGTCCCCCTCTCCTTCCTTCTGATCCTAGTCTATCAGATCTCATCAGGAGTAGCTGCATTGTCATCTTCTGTGGCCTGGTAAGGCTTCTCCCGCCTCAGGGGGAGGTGATCAATGGAACCGAACAGTAGACCCAGAAATAAATCCACATACTTATGGACACCTGATCTTTGACAAAGATGCCAAAACCATGCAATGGAAAAAAGATACCATCTTCAACAAATGGTGCTAACTGGATGGCTACATGTAGAAAAATGCAAATAGATCCATACTTATTACCCTGCACAAAACTAAAGTCCAAGTGGATCAAAGACCTCAACATAAAACAAGACACATTAAATCGGTTAGAAGAAAAAGTGAGGAAGAACCTTGAACTCATTGGCAGAGGAGACAACTTCCTGAACAGAACACCAACAGCACAGGCTCTAAGAGCAACAATCAATAAATGGGACCTCATGAAAATGAAAAGCTTCTGTAAAGCAAAGGACACTGTCATTAAAACAAAACGACTGCCTACAGATTGGGAAAGAATCGTCACCAACACTTTAGCCATTTTTATTGATTTATTATTTATTACAATTTATTCACTTTGTGTCCAGCTGTAGCCTCCTCCCTCATCTCCTCTCAGTCCCACACTCCCTCCCTCTTCTTCTATTATGCCCCTTCCCTAGTCCACTGATAGGGGAGGAACTCTTCCCCTTCTATCTGACCCTAGCCTATCAGGTCTCATCAGGACTAGCTTCATTGTCTTCCTTGAGGCCTGGCAAGGCTGCCCCCACACACACACTCACACAGGAGGAGGTGATCAAAGAGCTAGCCACTGAGTCTATGTCAGAGACAGCCCCTGTTCCCCTTACTAGGAAAACCCACTTGGATAATGAGTCTATGGGGTAGATCTGAGCAAGGGTTTTAGGTCTTCTCCATGCATGGTCCTTGGTTAAGGTACCAGTCTCTGCAAGGACCCCTGGGCTCAGTTTTGTTTTTTGTTTTTTATTTTTTGGTTTTTTGTTTGTTTGTTTGTTTGTTTGTTTGTTTTTTGGCTCTGTTGTTCTTCTTTTCCTTCCAGGTCTTTCTATCTCCTCCTTCTTTCATAAAATCCCTGCACTCTGCCCAAAGTTTGTCTATGAGTCTCAGCTTCTGTTTCAATACCTTGATCAGTAGAGTCTTTCAGAGTTAAGAGTTAAGAGGGACTACCTCTGACATAATCTGATTGGCCTGCTCTTTGATCACCTCCCCCTGAGGGGAGAACAGCCTTACCAGGCCACAGAAGATGACAGTGCAGCCACTCCTGATGTGATCTGATAGACTAAGATCAGAAGGAAGGAGAAGAGGACCTCCCCTATCAGTGGACTTGGGGAGGGGCATGCGTGAAGAAGGAGGAGGGAGGGGGGATCGGGAGAGGAGGAGGGAGGGAAGGAGGGAGGGGCTTATGGGGGGATACAAAGTGAATAAAGTGTAATTAATGATAAAACAATAAAAAATAAAAAAAGAAACAAAGCCACTGGTATCAATGAAACAATTAAACAGTATCTACTATGCATGTAATTGGTGTCTACCTGGAGAGAAAAAAGAATTTGATGCAGCAAACACTTGAAAGATACAAAGACTCTAAAACTTTGCATACTTGTTGGGAGACCATAAAAAAGCTTACTAAACTACAGTCAAGATAAGCAAGGAGAAATACATACCCAGAAGTCTTTTATTAATGTGAGAATCAGAAATGCTTCAGGTTTGTTTTAATTTTATCTTAACTTATTATTATTTTAAATATCTGTTTTATACTGAGAGAAAGAGAGGGTATAGATTTGGGTGGGTAGGGAAGTGCGAGGAGTTGAGACAGGGGAATTCATGCTCAGAATCTATTGTATGAAAAAAATCCATTTTCCATAAGATAAAATTTAAAAAGTTAAACGAAATAGAAATAAAAAGAAAGAGACACCCATCTTGCAACAAGAAACCAATGTGGTACAGAGAAGGGACCATCTTAAATTTTGGTCAATCCAAATGTCTATAGGATTCTCATACATAACCACTGCTAAGCCAGAACTCTGGCGACTGAGGGATCTCTGAAAGTATAGAATTATTGAGATATCATTGATTCTACTCAGTAAGAACAATGTCTAGAACAATGTTTTCACAACTCCTGATAGCAAGATTTGAGAGCAGCTGAAAAAAATTATACTAGAGTTAAAAGGACTTTTTTAAAATTTTAATATTTTTATTTTTAATTATTTTTTATTAATTACAGTTTATTCACTTTGTATCCCCCCTGTATCTCCCTCCCACCTCCCCTCCCAACCCTACCCTCTGTCTTCCCCACCCATAACCCTCCCCCAGTCCACTGATAAGGGAGGTCCTCCTCCCCTTCCCTCTGATCCTAGTCTATCAGGTCTCATCAGGAGTGGCTGCATTGTCTTGCTCTGTGGCCTGGTAAGGCTGCTCCCCTCTCAGGGGGAGGTGTCAGTTCATGTCAGAAACAGTCCCTGTTCCCATTACTATGCAACCTGCTTGGATACTTTATAAATGAAAATTTAGGAAAGAGATGCATGCATTGTTTATATTAGACATTCATTGGTTCTGGATGAGAGGTGTGGGGTTAGCAAAGCCAGGCGACATTTGGAATAGGTTCACAGTCAACAAAGAGAAGTGATTGCTGCTTTTGGGTTGATTTGGAAAGTGAATGTAAGGTAATGTGTGTGAGCATTTGAATATTTGATCCCCAGCTGGTACCACTCTTTGGAGGAGTTATAAGGAGGTACAACTTGCTGAAGGAAGTATGTCACAGGTAGCAGGCCTCACCCACTTCCAGTTCTGTCTCATCTTTGAAGTTCAAGATGTTCTCCCTCAGCCCCTAGGCCTGCAGCTTGCTGCCATGCCGACACACCGGCATGATGTCCTCTTACCCACTGAAACCACAGGCCAAAATAATATCTGTCTTTCCTTCCCTAACTTGTCTTGGATCACGGTGCCTTATCACAGAAACAGAAAGTAACTAATACAGTTTGATGAACAGTCTGGGCAATACAGTCGTAATGAGATTTAAGCCAAGGTTTTAGCAAACATTAAAAAATATATAAAAGTACTTACGTTTAATTCTGCTATTTCTCTCCCAGTCAGCTTTTCTAGCTCTTGTAAGTAAATTTAGGACATTTCAGAAGTTTTCTTTGATCACCATGGAGGCCAGAAAATAATAGAACAAAATTTTCAAATTCTGAAAGTAAATGACATTTACTTTCTATATTCAGTGATCCTATATTCCGTAGATTTTTAAATTCCAGATTAGCCTAGTACACTCACAACACACTTGTAATGCCAAATGTATGGAAGTCTGTCTCCAGAAACCAGGAAATCAATTACATTTGCAGTGAACACCAACATGATGGCCTCTAACTCACTTTAATTCAGACACTATTTAACTGGAAACACTGTCAGATCCCATAAGTCGAGGGATCAGTCACACGAGATTGTTCCCGATATCAGACTCTTATCAACACCCAGGCCTCTGGAACTTCAACAACAACAACAACAACAAAACAGCAACAACTGGGTTCCAGCTTCTCTGGGACTGGTCATGGTACTAGCACGGGAGGGGGGGCTCCTCTTTTCTGAGGAAGAGTGGGGGAAGGAAGAAGAGGGTGGGAGTATGGTACTGGGAGGAGAGGAGGGAGGGGCTGAGATAAGGATGTAAAGTGAATTTAAGAAGAAACTGGAATCTCTACAGCCCCCTTCTCATGTGGAGTAATTTTCAAGAACTTAACAAAACAGATAAATAGTCTCATCAGCTTGTTATAAAGAATGTCGTGATGGACATGAAGGGATGCTGTGGCCGCAGTGAAGAACATAGAGCTTCTGCGCGGCCTCCAGGTGCACCTTTCTCTAGAAAGCCTTTCAGCATCCAAAAGTTCATCCATATCTACACTTTCGGACTTTTTGGAGGCTTTCTCCTGTGGGCATGTTTGAGCAAATCTATCACCACTGTGCTCAGTTTCATTATCAACCTCTCTTCCCTCTCTTAAAGTTAACAGTGGGAATGAAAAGTCCAGACCCTCAAATCCTGCTTTGGTTTTTCCTGAGCCCAGCCTTCACTTTAACGCTAGCTACCTAGGGGCAGAAGCCAGCCATCACTCCACTCATCAGCATATAAAAAGGCCTCTGGTGATTACAAGAACTTTAGGAATAATGTGCCAGCAAACAAGAAGCCTGTGAAGATTGGTCTTAATGTCAACTTGACACAAATTAGAATCACCTGAGTAGAGAACTTCACCAGAAGAACTGTCCTAGTGGCCTTACTGATGTGCGCAGACACCCTCCCAAGTGTGCACAGCACCTGCGGGTCACAGCCCACATTGTTTCTTTTAAAGGGCATGGCAGAAGGAGTAGTCTCTGCCTTTGTTTGCCTGGACTTCCTTTTTGACACCAAGCTAACTTACCTACTTGCTCCACAGCTTATTCCTTCCCTTATATCAGAAGAGAATTTTCCAACTTGTATTAATTGTCTAAGGATCAGCATTTCATCGGGATCCCTCCAGATTGGATGGGAAAGAAGAGCTACTGTTTTTTTGTTTTTGTTTTTGTTTTGTTTTTAATTTATTTATTATGAATACAATGTTCTGTCTGCATGTAAAGCTGCACACTAGAAGAGGGCACCAGATATCATAGATGGTTGTGAGCCACCATGTGGTTGCTGGGAATTGAACTCAGGACCTCTAGAAGAGCAGCCAGTGCCCTTAACCTCTGAGCCATCTCTCCAGCCCTCTTTTTTTTTTTTTTTGAGCTACTGTTTTAACATAAACAGATTTAATAATATTACAAGTATATGTATTCATCCTACTGATTCTGTTCCCTAGAGGACCCTGACTAATATGAAGTGTATTAAACCAAAAATAAGGTAGTACCATGCAGAACCCAATCATGTATTTTTAGGGAAGGACTGTGGAAGTGTTTAGAACCAAAGTACCTAATGCCTAGAAAAGTCCATTTAGCACTAGCTTGATGAGCTGGTATGAGTGCTTGTAAGATAGAATATTGATAGAGGTTCCAATGATGGAGACCTGTCTGATGAAATTTTAGAGGAAAGCAAATATTTTGGAATAGAAACTGTGGAAGTGAAACCTTTGCTTAATGAAATAATTGATGTATGTAACCTCTGAAAAATTATCTATGGATAAGAGGAGACCATCAGAATTGAGGTGAAGTCTTCTTAGATGTATTTTTTCAGGGTCATAAGACAGAAGCCATGGTCCAGGGTCCAAGGATGCATCTCAAGCTGTCAGATGAACTTATACATTGTACGTCTACATGATGCTGGTTTTGGAAGCATGAAGGCTACAGGATTGAATAGGTCAGTTGCGCTGGTCAGTTTACAAATTGACACAAATTAAAGGCAGCTGGCATGAGAGACCCTCAAGAGAGGAATTGCCACCATTAGATTATCCTGAGGGCTTGTCTGTGGGGTTTTATCGTAATAGATGATTGATGTGAGAAAACCAAAGTCATTGTGGGCTAAACCAGCACTGAAGTGGAAGTGGCCCTTAGTTGCAGAAGAAAGTTGCATGAGTATGAAGACTCTGCCATTCCTCCATGGCCTTTGCTTCAGTTCTGACCTCCATCTTTCCAGCTTGAGTATCTATCCTGACTTCCTCCGTGTTGGATTGTGGCCTGCCATTTGTAAGATGAAATAAGCCCTTTCCTCCTCAAGTTGCTACTGGTATGCCTTTATCACAGCAACATTAAGCAAACTAGAACAAAAATCCCAAATATATATTTCACAATATCACACAGATTTATTCAGAAATAAAAAGTGAAGAAATTATAAGAGAAAGAAATCCAATGGAACCTATTATCACTGACAAGCTTTGAAATCAATGTTAAAGAAAATGAATATGGAAGAAGTGAAATTGAGGGAAACTTGGTATTTCAGGAATGGGAAGAAAAGATGGGAACTTTAGACATCAAAATTTGTGTAACAGACCAATCTCTCCACTTGAATTCATTAAAACATATACTTGGGTTAAATTAGTAACCAGTAATGAGTAAAGACATTGAATCAGTGTTCAGAAAACTCACCCCACATAAATGCCAGTATCTAATCATCTAATTGTGGCTTAACTGGTGAGTTCCACAAACATCTACAGAATATAATAGCAATCTTTCTTAAACTGTTCAAAAATCTGAGAAGATGGAATATATCTAAATTTATTTTACGGTCACTATTCCCCAGTAATAAAAGTAGATGAGCGCTCCCTCCCAAAAAAAGAAAAAGACATATAGGCCAATTGTTTTGATGGACATTGATACACACACAATATCAGTCACCTTTGTCTTACTGTCACAGAATACCCAACAGAAAAACTTATGAAGAGAATTTTTTTTTCTCTTGGTTTCTGTCCATTATGTCAGTGAGGCACAGGGCTAGTTTTGGTGGGAGCAGTAGGCAGCTTCTTGTCTACATTATAGCAGTGAAAACATGCCAGAAAGAGAAGTAGCTGTAAGCCTCAAAGCACACCCCCAGGGATTTATTTCTGCCAATGTGGTCTTGCATCCCAAAGATTTCACAACCTCCCCAAACTGTGCTACTTGGGAACCAGATATTCAATCACTTGGCTAGTGGGAGACGTTTCACATTCAAACCATAACAAATGAAACAAGAATCTATATAATAGTCTCAGTGGGTGTTAAAAAAGCTTCTCACAAAATTAACAACTTTTCAGCATAAAACTCTTCAATAAATTAGTTATAGGAGAAATCTATCATGACCCAAAACCCATGTACAATAAAAAAACCAAATTACATGCAACTCAATGATGAAAAGATTTCACATTTTCCTCTAAGATTAGAAACAACAAAAAATGCTTATTCTTACCCTTTATAGTTAATGTAATGCTAAAAATCTTAAACAAAGTGATTAGGCAAGCCAACAAATTAAAGGCACTCAAATTAAAAGGGAAGACGCCAAATTGACTTTGCTTGCAGAAGGCATGATCTTCTTTAGAGAAAACCCCAAAACGCTCTTAGAATTTGAAAACAAATTCAACAAAATTTCAAAAACTAAAGTCAGCATTCAAATATCATAATCACTGGTCTACTAAGAAGAAACTGTCTGTAAAAGTATTAAACTTACTTACTTATAATACTACAAAATTTAATTGATATTATTAGAAATAAATTCAATCAAAGAAGACAAATCCTCACACCAAAACCCACTGGAGACGGATGGGATATATGGGAAATATGAATAATAAATGCCAAGAAGTCCTATGGTTATGGATGAAAAAATAATACCATTAAAATGCCCATATGGCACAGAATAATCTACAGATTTAGTCACTCAAAAAAATTACATCATTTTTGCATAAATAAAGAAACCTTATATTTCATATGGATCAACAAACTATTCTGAGTAGTCCAGCCAATCAGGAGCAATAGCAGTGAAGATGATGTAATAAAAACTGACATTATGTATATGGAAATCATGACTTTATGGAGTTGACATGGAAGAGACCAATAGAACAGAAGACTAATCCCATAATTAAATGTACATATTTATGCTCAGCTGATTGAACAATAAGGCCAAGATACACAATGGTAAAGGGAGCCTCCTCAATAAGTGGTATCAGACAAAAAGACATGAATATTTACAAAAGTAAGATTATACCCAAAGTCACACAGTAGTATAAAAGTAAATGCTAAGGGACTGAAGACTTAAATATGCAACCTAAGACTATGGAACTACAAAAATGCAACATCACTGAAAGTCCCATTGGTGGGGGAAAGAGCTTAGCATCAAAATTATATGTAAGAGCTGAGTGTAGTGGGGTACACCTTAACCCTTAGCACTCTGGAGACAGAGGCAGGCAGATTTCTGTGATTTTTAGATGAGTCTGTTTTACAAAGCAAGTCATTTATTTCTTCCATAATGGGACTTTGTCTCAAGAACTATATGTACATATAAGAGGGATCAGAAAAAGGTCTCTATAGGCAAGAATGCTCATTGCATAAGCATGGTCATGCAAACTTTGATCCGAACATACATGGTTTTAAAAAGCTAGGCATTGTTATGCAGATGTCTTTAACTCCAGCACTGTGGCAGGTGGGAGCAAGCGCATCACTAGGGATTACTAACAGGTAGATTAGCTCTAAGTTTAGTGAGACACCCTGTCTCAAAGAAACAAGGCAGAGATTCTTAGAATGGAAAACCTGCTGTCTTTTTCTGGTATATACACCCTCCACAAACACCGCAAGCACATGTGTGCACACACACACTTAGACACATATACACAAAAATGAAATTAAGGAAAATTATAAGGAAATCAAGCTACTCTATGCCAAGAAAACAACCTGGTTTAAAAATTGGTAACACGTTGTAATAGAGTTGTCTCAAATGAAGGTATAAAAGTTACTAAAAATGCTCATTAAAATTCATTATAAATACTCAACCTCACTACTCATGAAAGAAATGCAAATTAAAAACCATAACAAGATATACTCTTACATGATTTATAATGCCCATTATCAAAAATAAGGTCAGAAAGATGCTTAGAAGACAAATACATATCGCATAGACATGATGGCCCAATTTCTATCCCCACACCCAAGTGTAGAAAGAAAGAACTATCTGGGAAAAGTTATCATCTGACCACCACATATGCATATACACCCATACTTACATCACGCACATGAACACACACACATAATAAGAATGATGATGACTAAGTGTTGGAGAAAATATGGAGAGAGGAAGCATCTTCATTGGTGAGAGTGAATCAATGTCCCCATCATGAAAAAGAAAATTAGAAGTCACCCAAAGATAATAATAGGAATACAATATGAGCTATCAATCCTACTTCTGAATATATATTCAGAGAAAATGAAAACAATACATAGAAGGGATGCCTGCATTCCTGTGCTCACTGTAGCATTAGTAACAATAATGAAGATACAGATCGAATCAACCAGGTATTAAGGGGTGAATAAAATGCTACACTACACAATAGAATGCTTTTCTGGCTTTAAAAAGTAGGAACTTTAGTTATTTAAAATGATACAGGTGAAGTAGGAAGACAAGTATGATGATCTAGACAAAGAACAATATGACATGACCTCACAATACATAGGAAAAAAAAAAACAAAACAAAACCTCAGACTCACAGAATTAGAGAGTGGATAGCAGAACTGCGGGAGAAAGAGATTGTTCAAAGTACAGAAAATCTCACTTAGGGGAAATAATCCGAAGACATCTACTCTAGAATAAAGTAGTGATAGTTAATGACAGGATTTGAAATTTCTGAAAACTGCTAAGAAAGTTGATTTGAAATCTTCTTTCCACAATAAGTATGTGACATAGTGCATAGAAAACTGGAACCTTGGATGTAGCCCATGGCAGCTCAGTATCCAAATCGGTTCCCTAGTAATAGAACAGGGACTGTTTCTGATATGAACTCAATGGCGGCTCCTTGACACACACACCCCCAACAAGGGAGGAGCAGCCATGCTAGGCCACAGAGGAAGACATTGCACCCAATCCTGAAGAGACCTGATAAGCTAGGGTCAGATGGAAGGGGAGGAGGTCCTCCCCTATCAATGGACTTAGAGAGGGGAAGGGAGGAGATGAGGGAGGGAGGGTAGGAATGGGAGCGAATGAGAGAGGGGCTACAGCTGGGATACAAAGTAAATAAACTGTAATATAAAAAAATAAAAATTTGATAAAAAAAAGAAAACTGGATATATTTGGTGATCCCACAGGGTATGCAAAATGAAAAATATAGGCTAGGTGTTTTATATATGTATATTATATATATATATATATATATATATATATGTCTATTTACTGTATATAATCATCAATTAAAATTAAAAGTATTTAAAACACATACTCTGGCAAAGAAAAATTCTAACATTTTTGGTGAAATGTTTTATTTATGTTGACAACTACAAAAAAAATCTATACAGTGGCAAGGATTTAACATTCCACTTAAAGTAGTTAAATATTTATTCTGAGAGGAATGTGAAAGTTAAATAAGAATACTGCATCTCTTGAACAACCATTGCAAAAAGAGAGATAAAATCAAAAACTCAATAAACAGAAGACACAAACAAGTCATAAACCATATAATTTTTATTGATTGGAAAACTCAACATAGTAAAGACACTTATTCTTCCTAAATTGATGTATATAGTTAATATGATCATAAAAAAAAAACTAGCTGAATTTTTGTGGGGTAATGCACTCTTAAGTTCACGTGAAAAGATAAATAAATAATAGCTACGAAAGTTGGAAAAATAAGAAAGTTAGCAGGAAGAACATTTGCTCAACTTCAGAATTTATTATAAAGTTACAGATAGCATAATACTGTAGGACTAGGGAAAGACAGATGCAGATCAACTGCATACACCAGTAGGATCAACACACCAGACAGACAGGATACAATAGTGTTTAAGGAGGAAACCAGTGAAATTTGGTGCTTGGGAAAGAATTTTGTCAATAGTTGTCATGACAACTGAAAACACCCCCCCCCACACACACAGGAGTGTCTACATGATGAAAAGAATAATGAATACCATATGAGCTAGTGCTATTACTGGTGAATATATATTCAAAGAAAATTAAATTCTGGGTAGAGGAGATGCCTGCATATATGTGCATGTTATTGCTGGATGTTAGAGACATTCTAAATGGCTAAATAGAAAGACAGCTATAGATATCCTCAGACCTCTTCCAAAATAACTTCAAATTGATCATGACTGATTTGTAAAATATGTAACCCAAATCTTTTAGAAGATACATAGGAAAGAATCACATTAAATTCTTGTTAGACAAGAATTCAAAAAAGAAATATCAAGGGTAAAATCCATAAATGAGAAATTATACCTCAGACTTTAGCAAGATAAAAAATAGGGATGACAACAAAAGATACTCTTGAAAAATAACTGACAAGAATTATTTGCCAATCAAATTTTTGATAAAATAGTTTTATTCAGAATATACAAAGAGTTCTCATGATACAACAACAAGAGAAAAAACATCTAGTTTTTTAAGGGTTAAAATATTTGATCAGACACTTCACATAAGAAAATATATGATTATATATGTATATATGCAGGCATCTCCTCTATCCATTGATTTAACTTTCTTTGAATATATATTCACCAATAAGATCACTAGTTCATATGGTATTCATATTATAATTTTAGGATGACCTTTCATTCTTTTCATCATGGAGACTCTCGTGGGGGTGGGTAGACAAAATTAAACATCAATATATCCCTATATCAGTTAATACAAGTTAAAGCCCTCATAAGAAGCTGTAATGTTACAAACTAGAATAGGTCAAATTTATTAACAAATTAACAATAGCAAGTAATGGTGAGGATTTAAAACCTTTATATGTTTTCAGTGCTGATGTAAAATGATACAAACACCAGGAAAATGTTTGGCAGTGTTTAACAGTTAAATATTCAATTACCATATGACCTGATCTTTAGATTCCTGCACATTCTGTGCAGAAAAATTAAACTTACAATTGCACAAGAAAGCTGTATTGGAATCTGAATGGTAATTAGCTTACTCATAATTGCTAGAAGTTACAAACAATTTAAATGGGTGACTAGACAAACTCACGCCAATTTCTAATGGACTGCTACTTGGAAGTTAAAAGGTAATAGCCATCAATGCACAAACACTTTGATGACTCCAAGTGAGAGAATCTGGTTTCAAGAAGTTGGGTCCTTCATGACTCTTTGGGAAAACATTCAGTAACATGTATTTCACTGGTTGACAGGAATAGGAGATGGGAAGATGATATGGATTCACAAAGAGGCAATACCAGGAACTGATATATATATCAATATATTTCATATCCTGTTTTGGAGTTGTCTGCTTACATCTCTATTTGTTAAAAGTCATTAAACTATTTCCACGAGAGCTAATTTAGCAGCTTGCTTATTTTTCAGTGACATTTCAGTCTCTTAAAGGAAGCCATCTCTTATTCTTACCTCCTACACACCCAACAACACCTAAGATCAGGCTAAGCAAAATCTCATGTTTCTTTTTAAATTCTGAATACAGAGCCATAAGAAAATGGGAACAATTAAATACATATAAACATTTTAGCAGTGTAATCAAGAAAAACCTATCAAGTAAAATTTATAACAAAGTTAATTTAACATGCATTACTATTATGAATCATTACTGTTGGGTCACATGGTGTGCAGTACATTTAAATGACTGTAATTAAGATTGCTTTTACAGTCAAACCATTTAATTTTTTTCTCTGGTATCTGTAACTGCTGCCAATGTTTTTAATCTTGATGTACATCATGCACAAAAATCTTTTTCTTTGTGTTGATTTGCAAAAATATGCATAGATTTGGCTCGCAAAAGTCAAATGCAATTCATATTTTAGAGCATGAGTAACAAGAGAAGGATTGTCTGGAAGTGGAAAACAATTAAAGTATGGATCTAAACAAAATAAATACTGGATTCTGGGGAAAAAAAAAGCTAAAACACAATGATTTCTTGAACACTTACTCCTTGGGAGGTAGGGGATCTAAACTTCAGGGATTCAATTGCAATAATCTAAGACCTCTGACCTACACAGAGATCTACTGAGGGGTGCCTACAAATGATGTCCATGAAACGACAAAACCAACCTTTGTGCATTCCGAAATGCTTTTAGATGTCAAAGATAATGTACAGTGGGTTTGGGCATAATGGAAAAATTTCATAGTTGAGGTTTTTATTTGTTTGTTGTGTTTTGTTTTGCTTTAACAGAGGTTAGTTTATTTCTAACTAACTGGTAGTTAGTGATGGAGGTGAACAATAGTTAGAGACAAGACAACAGTACCAGCTTTAGGCAAGATAGAATCCCCACTCACAGCACTGAATTCCATCAAGCAATGCCGAATCTGATTGGGAAGAAGTAAGTAAAGACCAGCATGAAAGTCATTAGTGAATGTCTCATGTGAATGATTAGCACTCATGTAAGTCTAGTTTGGAGTCGTAAGTTTGGAGTGGACAGCTGCAAGCTCAAGGCATCATTCTACAAGTGAATGTGTAACAGTATGAAAGATAAACTACAACAGGACTGAAGATAAAGTGAGCAGCTGGAAAGTGATCTGAGTGCTTTGGAAGAGACCAAATCAATCCTAACCAGCATACTTGTGTGGACAGGAAGGAAACATGACAAGCATAGCAGAGGTGGAATTCCAGTTTGGGTGACCACCTAGTTTATCATGATGAGAATAAAAAGAACTTAAAAGATAGTCAGGATAGTGAAGTTAAGTGACAGACACATGTGATGTCATCAGTTGCCAGGTGGCAGTGGAGCTGCCACAGAAAAGGTGAATTTCATCAGGAAAAATTGAAATGAGAGATGAATTAAATGGAAATCCAGCCAGAAGTCCACAACTGATGTCAGAGGGAGAGCCAAGTGTAGAAAAGCTAAACTCAAAGAGGAAAGTGTCAGTAGCTGAGAGCAGCAACAAAATGAATGGAGAAGTCACCTTGGACACAGGTTGGGCAAGGCCTTAAATAAGTGGGGAAAGTTTACTAGAAAGCTAAGTGAAAGACCTTCTTAACCCTTGCAGGATGATGGTGGCTTTCTCTTCGTAGGTTAGTATTCATAGCAGCCAAATTTCAGAATGAGAGGTGAGAAAGCAAAGCTACAAAGTGATATACACTTAGGGGAGTCAAACATCTAGTGTGAAAAGCTTTACACAACCTCTTCACAATCTCAAAAGTATTACATGATGTCAGCCAAGGCCTGAATTATATAAGAACTTGCCCCATTTCTTCATAGAGCAACCTATGTATAGGTTGGAGAGACATCTTAGTTGGTAAGGTGTTTACTTTGCAAGCATGGGGAATTTGAGTTCCAAACACTGAAGTCAGAAAGGGGGTAAAGAGTGCCATAATTGCTGTAATTGTAATTACGGAGCTGGAGTTGTAGAGAGTGGCTAGCTTAACATACTTAGTGAACTCCAGGCCAGCACGAGACCTTCCTCCCAAGGGAAAATTGAAAAAGCAATAAGGAAAGAAGGGAACAGCACTCAAAGTTGTCCTCCGGCCTTCACTCCCACACATGCACTTGTACACACATGCAAACACATACACAATCAAATAATATGAATTCATACCTTGCCACAACTGTAGAGCCATTAAATTGACACTTACGGCTCTAACTAGACGGAGGACCCAGAAAATCAATGGGAGAACACCGATTTTTCCCAATGATTTTCCACCCTTTAGGGAGAAGTAACAGAAAGAGAAACATGAGCAGGGATTGTCTCCAGCTGTGAGTAATTTCCCCACACACCAGTGAAGCTATCACCTTGGGACTGGCAATCTCAGGATTGAGTTCCTTCTGCATCTCGTTGCCCATCTATGAAGGAAGAAGCAGGCACCTCCTCTTTCTCAGGTGACAGTTTGCTTTTTGCCTCTCAAGGAACGTTTTGACACCCTTCACAGCTGATTTCTTGGAAAGTCTGTCAGCAATATTTTTGAGGCACATTGTCAAAATTGGGCATGGTGGCCTTATGAGCACAGGGTGATTTTGATTTGCTGCATACAACCCTCTTCCTAGTCAGCTGGAGGAACTATGGGATAAGCAACTCTTCATAGACCTGTATTCCAGTTTTTTAGTGGTCATGTGTGATGAATAGCCCTGCAAGATAAAATAGAACACTTCTCATCCAAGAAAGCAGAGGCCAAATATGGCACCTCCCTGACAATGTGCCAGCCTTCTCCTTCAGGACCTGACCATTCCCAGACATAAAACAACCTTGCAGAAACAGGCTACGTGGGTTGTTCAAAGCTGCATTTTTGCTTCATTTTCCTGTAGTTTTATTCCACTTCTGTAGAGATGTGGCTTGAGGGTATTAGATAAATGGTAAATAATAATCAGGCTGAGAAAGAGAAATGGATTTTCCAGTATAGTGGGTATAAAGGCAACAGGCTTAATTATTGATTCTCACTCCTGCCTTGTTCACACCTCGGCTCACATTCAAATAACTTGAGGGAGAAAATAGTTCAGAATCTAGTAAAGCAGAAACTATTCTGTGGCTGTTCTTGTGTCAATTCTACCTCTCCTTTAATTTGGAAATATATTTCTATGTCATTGTAGTAGATCAATAAAGAAAACACACAGGAGTTGAATCTAGCAATATATGGTCTAGCTGGCTAAGACTGGAGCTCACAGATGGAAGAAAACAGAAGAAGAGAAGTCACAAGATCTGGCTAAAAGGAAGGCCTGAGACCACTTTCCTATTGAATTTTATCTGGCTTCAGTTTAGAAATTGCTCTCAAGAACTGTTTTTGTTGTTGTTGTTTTGTTTTATTTTTTGTTGTTGTTGTTTTTTAAGAACTGAAAGAAATCTTTTTGTTTTGTTATTGTTGCTGTTTTTTAAGAACTGAAAAAAATCATGGTTCCTACTTTGGCTTTTTGTAATAGTGAGTTTTAAATCAAGGTTTCTCTAGCTCTTTGCATTAGCACCACATTAAAAATTAAATGAAACTGGTTTCTGAAATTTCCAGTTTCTGAAACTGGTTTTAAACAGTCTCATGGTATATACAGGTCAGATACAATGATTAGGTTTGAATGGCATTGAGTATCTGATAGGCACATTACCTTGTCTACTTTAACATGAAAGTTGAACTTGTTCAGTAGATAAAGAAGTTAAAAAAAAAAAATCCCAGAGCCATGACAATAATAAGGACATGTTTGCAATTGTTCCACGGTCTTTAATCTCAAGTTGTTTCTACTGACACCTAGTGAAACAGAGAATTGAGTCAATTATAGATCCAATCTAGATGTCAGCAGGGTCATCCTGCCCTTTGAGACTTACATAAATTAACTTCAACTGACACTTGTCTTTAATAAGAATCCTCATATCCTGTGGAAGAGTCTTCACACATCTAACATGTACTTCCTTGTGGCTATTTGTATTTTTAATGATCTAGCCCTGTTAAACTTAATCTCCTCTCCAGCGGCTGTTTCCATCTTCTCACGTGGTGATCACCATCTTCTCATCCCTTTTTCTCCCAAAACTCTGTTCTCACCAGGTAGCTACCTATAACAAGTGGTTGTCATATCACAACAAACAGACATAACTATAAAAATTAAATAAGCACACGTGTTAAGTAACACTCAAGTTCCTAAAATTCCTCCAACCAGCATGACCACGGAAAATTCTTCCTGTCAAAGAGTTCTGAAAATATTCCCCCACACATTTAAAGTTCTCTCGAGTTGTGGAGCCCCATTTAGGCAGGATCCTTCTTGTTTTTCTTTCTGCTTTGTAAAATAAATGTTCCCTTTTGTATGGAGGAACTGAACTTTCTGAAGATTCGATTTGGAGGCTAATTAAAGCATTTTACTAAGCCAAAGATGATCCCCTCAGGAAAGAATTGTGGCACCCCGCCCCCAGAAGATGAAAGTGCCTTTGTCTGGGATGATGTTTACAGTAATTTTCCTATTACAAAGAGAAAAGGCAAGCCATAAACCCAAGAATAGATCACTGTCTTGATATTTGAGAGCACAGATTAAGGTATAGTCTGAATTACCATCTGGTATTCTCACTAGCTGTACATTTCATGCTACGCTTAGTCTTATATAGCTGACTGTGGCAACGTGACCCACAGAAAGGATTCTTTACCTGATGGGAATGCCTGTCGCATGCAAATCACTAAATGTATGTTCCTGTCTCCAAAGATAACCAGATAAAAATTATTTATGTAAGCTAAGTAAAAGAGTTTATTTTACTAGAAAAAAAATATGTTTCATTGCGCTTTTTTCTCTAAAGTTATGGCCATAAGAGGTAAAGAAGCCTTGAGGGTGTTTTCAGATCCTGCCCAGCCTCATTCTCTCATGTAGAACTGTTAGCTAAAAAGAATAAACTGTCTGTGTAAAGGGTTATATGCAGGTTTAAATATTACCTTTCCTGGAAATCTTTATAAAATATATTGGGAGCACAATTGTAAGTGTACATTTAGAAAGTATCAACATCTAAAAATGAGGTGTATATAAGTTTGCAGACAGTGCAATATCTGGTACATAAAAGTTTAGTAAGTGAAGGGTCAAGTTATTCCCACCTTCTCTTGACCTTTGAACTTAAAAAAATCATTTCTGCTTTGAACTGGCAATCATTGGACACAATTCTGCCTCTGGGGAACAGAGAGAATACCTATTTTCTCTTCATATACCTAAGGACAACTGTGCTGCAAAGCTATTTCTTTAACCATCACTAATTTTCTCCTGTTGGCCTGTTTTCCTTGTTCAAGAGAATTAGAAATGAAAAATAAAATTTTAAAGTCCTAAATATTCTCTTAAAAGTAGAAAATAATATTGAAAAATCTCCATTTGTGTCCATAACTGAATTATCAACAGAAATTGACACTGGCCTTTTTTGCAGCCCCCCACCATACCCAGGACAAACTGGCTAGCTAGTTTAGTTCATTTCGGTGATTGCTGGATTCAGACGAGAGAGCCTACCTCAATGAATAGGTGGAGAGCAATCAAGGAAGGTTCAACATGCCTACACATATCTGAACATGCATATACACCACAAAATGCCCATATTAAGTAAAGTAATAAATAAGATTATTATATGTTTTGGTTTGAGAAATATGCTTTATAGCTTATTTTTAAAACTTCATGATTAATCCATAATGTAAATACTTTCAGATCGTCCTCAGCTAGTACTTCAGAAAAGATTGTATAGCCTTTCTTATAAATATAAAATATAATGTTTTGGATAGCCATTGAGGGAATGTGGTAAGGGTTGATGCATAAATTCAGCAGCCATGTCCCAACCAGGTTAGGCTCGGTGGAGACAGGACAAGAAACAAGATTAAGGTTTAGAAGCCACCTGATTTACTGCATGAGCTTTGACAGCTGTGTAATTTCTAATGTAATTTCTAATTTCAAAGACAGAGCAGGAGATTGGTTCTATGGTTCTGATCCCAAGCATCTCAGTGGACCCAGTGAGTATAAACCTCTTAAAGAAATTGGGGAAAACACAGACAATTGAAGGAAATTAATAATCCCTCAAGGAGAGCAAGGAAAACATAAACGAACAATTGGGGGAGATAAATAAATTCCTTAAACAAAGCTTCCCCAAATTAAACAAACAGTGGAAACAAACAAATAAAACTGATCAAGACCAAAACATGAAAATAGAAGCAATAAAAAATATATATATAAACTGAGGAAATTAAATTTTTGTTTAGGTATGTGAACAAGACTACAGAGGCAAGCTTCACCAATGCAACACAAGAGATTAAAGAGAAAATCTTAGGCATTGAATACACAAAGAAGAAATAAATGCATTGGCCAAAAATATTGTTAGATCTAAAAGCAATCCTGCCCTCCCCCCCCAAAAAAACCCTAGGAAATCTGGAACATTATGAAAAGACCAAGCCTAAGAAGAATAGAAATAGAGAAAGGAGAAGAATCCAAGCTCAAAGGCACGAAATGCATTTTCAACAAAATCATAAACAACAGAGTTCATGTCAGATACAGTCCCTGGTCGCCTTTATAGGTAACCTACAATTAAGACTGAGTTGTCCATCAGCAACATCTGAGCAGGAGGCCTAGGTTCTCTCCATGCATGGTCCTTGGTTGGTGCATCAGTCTCTGCAGGTTCCCTGAGCCCAGATTTGTTGGTTCCGTTGGTCTTCTTGGGAAGTTCCTGTCCTCTCTGGGTCCTTCTATCCCCCACTCTTCCACAAGCTCACCTATGCTCTGCCCAAAGTTTGTCTGTGAACCTCAGCATCTGCTTTGATGGTAAATAGAGTCTTTCAGAGGATATCTACGAAAAGCTCCTGTCCTGTTCCTTCTCTTCAACCATGTATGGTGTCTATTCTATTTGCCCTTCTTAATGAGAACTAAGCATCCTCCCTAAGGTCCTCCTTTTTACTTAGCTTCTTTGGGTCTGTGGATTATATTATAGTTATCCTGTATTAAATGGCTAATATCAGCTTGTAAGTGAGTACATACTATGCATGTCTTTCTGGTTCTGGATTACCTTGCTCAGGATGATCCTTTCCAGATCCATCCATTTGCCTGCAAAGTTTGTGATGTCCCTGTTTTAATAGCTGAGGGAAAGCTGGTGCAAGCTAAGAGCCATCACCCTTACATTCTACTATTTTTGACAGGAAAAGCTACTCTGTGGGCTATGGAAAAGAAACCTGGACACCAACACAGCTAAAATATCCGCCACCTACAATCTGTCACCCTTACAATATCTGCTGGTGCAGTGGTGGCACAGAATAGATGGAAGTAGCCAACCAATGTCTGCTTTAACTTGAGGCCCACACCATGAGAGGAAGCCCATGCCCTACACTACTTGCATGGACAGGAAACAGAGACTGGATAGCCCAGAGATCTAGGGTAAAACAAAACACAACCTGAAAACAAAAATCAGTGAAATGACTCCTAAAGATTTTCTGCCATACTCATAAATGGGTTCCCTGTCCAGTTGTCATCAGAGAGGCTTCTTCCCTCAGCAGATGGGAACCAATGCAGATACCCACAGGCAGACATTGTACAGATAAAGAGTCTAAGCTTGAGATCTCCACTGCATCACTCCCCTGTAGAAGAGGAGAGAAAAAATTGTAGGAGTCAGGAGGGATGAAGATGGCCCATTCAATCAATCAAGCAGGGCACATTTGGACTCCCAGAGACTGAAGTGGCAAGAACGAGGCCTGCAGGGGTCCACTGCAGCGGCTCTTCGGTGTATATGTTGTGGCTGTTGGCATGGTGTTTTTGCGGGACTTCTAACTGTGAGAGCAGTGTGCCTTTGATTCTTTTTGCCTGTTCCTGGGACTCTCTTCATCCTGTTGAATCACCTTATGGAGCCTTGATTGCATGGCCTCGTCTTATTCTATCTCATTTTGTTGTGCTTGGCTTTTTGTGTCTTGGAGGCCAGTTCTTTTTGAAGAGAAATTAAGGGAGCGTTGATGGGAGGGTGGGAAGTTCTGAGAGAAGTGGAGGGCGGGGAAACTGTAGTCAGGATATATTTGCTATATGAGGAAAGAGTCTATTTTCAATAATAAACAATAATTTGTCTCAAGACAAAAACAACATGAAAATGAATGAATGGATGAATGAATGAATGAACTAAAATTAAAACAAAAAGGAGCACAGATCAAATAAGCCAAAACTAGAATAAGTAAAGTTATGAATAAAGAAAATTAAAGGTTAAATATACCTAATAAGCTTCACAAATGGCACAGAAGGAAGCCTAACAAATACTGTATATTATATGATATATATAATGTATCTGTAAATCATAGTGTGTATAAGAATATGAGATAATTATGTCATGTTTTACTATAATTATATGTGTTTATATGTAACTGCATTGCTAGGATTTGTCACTGTTAAAATTTAAAATTTTTGTTGAGATCTGAATCTGATGGCCTTCTAAGGCAGGACCCTTGAGTGGTGACTAAGTGGCATGTACCACACTCAAGCAGAGCACTTGCCTAGAATGCTCAAGGCCCTAAGTTTGAATGCTAGAATCTAAAAGAGAGCAAAAAAGGAAGAAAGGAAGGAAGAAAAAAGAAAGAAGAAAAAAGAGAAAAGAAAGGAAAACAAAAGAAAAAGAAACTTGAAGCCTTGAGTAAGTAGACTGTTAAAGTAACCTATGCCTTTTCTGAGTGATCCAAACACTTTGATCATATTCTATTTTTTTTACAAACTTTATAATAAGAATCCCTGTAAATAAATATCCTGTATCTCATGACCTTTTAATGTGCCATGAACTGTGTCAATAATCAGATTCTCTATTTTGAAATCCCCTTCTTTTTCATATTACAGACTAACACAGCCTTTGTGTGTCTAGCAGCCTGTGGCAGGCTGTTCCTCAAAGGCCATCACAATTGGCTTGCTCTCCAGCTGTTTCCATAATTTTTCCCATAACAAGGGATAGAAATTATTTATACATCTGAATGCAGTTCAAAATTATCCTTTTGCCAACTCTATTGATGTGACTATTTTTCTCACCTTTCTTTGCCTCTGTTTCTCCCTTCTTTATTTTGTTTTCTGATAATGAAAGACCAGGATTAAACAGCAGAGGAGACAGACATAAGTCTCTGTTTAATGGAATTGCCTCTAGTGTTTCACCTTTAACCGCATTACCTGCTAGTCTCTATAGCCACCCTTCCGTAATCAAAGGCTTAATCTTCTGAACCTAGCTTCACAGATGTGTTTGTGCTTCTTAAAGACACAGGAAGGGAAAAGGATCAAAGAGAAAAACCAGAAAGCAAATTGATTGTTGTCAAACAATATCAACATCTTTTTTGATTACTGGTGCAATTTTTATACAAGATTTTGTGCCACAGTATATTATGACAGCAATAAGCCAGCTCCTTAATCTCAGAACAAATCCTACTTGGTCATGGTTTGCAATTATTTGGAGACAGTGCCAAATTTCATTTGGTAACAGTTTAAGTGTTTTATATCAATATCCTTCAGAAAACTCCTTTCCAGTTTCTGGAAGATGATGCTTTCTGCTTGTTTTATTTTATTTTATTTTATTTTATTTTATTTTATTTTATTTTATTTTATTTTATTTTATTTTATTTGGGGTGGCAGAACTCTTAAAAGCAATGAAATATATAGAACTCTTTTTTAATGTTTTAGAAAATTGTGGGTGGTATGAGAATTATGTGCTCTGTGAAATTCTAACTGTAAAATTATTTGATCACGGATCTGTTATTAAAGATTTTCAAAAGTCATTTATTTTCTATTTTTGGTCAAACCCAATTTTTTACTTTTTCTTAGCTAAATGTTGGGCATTGATTTTCTTCCCTAGGAAATCATTTATTTAATGTAGCTTTAAAAAAAATATCTATTGTGTAGTGTGAGTCATGTCTTCTTGACTTAAATTTTATCTGCTCTTATGTTCTCACATCAAAAACTGTGTTTATTTCCTCTCTTTTATCTTTGCTGGGCTTGCCTTTTGCCTTTTTTCATTGATATTGCTGCATTGTGTTTAAAGAAAAGCTCTTAGATTTACTGAGAAGTTACATTCTTTCATTTTTGAATCCATTAAAAATCTTTCTGTCCTTATTATATGTTCTCTTCTGTTTCCTTAGGTATATTCTATGGTTCCTTTTTTAAAGTCACTCAGTTGATTGCTATATTACTTTATTTTATTATTATTTTAATAATGAAAGCATTTAAGATTATTGCCTCTGAGAATAACTTCAGCTGCTTTGCAGTATAATAACGTATTTTTATTTCTATTATTTTCTAAATAGCCTATCATTGTAATTTTGATTTTTTTTCTTGTTTGTCCTAATAGGTTTTTTAAAGAATGTTTTAAATTACCAAATTGCTAGGTCTTATTTCTGTTTGATTTTTTTAAAGCTTTAGTTATTAATTTACATGCATTATATGGTAACCAGACATTTTCTTACTCAATTTCTGATATGTATTTTCTTTGTGAGCTATAACGTAATCAATTTTTATAATTATTCACTGAAATTTGAGAATGAGATCTATATTTTGTGTACCATAGAAAATCAATACATTTTCAATTTAAAACTTGTTACATTATTAAAATTACCTGCTTTCAAGTTATATTTTAACACTCTACCATAACAACAGTGTTTCAGTCATCTGATCACTTACCAAGTTATATTGAACATTTTCTCTGTGACAAGCTCGCATCCAGGTGCTGGGGACACAGCTGTAAAAAATGTGTGGATGGTGCCTTAAAACAAGAGCTAAAAACACAGACATAGAGACCTAAAACCCTCTCAAGCTCACAGACAGGGCTCCAGACACTGAGTATAGGCAAACACATCACACAAGTGCCCACCATCCTAAAAACGGAGTGGGAGTGCCTTCCTAAATATTCTGTCTTCTGTACAAATTGTTACACAGTTAGCTGATATTTTATTTGAGGTTTCACACTTCTTTTTTGATACAGTCCCTTATGTAGCCTCGTCTGGCTTTGAACTCTTGATCCTCTTACCTCGGCCTCCCTAGTTGTGGGATTATCGGACCATGCCATCATGTGTCTTAGTTAGCTGAAAAAAATAAAAACACAACCAACAAAAGCAACTCAAGGAAGAAAAGAATGGGCTTATTTCACTTGTACTTCTACACCATCAAAGAAAGTTGGAGCAGGATCTCAAGTAGGGCAGAAACCTGGAGGCAGGAGCTAATACAGAGACCTGAAGGGGGTCTTGCTTACCAGCTTGTTCCCAGGGGCTTGCTAGGCCTTCTTTCTTATACCATCTTATACTGCCTAGGAGTAGTGCCACACACAATCATCTGAACTTTCCCACATCAATCACTAGTCAAGAAAATGTGCCACAGGCTTGCCCAGCAGCCAGTTTTGCCAGGTTGCTTTCTCAATTGAAATTTACTCTTCCTAAATGACTATGTTGTGTCAAGTTGACACAAAACTAGTTTGCACACCACACCTGCCTAATTATTATTTTGTTTTATTTTTTAGTGTTTTCCATTTAGATGTCTTACTGAAGATCACAGGGAAATAAACTGGACTCATCAGGCAACAGCACTGTATTTTGAGAGAGTGGAAAGCTTCCTGAGAATAAAACCCAGGGCTTTGGGCATACTAGGTGGCAGACATTGAAAAGTGGATTCTATTCTACATAAACTCTACTTTTTACCTTATTCTAGTTGTAGCTCAGTGGTTTGACATTCCCTTTTTGTTCTCTGTATGCATTACAAAAGTGCATTCCAAAACCAAGAGCCCTATACTGCCTCTGTACACAGACATACAGACACACACAAACACATACACACACAAAGAGGGGGCGGGGCTTGGGCAGGTGCCCTAGGTTTCATCTCTTATTCTGGCAGCAGCAGCATTCCAAGGAAGCTACTGGAAGACTTCCATAATGCATTCACCTGTGTGCTGTGTCCCTTCCTCCCTACTACTTAGGGTCCACTCTTCCAGTCAGAGCAAATCTATGTGCTCCTTGAGCAAGAAACAAGTTACAAGTATAGAGAAATGAGCTCCATGCAGGAATGCTCTCCAACAAGCTTCCCCACTGAACAGCCAGAACTGATAGATTAAACAACCACCTCTCAAGTCTAGACATCCAGACAGGAGACCTCCAAAGCCTCTTCCAAGGCACTGTGGCTGTAGTTTATTTTAAATACTTTTACTGCCTCTTTGAGAATTTCATACAACCTATTTTGATCATGTTCAACCACAACTCCTCCAGACTCATCCCAACTCTATGTTCTGTTTTGGTTTTAGCTTTTGTTTTAATTACCATTTGACTCCAATTGTGTTGCCCATACATTCCTGGGTGTGGGCCCTTTCTCTGGAGAATAGGTGACCTCCTAGAAGTCACATCCTTGAAGAAAACTGACTCCTCCATCCTCAGAAGCAGTCCAATGTCATCAATTAGGGGCGTAGACTCCTCAACCATTTCAAACCTTTGGCTGGGATGTTGACTGACATAATCTCATGCAGGCAATGAGAGCTGTTATGAGTCCATGAGTACAGCGGTCCTTCCATGCTCAGAAGACATTGTTTTGTTCCAGTTCTCCAACTGGTGGCTTTCCTTTTTTTGATGTATTTTTTATTCTTTTAATATATTTTTTATTTATTACAATTTATTCACTTTGATCCCAGCTGAAAACCCCACCTTTGTCCCCTCCCAATCCCGCCTTCCCTCCCTTTTCCCCTCATCTCCTCCCATGCCCCTTCCACAGTCCACTGATAGGGGAGGTCCTCTTCCCCTTCCATGTGACCCTAGCCTATCAGGTTTCATCAGGACTGTCTTTCACAGTCCTCCTCTGTGGCCTGGTAAGGCTGCTCCCACTTCGGGGGAAGTGATCAAAGAGCCAGCCACTGAGTTCATGTCAGAGATAAACCCCTGTTCCCCTTACTAGCGTACCCATTTGGAGCCCTCCTCCATTGCTGGTGGGAATGTAAACTTGTACAACCACTTTGGAAATCAATCTGGCGCTTTCTCAGACAACTAGGACTAGTGTTGGCTTTCTTCTCCCTCTTCCAAGAACTTCCCCGAGCCTTAAGAAGTTGATACAAATGTCCCATTTGAGGTGGAGCATTCCACTGAAAACTATACTCTGTATTTTGAGAAGTTGTTGAGTTTCTCCACTGCTCAGAGAAAAATCTCTGATGTGGTTTGAGAATCTGTAAGTGGAGAAACATCGGTTTAGAGGGCAGTTTGTCATTCAGTAGAACAGTAGTAAATGGTTTTAGCCCTGGGGCCTGTTCTCTACCCAGTCATAGATTCTTAGCCAGACTGGCTGTACCTAGCATGTTTTTCCTTCCTGTTAAGGCTTTAAATCCAACCAAAAAGCAGTTGATTACCTCTATAACTTTTATGCCACTACTGCATCAATGGGAACATATTGCCATGGTGGTCATCGTTGCAGTTCACAGTATTTATATATGAATAAGACTGTTGATGACATTTTCACCCTCCAGTAGCCTTCATGGTAACTTCCAGCACTATGAGCTTTAGCCAGCATAGAGGAAGTTTCCCACGCTGTTAGTAATGATTTGATTTCTCCATGTCCTGTGACCAATATATGTGATGTCTTCAGCAATAGGGTTTTAATATCAAGTTCTAGAAGGGCAACTAAACAGGGAACAACTCTACACTGCTTTCTTTTGTGACTTTCTCTCTTTCCTGTGGTGCCTCATCACTGCTCTTTAGGATTGCTTGTGAATACTTTCCCAGTATGCAAACCGTCACACGGAGGCTGCTTGCTCAAAACTCAGACTCAGAGACATCTACAGTGCTTAACACCATGTATTTTACATTGCTTTTAAATCTCATTTTTTTTAAATTATCAATCCCAAATCTTCGTCTGTCTTAGGCTTCTGAAAAACCATTCATATGTCCTAGTTTCTAGGCTGTTCTTTTGTGGTTTTCATTGATGTTCATTCAATACTTAGCATGTGTCTCTTTATAATAGGAATCCAACTTTCAGTCTGACATTTCATTAAGATTTGTAGATCATTTCTTTGCCATTATTAGAATAATTTCTGATTTTGTGGGATTATTTCCTCTACCATCATTACCTCATGCTGTCTCTCTCAGGTCATCATCTTTTTTTATGGATTATACACCCACTCATATTTACTGATTATCTTTTATATTATTAATATTATTCACTTCTGTTTTTTCCAGGCTCTCTGGAACAATGCAGAATTGTTTTTCTAAATCCCTGGTTCTTCTGACAACAGCGCTTACCTCCCTGCCAAGGTCAGAATTAAATTAATACAATAATTTCCTCTTTGCGACTTTTTCATAAATAATTTTCAGATGTATTTGTTTTACTTCATGTGAATGAATGCTTTTCTGCATACATGTATGTGCACCACATGTGTGCCTGGACCTGGGTTACAGATGGCTGTCAGCCACCATATTGGCACAGGAAATCAAATCCAGGTCCTCTTTAAGAGTAGCAACTAACCACTGTGCCCTCCATTATCCAGCTTTTGTTCATTTCTGCTGCTGGGTTCATACATGTGCCTTCGGGACACCAGCCTGTTGCTGATGTTGCAGATGACAGGTGTACTGCAGGCTAACAGATGGCCCTAGTTTCTTGCTCTTCTGGTTTATTACTTTTTTAAAACAGGTGTACTTTCTCTATTACTACACTACTACACTGTATCCCAACACTTGTGAACTTTCAGTAACCGCACAAAAAGGTTTAATAGTACTATATATGTGAATAATCACATAGGTTTACATGTATACACACATAATACACACAGACATATATGTATATATCTAAAATATAAAGCTGGCTGTGTTTGGTTATTGAGAATGTTTGGCCGCTGTAGGTATATGTATTTTACTATGTTGTTCCTATTATAGGCATCATTTTCTCATCACTTCTCCACCCAAGAGGTATAGCTTTTGCTTTCATTTCATCTGATCGTTTTTTCTAGCTTTTTTTAAATGCTTGTTTATTCCGATCACTTTGATGGGTGTGTTTCCATATTCTTCCAGGTATCTGAGTGGCAGCTTGCACCATTTGCTCAAAGAACTCATTCTTTCATGAGTCATCATGCAGAAAAACAATTTTCCCATTATTGTCAATGTAGTCAGCAGGTTGCTTCTCACACCCTTTCCCAGTCATGATCAAAATAACAACTATGGTTATAAGTGATTGAGTTTCTCAAATGTATCAGCCATAATGTTTTTTTTTGTGTACATTATATCCACTCTTCATGACATACAGGATAAATAATTCTCCTCATTCTTTTTCCCAGGCTGAGTTCTCATAACTGGTAAATGATGGATCCTAAATCTGCGATTCTAAATATTTTGTTCTTTCCATCATTTCTGTAAGTTTGATAATTGTGCTTCGAGATGGTTTCAATGGCTTGTGAATGTTGTTTTCATAGGGAAGATAAGAAAGACAGATTTTTAATGCCTAGTTGTTTGGTCAACTGTCAGGTATTCAGATGCAATAAAGGCATTTGGATGTTATCTGTTGATTATATTTTTGTTCCTGGTGAAATAAGTAATAATTACTTATTACCCTTATAAGCACACAGAAAGGTGGTATAGTCTACAAGTGGCCATCTTGTGTGAATGTTGGCCAGTTCTGTATTGGTCACCATTGGCATCATGTTGTCCTCATAGGCCCATAGGACCATCCCTGCATTGCTAGATTGTTCTTCATGGCACAGGGTATGCTTCCGGCCACTGTACTGCAAGATAAATAATCTCTTTGTTATCCCCTTTTAATTGTAATATTTACTATCCAGTGGTGGAAGTAAGGACAGAAGATGCACCACCAATGATTTAGTTGATCACAAAATAATGAGCACAGTAAAGTAGTATACAAACAGAATAACCTGGAGTTAGGCCCCTGCTGCCCACACGCAAATACTTAAAAATGTGATGGAGTATTACTTTCTTTCCTTGAATGAATGCCACTATTATTTAAAAGTTCTTGAACCTCATTTTCCCATGAATTCAGGGTCTGAAACTGAAATACACACTCTCAAACTGAGCCATACAGAGCTAAGGTAAAGTAAAAAGTACAACCCCCCTGACTGCTTTTGTAGAGATGGTTTTAAATCAAACACATCTGTACATATGTGCCAATGTCTCCAACTTCTACAGAGTGGTACCTCAGTGTGCATGGCTATTGTCTAAATGTACAACACCTTTGGGATTCCAAATGTAGCTGACACATTGAGTGGCTTGAAACTTTGCAGAGATTTTTGTGGATGGTCTAAAAGTCCCCATAAATGTCTCCACTGCTGCTGCATTGTTACTGCTGTGATGATATAGCCATTTGCTCAACCCCATTTGTCCAGTGTTGGAGCACACTATTAGAGAGATCCAGGTGGCTGCAGACATTGTTCTCTTTGCATTTGGAATGGTACTCTACTGTGTTTTGTAGAGCCTCCCTTCTTTCTGGGAGATCAAATCTTTGATAACCAAAACACATATTGCTAGTTTGCTTTCAAAGAAAAGAAGATAGACTTGTTTTCCAGGTATAATAAAAAATAAAAGCTAAAATTGTCTAAGCTTCCTCAAGTCATATGGTCAACAGGTCAGTATATCAGCATTCACATGAAATCTTTTAAGTATCTAGTCCAGTGTTTTTCATTTTTCCATTGTTATTCCTACAGGAAACCTCTTAGAAATGATGCTTACTGAAATATATGCAAATACCGTACCATGAGCACACAAAATTTAAGACTCAAGTTGGGTTTGGAGATATTACTGGAATAGACCAAAAGATTTCTACATGAAATTCCATATGGGTGAGCAGGGAGATGTAAAGTAGGAACTTAGAGGAAGAAGGTTCAGAAAGGGGAACAGAATGGGAAAGAGGCAAACTCCTCCTTGAGAACAATATTAACCAACTTTACAAGTTCACCTTAGGGTGATGGCATATATTCTTAAGTTCTTCCTGAGTCAATATACCAAGTATTATCCAGAAAGAGACTTTATTATATAATTGAGCTCCAGTCTTAATTTGTAGCAAACAAGATGTGAAAGGTTCACAGCAACCACAATTTTTAATAACTATTAATGGATGAGGAGAAGAGCAGAGAATAGAGATAGCAGTGCTGTTTGGCCTTGGGACAAACCCACCTCTTTAGTTTCAGTATCCCCAGTGGATGAGATACTAGTTTTGCTGCATTGATTGCTGTTTCATAATATAAAATTTAATTATCTCTATTATTTTACAATAAGCTTTTCTGCCTTGGGGCCTCTGGCATGGGGTACGGTTAGTAACACATCTACTAAATAAAGAAATAAAACACTTCATTTCTTTTGTAGAGGGATGCTGTATTTTGCTCTGTATGTTTCAAGCTTAGGGGAATTTGTGTGAGCTTCCTGAAATACACTTGTTCTTGGGCTTAGCTAAGGCCGAGGCCTGCTACAGAAGAAGGGTTTCACAAAGGCGGTCATCCCAGGGCTGTGGGACATTCAACCATGGGAGCCACTGTACTGCTATGTCACAGAAACTGGAGTAGGCACAGCAATGTCTCCACACACTCTCAGGGACCACTCCTTACTCTTCATGCTTCTATGACTGGATTCTCCCTCCTTACATTTGTTTAGCAGAAGCAGAACAGAATGAAGAGGCCCGACTCTGATTAATCCTTCACCCACTTACCCTTTTGTTTACTCAATTGTTTTCTTTACAGCAAAGATTTCAATATTAGACAGATGCAGGTTAGCAGATACAAAACATAGCTTTGGAGAGATGAAAAATGCTATTGAGAATGTAATTGAAGTCAAACACTTAGCCGACCGTGTACAATAGCCTAGTGAGATGAGAAATAGATGAGATGTATTTATTATTGAGCTAGCTAGACTTTGGGGAATATGCAATAAAGGGTCTGCCATCTAAATATATACAGTATATTTAGATGTATATTTAAACATCATGCATTTAATAAGTGTTTTATAATCATAAATTATGCACATTCTCTAAGTCCGGTGCTATTGAAAACAAGAAAATCAGCGATAAACAGTCTGCCGTTTAAAGACCAATAAACCATGAGTAAATATAAGAGAATATGAGAAATTGTATTACAAGAGAAAATATAGGAGTCCCTAGCAAAGAGAAAAAATAAACTGCTGTTTAAAGACTACATAAGGTCTAGTAGAAGAATAGGAGAATCTCGCAAAACACTGGCTTAATGTTGGCCTGAAAAAACTCATCTATTTGTAATTATGCGTGTCAATATGATAGAAATAAACAGTTGAGCATCAACTGAGTAAAGAAACAATCCAAAAGAACACATCAAGGGTCTGACGCTATAGTTTTAGATTTTTTAAAAAATGAAGAATGAATCATTCAAAATATATACAAAGATGAATCTAGAAAGAAATGAAAACTGTTTAATAATAATAATAAGCTCCTTTTAACCTTCAGGAAAGGCAATGGATGTAACTAGATGTTTGACTCACAAACATGGTTTCCAAGGAACAGACAATGATACATTCTTAAACATGTAAGTTGCTTTATGTAAACATTGTTGTGCATAGCTAGGCAATTATGTGTTTGTATGGGATCTTCTGTGACTATGACATACTACAAAATAAAGAGCTTAAAATATACACAGCATAACTGGATATTATTTTAATATTGTGAAAAGAAAATGAGTTGGCTGCTGTAGAGGTCAAGCTATTTGGGGCAGTGAGATTGCATTAAAGCTCTATTAAGCCTGGTAAGATTAAAATGAGTGAGACTGTATATTTTAACATGTGAAAAATAGCATTAATATCAAAACTAATTTAGTAACTATAGAAGTTTAAAAAATAAAATGAGAGAATGATCTAAGGTTTTGAGAATGATATGGCATTATTGGTTAGGATTTCTTTTTTTGCATTTTTTCTTTCCATTTTTTATTTTAATTTTTATTAATTACACTTTATTCACTTTGTATCCCCTCGTGGTCCCCTTCCTCCTCTCCTCCCAATCCCGCCCTCCTTTCCCCTTCTCCACCCATGCTCCTCCCCTAGTCCACTGATAGGGGAGGTCTTCCTCTCCTTCCTTCTGATCTTAGTCTATCGGTTCTCATCAGGAGTGGCTACACTGTCTTCCTCTGTGGCCTGGTAAGGCTGCTCCCCATCAGGGGGAGGTGATCAAAGAGCAGGCCAATCAGTTCATATCAGAGACAGTCCCTGTTCCCATTACTATGGAACTCACTTGGACATTGAGCTGCTATGGGCAACATCTGTGCAGGGGTTCCAGGTCATTTCCATGCATGGTCCTTGGCTGGAATCACTCTGTTATTATTATGTACGCTGAAAAGGATGTGCATACTAGAGATTCATTGTTCAGAATATGTACTCCAAACAGAGGATCAGAAAAGACTGGTTAGGATTCTTAAACCACAAAGTAATATAAAATACATATTATAGTGTTACAGGGGTGTTTGATCCTGTTTGGAGTACATATTCTGAACAATGAATCTCTAGTATGAGCATCTTTTTTAGTGTGCATAATAATAACAGAGTAATCAAGTGATCGAAGTGAACAATTCAGCCAGATGATGTCACAATAGTAAAGGGATCCCAAGGGAAGGTAACTCACAATCTGAGGGATGTGGGGATTTACTCTGAAATAAATGGAAAACCATTTCACAGTTTTGAGGAATTATGTGATTTTACATTGATTTTTATCCTAGCACCTGAGACACAATAGGCTGATGGGATGGGACTATGAATCAGACAAGGATAGAAATAAGCAGGACTGGTCAGGAGTCACCTCCATTCAAGTGAGGGAGAGGATGGCTTGGGCCAGGAGCTGCCATAAAGTGATGTGTCCACGTTCTGAAGATACTTTGAAAGAAAAATCCATAAAGTTGATCATAACGTCTTAGAAAAAAGAAGAGGTAAAGAAAGTTTGAACAAAAAGGGAAACAGACCTTTCATTTGAGATGAGGACAATGGAGGATGAATACTGAGCTTGGAGGTGAATCATCCAGGGGATATACATAAGTCTAGATGGTAAAGACCTAAGTTGCAAGGAAAATTCTAGACTAGTTATTCCTGATTCACCCTCTTGCCTTTCTGTGTCTATATTTCATCTTAAAGGCTCAGACTCTTTCAAGAACAGCTATGGTTAGTGTCTCCAGTTTTCATGATGATCTAGTTGTAACTCGCACAGAGATTACTGTAGTCCCACATTTCAGTATTCTTCTCCATTTTTTTAAATCTACCTCCCAGCAATCTATATGGTAGAAGTTAATCATCACTTTTGTCCATTAAAATTACTTGTCCATTACAATGGAAACACTGATGTGGTGCAAAGCAGTTGTAATGCTATAAATATGCAATTGACTCTTCAGAATTAACCAGAAGAATCCTGCTACCTCTCCATCAGCTGAGAGAGAGGTAGGTAGCTGAAGAAGTTACCTTTAAATGTCCTGCTCATCTGTCTTTCCATAAATATTCACATAGCTTCAATTTTTCTCAAAACAGAGAGGCTTTCTCAAACATCATATATAAGATACCAACTCTATTATTTCTGTGGCTTTAACAGCTTTGTTTTCCTACATAGGTTTTCTGGGTTTTTATAGTTGGGTATCGGTTCTGTTATTATTTTATGACTCACACTAGAACAAGGAACAAGGTTTCTAAGCTTTTTTCACTCAAAAACTCTTTTCAACTGAGAAGTTTTTATATGACCCCACGATGGGTATACTAGTTAGTTTTAAATGCCAACTTGCTATAGCCTAGAAGTACCTGGTATGCTGTTTATTTTTATTAACTGGATACAAACTAGAATCACCTGGGAGGACAGAACCCCAGTTGAAGAGTTACCTCTATCACATTGACCTGAAATCATGTCTGGGGAACGTTTTTTAATTGATGATTGACTTGGGATAGCCATTTCTAGCAGATCATGTGTTATATGAGAAAGAGAGTTGAGAGAGACACATTTCTGCCTTCTGACTTGAGTTTCTGCTCTTTCTCACTCTCTCTGTCTCTGTCTCTCTCTCCATGTGTGTGTGTGTGTGTGTGTGTGTGTGTGTGTG